>NC_067200.1:16021400-16335178 GCF_000699445.3 Schistosoma haematobium
TCACCATGTGAAATCAAAAGACGGAAGCGAGGAGGTTCAAAGATATATTTGATCGGCTATCAATATATCGTGGATCGACTGATCTAATCTGGCTAGCTATTGCAGGGGATTTCGATTACGGTGCGGATGCATGAACGAGCAACTTCAGCTAGGTGAGTCTATTAAAATTAATGTGGTGAGCATCCAATGTCGAAGACTTACAGATCTATTTATTTTGGGGAATTATTTACCGCTACACAGGGTACTCTGCGATAATTAAATATCTAGGACATGTTATTCTATAGAAGTAATGATTTCATCATGGCGTAGTGTACACCAAGTAGTCCCATTTAAGGAAGTCTTAATATCGATGTTTGTTGTCTATTTGAGACCCGTATTCAAGACTCGAGTGAAGTACTACAAATTCGCTCTCCCTCTGTCGCTTCAAAAAGCTTGTTTTACGTGCGTTTATCCGGGGACCCTGTGACAACTTCGTCTGGTCTTGTTGGCGTTGGTGTCTCACTAAGCGCTTGAGCTGAGGCAGCACTAATCGACTAGACCCCATTAACAGTCGGTTATGTGCCGTTAGATTAGAAAGTTCCATCAAAGTGAGAAGAAATTGGCGTGAGAAACCATGTCTTTTCGTCATCTCCGCCTATGCTCCGACGGATGGCAGCCCGGATGCAATCAAAGATAAATTCTACCGCCAGTTAACTGTTATTCTCCAGAAAGTACGTTCGACAGATATTGTAGTACTAGCCGGAGACTTGAATGCTCAGGTCGGGCGTCTAGGCACAGAAGAGAGTCGTTCAGGTGGTCGATGGGAACTTGTTGGTCGCAGGACAGATAATGGAGACCGTCTACTGCAACTGCGCACAGACCACAACTTGTTTCTGGCTAGCACTAACTTCTGGCACGGTCATCGCCAATGTGCCACCTGGTGTCCTCCCTCTGCATCTGAAGCCTGGACTCAGATTGATCACATCGCGATCAGCTACCGCTGGCGTGGTTGTGTACAAGACTGCCGCTTCTTTTAGAGTACCTATCTGGACTCTGATCATGCCCTGGTCTGCGCCAATTGTACCTTGCTTTTCAGTGGCCAACGAAGTGACGGTTACCAAAGGATTGATGTCAGCAAGTTGGTTGCAACTTCTGTTGCAAGTAAGTATCGAACCGAGCTAGCTTCTAGGCTAGCTACCACTCCACCGAAAAGTATAGATGAGCATTGGTTGCAACTTCATGACGCCATCAAAATGGCGAGTAAAGCCCTTGCGGCTTCGCGAAACGTCACGCTTATAAGCACTGGGTTTCTTCAGGCTCCTTACAAGTCATCGAAGCCCGTCGGTCTACTCCTGGTGACCGTGAGTTTGACCACAAACGAAGAATGCTACGCAATGAAATTGGGCAAAGCTTGCGTAAGGACCGAGAAGCCTGGTGATCGGAGCGTGCCAATTAGCTGGAAGCAGCAGCTGCATCTGGTAACTACCGAGAGCACTTCCAACTCATCCGAGCCACTGGCAGAAAGAAATCTGTTGTGAGCGAAACAATCTGTGAGGATAACGGGATGTCAATCACTAATATCCATCGACGTCTTGGACGATGGGAAGAATTATTCGAAGGGCAGTTCAACTGAGCTGCTGCTCCGGCAACACCGACCGGACTGTCCTACCCTCCATGGCTGGTGACGACTGATCCACTAAATTAGGCGGAAGTCCTCAAGGAACTCCAGCCCCCAAAACGCTACGAATCGCCGGGCCCAGATGACTTACCTCCGGCTCTTTTTAAAGATGGTGGTGACTTTCTGACTAAGGAACTGACGACGTTGTTTACAAAGGTCTGGGAACTAGAGAGTGTACCAACGTCATGGAATGAGTCGATAGTTGTCCCTATCTTTAAAAAGGGTTCACGTTCTTCCTGTAACAACTATCGGGGGACAGGTCTACTTTCGATTGCATTCAAGCTATTGGGTTCCGTCATATTTCGTAGGTTGTTCAAAACCCTGAGAAAAATTGACTCGCGAGGAGCAGGCTGGGTTTCGTTCTGGTCGAGGATGTATTGATCATATCTCCACCCTCCGCCAAATGTTAGAACACTGTCATATTTATCAAAGGCCAACAATCGTAGTATTTCTTGACGTTAAGGCTGCCTTCGATTCGTTGGACATTATTTATGTGTTCAATTAAATAAATAATAAACTTTGGTAACCTCAGGCAGAGTGAGGGCATACAACCACCTCTCTTCATTGTTCCATTCGAGTAGTGAGGTTAGACAGGGTTGCCCAATCTCACCGTTCCTCTTCAACTTTGCCACCGATGACATTCTGGAAACAGCTCTGATGAATGTAAGTAATGGTGGTGTGGATCTGTTGCCTGGAGAAAGACTTCTCGACCTTGAGTATGCGGACGATATTGTCTTACTGTGCGATAATGCCCAAGGCATGCAATCCGCACTTAATCAGTTGGCAATCAGTGTCCGTAGGTATGGTATGTGCTTTGCACCTTCGAAGTGCAAAGTACTTCTACAAGACTGGCAGGATTCCAATTCTGTACTCATCCTGGATGGTGAGCAGATAGACGTAGTCGAGAAGTTTGTGTATCTGGGTAGCTGCATAAGTGCTGGTGGGGGTGTGAGTGATGAGATCAATGCACGAATAGTGAAAGCCAGAGCTGCTTATGCCAATCTGGGCCACCTTTGGCGCCTTCGTGATGTTAGTCTGGCTGTAAAAGGTCGGATCTACAAAGCGTCGGTGAGAGCACTTCTGCTCTATGCTTGTGAAACCTGGTCTCTCCGATTTGAGGATGTTAGACGACTCTCTGTGTTCGATTATCGTTTTCTCCGAAGGATTGCTGACATCCGATGGCAACACCATGCTAGTAATGCAGAGGTTCGGGATCGTGTGTTCGGGCACAGAGGTGATAATGCAATTGGTGTCACTATCTTGAAACACTGACTTCGGTGGCTTGGACACGTTCTACGAATGTCTTCCCAGGGAATTCCATGTCGTGCGTTATTTGCCGACGCTGGGATTGATTGGAAAAAGCGGAGAGGTGGTCAGTGTATGACATGATGTCGTGGTATGAAAGAAAGCTGCAAAGGGATGGCTTGTGTTGGTCCTTCACGACTCCCTGGTCAGGGTCCTAGAGATGGCGCAATACAGTGGCTAGAGACGTTATCAGATATGGCTCAGAATAGAAGCCAATGGCGATCCTGCAGTAACCTTTTACTTTCTTCGTAAAAAATGGTTGTTTCTTCCTTAACTGAAAGATTTCTACTGATTATATCTCTCCGTTTCCCCCATTATTATTACTATTATTATTACACTACCTTACACTGATCTGTTTGTTGTTTTTTTCTCTTTGAATTCTCATTGTTTTTTGTGGCGCATATATATTTGGTGCCCTTTTGTACCAATATTTGTGTTCAAATAATAATAAATAAATAATCACTTACATCCATCGTCGTCTTGGACGATATTTGTGTTCAAATAAAATATATAATAAAAAATATGATGTCGGGCAATGAGTGACTAAATCGAAATGGACAATGTCTTCGAAATCATATTTGAATTTTTGTTATCAGTCATATGATTATCTGATGTTATTCTAAATATTGTTTTAATACTACTGTTACAATTTCCTCTTATTACGACCCAGCTATTCCTATCGCTTAGTATTCTTGGACACCAATTCACAAGACAAGTCCCCAAATCAGAACACGGTTGAGCAGGAGAGGAATTATATTCCAAATAACTGTGTTAGATTGAAGTAAGAAGGACAATAAGAACGTTAGTACACTTATAGTTTTTACATGAGGAGATTCCAGATTGTTCTCCGAGTATAGACTAGCACTGATTGGTCAAGAATTAGCCAATTGGCATGCACCAACTCAGCCGTGCATGGAACGTGCTTTGACCCAATCTATGTCCCGCTAACAACTACATACCTGACATGACTTCATATTTGTTACTTTCGATAAAAAACGTTCGAACTTCAACCTGTTGTCTACCGTTTTTTATTGTAGTATTGTTGGTTTTACATTAATCTCAGATTATTAATGAGCTGAACACTAGATCCCATTTTATCGAGTTACATAACTTCCCAACCGCCGATATTTCCAGGTGTAACCATGATTTTCAAAGATCAGCAAAAAACCTTTTACTGCTTGAGTGATATTTTTACTGGTTAACATTTGTACACGCTAACCAGCCAAGATATAAACCCGCTATTTCGGCGAAACCACACACCACAGTGTATAGCTCAATAAAAAGAGACGGATAGACCAAAATCTATTCCGCATCAAAACTGAATTATCGACATATTTCAATAATTGTTTTTTTATTATTTTACTCAACATTAATTTATTGTTCAAATTTGGTCGATTCACAACTCATTAGTCCATAAATTGTCGTTGAAGACCAATCTTATAATATCTCAAGAATAAAAACATACTACCAAGGATAACTTTATTACTGAATTCTTCCCTGACAGACTGATAATTATTCTCTATCCGCAAAGTGGGAATCGGAAGGTTTGTATGACAACTGGTTTCCAGTTACACAATAATAGGCTTCAATTACATGTATAACGATTTAGCGTTTGGATGAACGAGCACTGGGTCTGAGCTTCGCAGTGGATATACATCTAGCTGATGAGCTTAAAGTAGAATAAAAAATGTCACAAATTATTTCCCTAATCACTATTGTATACATTTCGAACGCTTTACTTTTAGAGATTGATGACTTTTGGTGTATCTGAAATTTATGAACGTACTTTACACAAAAAATGAAAACAGCATCTCGTAATCCGGTGTTGACTACGTTCTTCATTCACAGTACATTTGTGAGAAGTGTTCTTTCGGTCCCACGAGACCGGACCAGTAGTCAATATGACATATAATGTTAGACTGTCATATAAATAGCTAATAATCTAATCTATTTTGGTTACATTCCCACGATTGAATAGTTTCGATTGTGATTATCTTATGTGAATTAGCCACCAGATAGTAACTGATGTGGTACTCATTTCAAATGTATTGTTCGCTGGAGGAATACAACATTGGGAATAGACTATCAACACAGTTAAGGTAGTTATTTTGGTCATCGTAAAACGTATTGTATTAGGAAAACACAATCTGATTATGATCATCCGAAAATGTGAAGTTTAGTCAACAGCATATGTGGAAAATACTCTTCTCCTTGATTGGTGGACTAAATTGAAAGACCATTGGTTGTTCTGTGAGGTCTATTCTTCATTATTGTTTAAAAATTTATACTATCTTGTATACAAAAAAGTGACCGTCTTTGCTCTCTAACAGTATATGCAGACATTTGCCTAGTGGTTTCATCTATTGGGATCATTTTGTTAGTCAGTCCCATTAAAGATGTCTCCAAATACATGATGTACACTTGTTTTGTTTTAAGGAATAACAGTTTCGGGGTTGTAAGCAGCTTAAGAGAATCTACGGAAGTTTACGAATGTGAAGAACTGAACGAAGGTTTCATAGGTGAACCATCAATCCAGTTATCTTAGAATTTATCAAATTCGTTACATCGTCATCACAGTGATCATTCTACACCCATGTTAAGTTTGATCCGTAGTGTAATACTGAAGTAATTGATACACCTTTCAAGGTTTCATCAAGATTGCAGTGTTCCAACTAATATGAAACCTAGGACTGAGACATTTTGGACATTACTATCATATCAATCCATTTAGTCATAATTTGCCTGGTATTTCAGATATCCGTATGTCATAGATCTAAATTCTTCTACAGACACTGTTCATGAACTTAATGCAGTATAGTTCGTCTTAATTTCTACAAGCTTTGCTGCATAATCTATGACCAGTTTGTTTGTGAAGTACCAATTTCCGCAAGTATTCCCATTACAACATAATCGATGTTAGTATCCCACTTCATGTAGTTATTTCCCCTCAGTTCCAAATAAACGGTAAAGCGTAGAGCACTTTTACGTACTTAACTGTTTTCCACTTAGAAGAACGATATACACAACAAATCACAGTAGTAATTTTCTCATGGCTTGCTTCAGTAACTAGCCTTAGAAAACCAATATAAACTCAGGTCTCAACGAACGACAGTCTCGTCCAAGGATGGGACTCTTCAGAGGAGTGGATCAATGACCCTAACTGAAACTGAACTCAAGACCTCCAGGTTTTGTGGTAGTCAGTCAGTAACAACGTGGAACTTCGTACGTACGTACATCAGTTCGAGCTGCCATACCACATTAGCACAGAGATGCAGTTATCGATTCGAATCCCGTAGTGGTAGAGATAGTAAGAGCAGTAATCGGAAAGATTAGGGTTTGTAGATGTTATTCAAGGAGTATAATCCAGTGGAAAAAATTTGGAAAGAAAACAAAGGACATGAAGAATTCAGAAGATTAGAATTTGGGAATCCACAAAGAGTGGATGCACCTGCGCCATTGCAAACAATTTTGAGCTGTCATTCAAGGTCTCTAACCATCGGTTGGTATCGTCTCGCGGATCACAACCAGTTTTTGTGACAAGCGCCCAATCTTTGGAACACAACTGGTATCCAGTCCTTCTTGAACCATTCAGTTATAAGCAACATATGTGCAAGTCTTTAAAATGCTAAATAAAACATACAATGAGATTTCAGAGCAGCAGTGGTTGTTTAACCACGACGGATCTCCAATGCAAACTATGAAGTTCGACAATATCGACGAACCCTACACGGTAATGACTAATTTTTTCAGCGTTGTTTAGAGTGGAATAGTCTTTCGATAGAATTACTATTCCTAGTTAGACTAACTGGGAAAGTAATTAGCTCAGGGCCGATTAACTCATAATTAGATGTACGTTGCACATTTTATCTTGTTTTTAAAAGAGGTGATCTTCATCGATAACGTGTCTGATATGCAGTTAAATTGACCCGTCTTTAGGACTTATTTTGGTCAAGCAGTACTATGGAGTGGCAAGATCAATGAGATGAGATTTAATATTTAAAAACCACTTTAATTTTCCTTAATATTTCGGGTACGATCGTGACAAATTTTGTCAAATACACCAGCAAAAATAAATCAAATGTATAGAACTAGGTGTTCTGGTAAATGAATGTTATTGGACTTTGTATTACTGATGCAAATGTTAACATGAAGTTCTCGAAAACCCAGATTGTTTACTTATTATCAAATTAAGTAGTGTTATGAAGATAGACAAAATAAATCGCAGGGCTTCTGTATAATCCTTCTTCCTACAAAATGTAAACTGGAAATACTGGGCAAGGAAATACAAGCAAAGATTTTTACAATATTTCCGACTCAGCCTATCTAATGCCATAAGGTTAAACAGTCTTGTTCATATTTATATGCATTGAGATACGTGAGAGATAAATTAGAAGTGAGAATTAGGCTTTCGGTTCCCTCGGTATTTTATTCCACCAAGCATTCCAACATAATTGTAGCGGTAATAAATCATTATTGTATTTGGAATTAAGGCGTAAATCGAAATCTGCTGAATAACCTAAGAAATCCAAATATTTATTTATAGAGAGTAGAGGTAGTAAAAGCTTGGGCAAAACATTTTGTATTAAATCTTTTTGTTGCAAATCTTTTTCTTTCAACTTTGCTGAATTGAACGTTGGTGTTGAGAATGACTGCATTATTAATTCCGAGCTCAAATGGGAAACACGTTTAGCATGATAATGACCCAAAGAAGCAATTTCACATGTTAATTTTTTTATAGGTTTATCAGCTGTACCGGTCATCGAAGGATCATTACGTAGAAAACGAAGTACATGTTCTTGAGTTAAGTTATGCTGCGGATAGAAAAAACCACAAAATAACAAGTCTATTTGCTAAGTGATAGAAACAAAGTGGTATAAAGCTATTACATTACGTGGACAACTATTTCGGCAAAGCTACTGCGCACATACCTCTGCCTTGGTCAATTCAGATACTTGGGCTGGAAGCATCATTATTCAGCACTCGAAAGTCTTAGTCTTATCGTTGTCTATAGTCAGTTAGTTTAGAGTTATGAAAAATTAATAGCGACCCAATTGTACAAAAATACACAATAAATCAATATATTACTTCAGTCAGTCAGCTACAACGTAGGAACAGGCACATATACGCGTCGGCCCAAGTTGCCACATTTCATTAACACAACATGATGAACACCGGATTCATGGAAGTAGTTGTCTCAATGGTAGTAATATATAAAAGAAAGATTGTGTATAAAGATACAATACAGGAAGAAAGAATTAGTTCCTAGAAAGAAGGGTATAATGCAATTTTAATCTCACAGTTTAAGAGAAGACGAAGATTGTACACACTGACGCCATTGTGATCGATTATCAGCCATGCCACCAAGAGTCTCCAACCATTGGTTACGATAGTCTCATGGGCCCCAATCAAGTAGTCTTCATCTACCAACATGGCTAAGACCAGAAGTTAGTGACTTCAAGGACTGATGCCACATTTTGGTTTGGCCGCCCCTAACTTCCTTCCAGCCATCCCCAACACTGGTCAGCATTGCGCGTCGTGATAATCGGTGTTCAAGCATACGCAACACGTGGCCCAACCATCTCAGTCGATGAAGATTTACAACCTCACCAACTGGTTTACTATCATTTCCTAATACCCTGCATCTAACCTCACTATTACTTACCTGGTAATCCCAGCAGATGCGAGCAATATTTCTACATCTGTGATCAAAGACTAGTAACTTACGAGTATCTTCTACTCTTAATGGCCACGTTTCGCAGCTGTAAAGTAGAACAGAACAAACTGCCGCGCAGTATACTCGTCCCTTAATTGGTAGAGGGATATCTCGCCTTCGCCATAGGTCACGTAAGCTGGCAAAAGCCAAATGAGCTTTCTGAATCCGTGAAGAGATTTATTCAGACACCAACCCATTAGGGCTGACCAGGGTCCTAAGATAAATGGGATCGTCCACACGTTCGACTATCCACTCCCTGTACTTAGTTCAAATGTCGAGGCAGGCCAGTCCTGAAACAAGAGCTTGCATTTAGAGGGGGAGAAACGCATTCCAAACAACCTAGAATTGTTGCTCAGTGCTACCAAAAGACCCTGGGTTTTATCAACGTCTTCATCAAACGGGAATATATTATTTGAGTATTCTAAGCCAGTAAGTGGACCTCCTGGAAGGAGGTCAATTCATAAAAATCCAGTCGACGAGGTAGTTATTTGCAGTAGTAGGTCTATAGTGAAATTAAACAGAAATGGATAGTGGACAGCCTTGTCGGACACTAATTGAGGTTGCAAAATCAGAAGACAGTTCGCAATAAGCTCTTACTCGACTGATAGTGTTCGAGTGAAGAGCCTTCACAAGGTCTATGTGTTTCTGAGGTTCACCTTTCAAAGACAGTCACAGACCCTTTTGGTTTACAGAGTCAAATGCCGCTTTTAAGTCAGAGTAAGACAACACAATGAGTAATATAATTAATTAGAGTGCCTATACACAAGATTGGAATAACTTATTTGTCTTGAGAAAATCCTGTCCCAATTATCGACCTGAAGTTTGACTCAATAATAACGTTGAGTTATTACTTTTAGAATATATTAGGTTTATCTACAACCTTCAATTATGATTTAGAACTGAAGGACCATAAATGCTAATAACTTTCTTAAACGTAATCATGACTAGTAAAGTAGTTAACAGACTTATAAAAAATATTGATATGTTGTGGATATTTACATCATAAGATCTGGCAATCTCAATCATAGTGATAAACGAAACAGATGGAGAACACGAAGCATGTACAAAAACCCATCAACATTTCCGAGGTATTAGAAGTAAAAAAGAATAAGTGACTATGCAGTTGGCTTTCTTCAAACAAACGTGGGAAATATACTTTCTTCAAAAATCCTTGGATAGCAATATAAAAGACACCAGAGCACGAACTCTTTGCCGGACAAAAAGCTTAACAAGAGGAGGATGATCTAAAAGAACCCTGAAGTAGGAAGAATTTTGTTATAACTTAATCCGATGATGGGTTTGTCATAACAACCACAAATAAGAATGACGACGTAAGGAGCAGCTTGAAAGTGTAAGTTTGCAAAAAAGTCACTAATCAAATTAACAGAACCTTAACTACACATCAGAGTAAGATAAATAAAAAGAGGAGATAGACGCATCTGTTTGACCGAGGTTTGCGATAGGTTGATATTACACAAACCAAATACTTTTAAAACCAGTTGTGTTAACTCCAGAAACTTTAAAGTGAAGCCTAACATGATAAATTATAAGGAAATCATATTATCTGATGAATAAATACTTCAGTAGGTCCTTTATTATGGTTTTCGTATGAGATTATGTATATTCAAACTTATAAAAACCGATTGGCGATGCGTTTCCGACATCGCATACTTGCCCACTTCAAACGAACCCAACATGAAGCAGGAAAATAGTTGAATAGTTCAAGCATTTTAGTTTCATTTATTAGGTCACAAGCTCGGATCCCACCCCACCTAATTTGATTTGATCAGCCAGGTAATATCACCAGTTCATATATAAACACCATGACTCAAATGTAAGTATATAAACTTGTCTGAGATAAAGGAAATCCAGAGAACAAGTGTTTCAATCAATATAGTTTGGTTTGGCCTTCTAGTTATTGTGCTAAGTTAACAACTACGAAGAGGACCAAACTATTGTTGGAGTTTGAATGATGCGTAACAGATTTTTGCATAGAATACCCAGTTTTTTATTCCCCAAAATGTGTTATGCACCCACGCCTATAAACAGTTTAGTAATTACATTTAAAATTAAGAATGCAAATATTCACCTTGTTGATGAACATACTTGATTTATTAAATCCAAAGGAAATAGTAGAACATTCTTATGTTGAGCTAATAAAACTGAACTACGTAACATATTCACCATCCCCTGAGCTCGTCCAAAGTGATTTAGTAATGGGTTCAATGAAGTCATTTCAAATCCTACTTGTTACAAGGTAAAATTGATGTATTTAGTTAAAGTATAAAGTGTGCACAATCATAACAATAAATGAATATTAAAAACAGTCACCTTATGATGATAATTGCATTCTATGAAGGATATAAAGTATTATAGAAAAACGAAGGAGGATATTTAATCAATAGGAAGAAAGCATTTGATCTAGGTTTCTTTGTAGTTGGTAACCATCATCATAGAGTATTCGCAGTCCTGGGGAAGTTGACACTTCCTGCATAGGATTCGAACTAGTGTTAGTGAAAAAAAATTACTGATCAACATGAGACTGATATCCTTTAAAATTGAGAAATTTGCAGTGACATAGTTGAGTATTAAGTAATATCATTCTTACCTAGTCCTTAGTGGTTATTGAATCCTAATGATCAAGCTGTAATGTAGCGATTGGCCAACTGATAAGTGTAAACAAAGAAACAATACATACAAGGTTCTATAAGTTTCCAGAAAAGCTATATAGCCAAGTTTTTGAAAATTATTTGGTTGATTTTAAACGTAATATTAGCTACCAAAAGGTTTGGGATGTCATTTGGAGCAAATAGATGTGAGTAAAACGTCGTTTTTACGGCTTGAATTTCAACTTTTTGTGATAAGCTTTTAAGATTGTAACATAGAACATGAAAAACCTATTGCTATTGGAAATCGGATATATCACTAATTTTACGAATCACTTGTAAAATGAATTCAACCAGATAAAAAACCTGCTGCCAACTTATAAGAATTTTTATATAGCAATTTTTCCTTCGTGAAAATTGTTATTTTGACTGGGGGGTATAGATTTATCATTTAGTGACATTACATTCCAACGACTAGTGATAGCTTTTCTATCTTGGAGCCATACTTTAATGGTTGAAATGCGTGAAGTTAAACTTCTAGGTATCAGAATAATTCAATTACACCTACATTAGTAGGTAGTAGGTAGTAGTAGTAGTAGGTAGTAGGTAGTAGTAGTAGTAGTAGTAGTAGTAGTAGTAGTAGTAGTAGTAGTAGGCCTATAATTAAGTACACGGGACAGTCAATTGTAAAAGTCAGTGCAGGTAGACCAGTACTCAACAGAGTGGAGAAATCTTAAAAGTTTATACATGAATAATTAAACTTCTGTATGATGAGATGCCTTTAATACTAGAAAAATCTAGGAATTTTATAGAACCAGTATAAGTCAAACTTGTATATAAAAAGTTAATGAGAGGAAATAAATATATATGGGAGCATGGAACTGTATAAATTGAACCTGTTTGTAAGAAAATTTTTCTTTAAGCAAAATCCAAAGGTTCAGTACAATTTAGAACCTGTAGTATAAACATCATATGTGAACCAATCACTTACCATAAGCCTCAGATAGTAGACAATGAATCGGGACATAGACATCATCAAAATACGCTTCAGCTGCTTTGCAAGTAGGAAAGAAAACATTATTGAAGTGTCGTTCCTGTTCAAGTAATTTATAAAATTCAAAACACTAATGAAAATGAATTCAAACCCTTGAATTGATGAGCTGATAGAAGCGTTGTTTTGATAATACCAGACCTGAAACTGACTGGTTATGAATAAAGGAAAAGTGATCAAGATGGTACTTCTTTGAGCTCCCGTTCGAGAGGAGTGTGGTGTGGTGACGAATCATTGGAGCTATCAAATAGATGTTCTATAATCTCCCTCCAAAACTGGAACCGGTATTTAGCTTGTGCCAGATTTTCCGATCGGTCACATATCTTAAGTGTAAAAACAAACAAATTAATACAGAAGATATCAATACTTGAGCCAGTTCCACGTTGAAAGCTCTTAAGGCCAAAGCAAAGTTACGTCTTGAACCAGGTAGCAACAGTGAACACAGATAGTTTTCATAATCATACTTTCTAAAATCATAACGACAGAATTAACTGACATACTGAACAATACTGAGACAGTAAGGTTTTGTTTTGGCATTGACAAAGCGAATCCTGGAAGGATGAAGCATTCACATGAATAAACAAGCTGGATTAAAAACACGAAGTTGATTGCATAACTAAAATGTATATTTTGTCAGCAAAAATAACTATTCATTCTAAAAACATAACTGACTTAAAAAACGGAAAAGCACAATTTTCTATTTTTAAGCGGGTATGAATACACTATCAAATAATTACAACACACTGGGACTGTCAGAAATTTGAACAGTTCTTTATATAATTAGACCGTAAAGATGCTCTTACGGCTTTTTACGGTACCTGATTTCGTAAAAAGACCACTTTGTATCAAGTACCGAGTTTAATATTAGTGAATGAGGTCATAATTTGGAATCCCTTAGAGTGGTTTATATCCGTCGAACATTCTATTGCACTACATGTGTTACTGTATTTCTATTGATCATTATGACTGCTAGTAAATTTTTCTTCTTTACCAGTAGTGTAACTTATCTAGTACTTCAAGGTGTCTAGTCGGAGTCATTTACAGGAAGTCAACTGCCGAAATCGAGTACGGTAGTCATATGCTGGAAGGACTATCCCGCTCTACCCGTCTCGGTTTTACACACATCCTGATTCTAGGGGACTTTAATCTCCCTAGAGTCAACTTCGCGGAATACACGTACACTGGAGGCGACAACTCAATTGAAGCTCGATTCTTCAACCTCATCGATGACTTAGGCTTATACGAAAATGTGAGGTCGGTAACTCGTTGGAGAAACAGTCAGACACCATCGCGCTTAGACTGTGTATTCACAAACGAAGAATTCCTAGTTGACAACCTCTCAATCCTGGCTCCTCTGGGAAAGAGCGATCATGCCGTCATAGCCTTCAGTTTTGTCATCAAAACTAAGCTAAGGTATCCCAACAATAACTTGTGTTGGAATTTTAAACGGTTGAATGTGCCAGCTCTACACAACTACCTAAAACAGGTGGTTTGGGATGTTCACCCTCAACTCGATGTGGACGGTCACTGGGACTTCTTACTGCACACGCTCTTACGTGCTACAAACCATTCAGTTCCTCAATCGGTTCCCAAAAGCTGCAAGCCACCTACAGCAATCAAGAACCGTACCCTTCGCCTGCAAAGCCTCAAAAGGCACTGTTGGGCGGAATACAAACGAACTGATTACGACGGAGCGTATAGGCAATATAAACATATAAGGAACATATACACGAAGGCTATAAGAGAAGACAGGCTTCAGTACCAGACAAAGCTTATGGACAAATTCGCCTATAACCCTGGAAGCCTATTCCGTTATGCAGCCTTTCTTCGTCAAGCCAAAACAGCGGAACATTACTCTCAAACATTTCAACCGGCTGACATCAACTTTACTGACGACAGTTTCATCTGCAATTCCACAGGACTTTCCGAAGTGGACCTAAGCGCTGACTTGGTGTTCCGGAAATTGCAGCACTTAAGACTAGATACTTCTCCTGGCCCGGATATGGTTCATCCTGCCATACTGAGGGAGGCAGCCTCAATCCTGGCAACGCCGCTTAGCGTGATGTTTTCACACTCGCTAAGCCGAGGCAAATTACCGGAAAATTGGAAGTTGGCTCACATCACACCAATTTTCAAAGGAGGTCGACGCAATGAACCTTCAAGTTATCGGCCGGTGGCTCTTCTGTCATTACCTTCAAAACTCATGGATTCTCTGATATGCGACGGTTTGAACGACTATCTACTGTCCTTAAATTCCTTCTCACCCCAACAGCATGGTTTCAGGAAGGGTTACTCTTGTATAATCAACCTGCTGACTGCGGTGGACAGATGGACAAGCATCCTCGATCGCAAGGGGAAGGTCGATATCATTTACCTTGATTTCTCAAAAGCTTTTGATAAGGTTAACCACTTGTGTCTTATCAATAAGCTCAAACGACTAGGTATCAAACCACCTTGATCGATTGGCTTGCTTCATACCTAAAAAATCGACACTTTAAGGTTAGGGTTAATTTCACTTTATCTCAGGCTATGGAATGTCCTAGTGGGGTCCCCCAGGGCTCAGTACTAGGGCCTCTTCTCTTCTTGGACTATATAAATGATCTTCCACAACAGGTAACGTCAAACTTACTACTTTTTGCCGACGACGTGAAACTTTGGAGAGAGATACGCAACCAAGACGATATATAGGCACTTCAGGAGGATCTGACTCGACTTCAAAGTTGGGCAGACGATAACGGACTTACCTTTAACACTTCAAAGTGTAAAGTAGTTCATCTGCGACATGTCGCAAACTACAGTTACAACTTAGGAAACTCCTCTCTAGTAGTATCCCAAGTTGAAAAAGATTTAGGAGTCTTGGTGCCCCATGATTTAAAGTCTTACGTTAACTGTGATAAAAATGCCTTTCGAGCAAACCTTGCACTGGTAACATTGAAGCGCATTTTTGGACAGTTTGACGGACGAACTCTCCATACAATCTTCAATAGTTTCATCCGTCCCCATTTAGAGTACGGAAACATAGTACTCCCCCCTCACTCCAAAAGGATAAGGACACCCTGGAGCGTATCCAACGGCGAGCCACGAAATCAGTTCGAGGACTCAAATTTAAGCCTTATGAAGAGCGCCTCCAATCACTAGACCTTTACCCATTAGAGTATAGGCGCCTTAGAGGTGACCTTCCAATGGCTTACAGTATCCTTAACACTTCTGGACATCCTCTTAAACACCTACTTAAGCTTAGTTCGAATAATAACCTAAGGGGTAACACCCAGAAACTGGAAATACAGCATAGCAAGACGGAATGTAGACACAACTTCTACTCCTTAAGAGTTGTCAAAAGCTGGAATTCTCTGCCGGTCGAGCTAGTCCAAGCGACTTCTCAGGAGTCCTTCAAGAGGCAACTTGACCTATTCTTAAGGACCAAGGACAGCATTACACTATGATTTACCAGTTTCTTTTCCTCTTTTATTGTTAACATACCTAGGTTCCTGCCTGGAGGATTTGGTGATCCCCTGCTACTAGACACGGAAGCCTGTTAAGCGAAAGCTTCTTCTATTCCATCCACAACCATTTGAACCATTTGAACTTGACAAAATACAAATTTACCCTAGGTTTTACATTCGAGAGAATCAGCTAGGGACAAAGCAGCTCGAGCATGTCACTTAAAAGGTTTCATAACAAGCTTAGTTTGTTGACACCAGAACCGGGGAAAAACAGAGATAGCCTACAACGTAACACTGAAATGATAGAAACTCATATTGATATACATCGGCTGCCAGAGAAGAGCTAGCTAGACGAAATCCTAGAGAGCATGAAACAAGGTGGCTTGAAACGCTTTGCACAACGAGTCGCGATAAAACTACTGGTCACACTGTGATAACCTATTTTATCAGGTATCTTATAGTAAATGAGATTCCTTTGGGGAGGATGAAAGCCATAATGCAAATTAATCGCATAGAAGTGACATGTGCAGGGAGTGTTTGAATGATAGCTATACCGTAAAGTCCCTGTAACCAATAGTGAAGTCCGTATGCGATTTTTTTATGATACATAAGTAGTAACCAACATTTAATAAACTTGTAAGTACTGAAGCATGATTTGTAAATACCTCCAGTGTGCTTTTGTATACGAAAGCATAAATAAAGGGGAAATGTCGATTTTTCCACCTTACGTCGTGTATTTGGGGGATATTTGTCAACAATTATACGTAACATACGGTGTTTGAATATGCCGCATTTCGTACTTATGTTTTCATAAACGTCGACAAAATAATGCACCGCTTAATAAAAAAAACCAAACTATTTTCATAAACACCAGTAACAAAATACGAACACAGGGATTTGTCTGAAACGCATATACACTGACTTCGTTTTTTGTTTAGCTAAATTGTTCCGACACTATTAACTTGTCAAGCGTCCTTGGCTGTCATAGATCGACTTATAACAGACGGTGGAATAAAATACGAACAGCGTTCATAAAAAAACATGACTTGCTTTCGTTTGGTCAGTTTGCTAATGAAAGCAAAATCAAAAGTAACTGGCTTTAACAGTGGTGTATGTTTAATTGGTAGCATTGGAGAGAGAAATTAATTGCAATGAGAATTCTTCAACTGTTACTCCATCCACCAGCTACAGCAAACAAAGCTTCTAGATAATAATGGTATGTATATGAAGTGAATACGTTATTGTATTTCTTATAGGATGCAATGACGTTAATTTATGCTCTCAAAAGTCCGTAAATCGTAAAGAGCATTTCAACAATGTATTGATGAAATTAATTACAAAAATGTTTTTGAGCATCAGTGATGCTGGTCGAATTCTGAATGATTCCCGAGATCTGGTTTCGGACTTACCAAGGAGCATAAGATGTGTCCTGAGGACATGCACAAGTGTTCAACCAAATTTCATCAGCAGTTGGGTTTATTACCACCTCGTATTGAAAACCAATCTGCTAAGATATTTTTAACTCTGGTTGTTTACTTTTGATTTTGATACTTTAAATTTGTATATTAATGTAGATGGACTTTCTATGTCCTGGAGCTCTAATCAACATTTATGGCCTATATTAGGACGGATGGTTGCCCCAAGGTTTAGTGACGTGTTCATGATAGGGATCTACGGAGGGAATACTAAACCGGCAGAATTCAACGAATTTTCTGCGGACGGAATTTCTGAAATAAAAGAAATGACTGACGTGGGTCTGTTTAGTGCTAAGTTTGATAAATACATAGCTATTAAGTTGTCCTGCTCGTTCTGCTGTTACGTACACGGTTAATCACAATGGTAAGGCAGGTTGCGATAGGTGTACTGTACTTGGGAGACGGCTTTAGGGGAAGGTGACTTCTCTAAATGGTGAATATACGTTAACAACGGACAACAGCTTTCGTCGCCAGACCCAATCTCTTCACCATCAGAGCTACTCGATTCTGGAAACGCTTTCAATTAATATGATCTTAACTTTTCCTTTAGATCCTATGCACATGGTGTATTTAGGTGTCACAAAAAAGCTAGCTAATCTCTGGATATAATTCTCACATAAAAGACTGCTTAACATGAACTCATGTGCTATTGGGGATATAAATAATTTAATATCAAGTACTCCCTCCGACTTTCAACGTGAATGCCGTACACTAGGCACTGGGGGAGGATGGACTACTAAAATTCAGGTCTTTCACTGACCCACGTAATTACTTAGAAGATCCTTTCCCATCCACTGATACAGGAATATTTATGTGCTCCGTAGTTAGCCGGGAACATACATGGGTATCGGTTAAGGACACTGACTGTGAATGTATAGCCATTTATTGTATCAATTATTTAGTTATAGTCGCATTGTTACATACTTTTAAGTGAATGTAATTTGTTTCATTTGTGCTTAATTCATGATCATAAACCATTTCATGACCTTGTAACAGCTTAGGTTGGTTGGTTAAGAGTTGACCCCAAACAACCAAGCATATGCCAAAACAGTACTGTTCAAGTATTCATTCACTTCCTTATTTTGTATAAGCGTTGTATTCCTTATTATCTTATATTGAATGTTGAGAGCCTTTGCTTGTCTGAACAGATAATCTCACACTCCACTGTGACTGCGCGAAGATCGAAATAAAGACCTATTCACTACTTCTCTGGTTTCTTCTATCAATAGCACGAGGGTTACCTTAAGGCACGAAAGTGGTGAGCCCTTTTTGAACACAAATTTAACCTCATTTCTGTTATTAACATTTCTTTTACTTAATCGTAAAAGTAGACCTGATTATCCGTAAACTAAGTTGAGTGTATAACTAGTTTATTCCGTATTATCTTAAGTTATTCGTGTTATAGTAACCATTTTTCGTGCTAACTTTATTGCTATATTTGTCACATACCTCATGTCAAACTCAATAGAAACCCATAATCCGGAGGGTTTGTCACCAGTGGAGATAGACACTGTTATGACTACGAAATCCCGACTTCCAGAATTTGATCGTAGTGATCCTGAGTTGTGGTTTGTTCAACTAGAGCATTATTTCACGAGACACAATATCAAATCTGAAGGGACTCGCTATAGAGACTTGTGTTCTATCCTTCCTCCTTCAGTCGCCAAAGAAGTCCGTGACTTGATTTTAGATCCACCATCACCACAACCATACACCATCTTAAGACGAGAGATAATGAACCGTTTATCATTATCAGATAGTCAAAGAATCCAAAGACTTTTCCAAGGTGAAACACTAGGTGATCGGTCGCCGTCACAGTTTTTACGTCACCTCCAAGTCTTAGTGGGTGATAACACAGTGGGTGAAGCGGTCCTAAAACAAGGATGGATATAAGCTCTCCCATGCTACGTCCAACACTGTTTAGATGCACAAGATCCTGAAACCTCATTATCTCATTTAGCGCGTATAGCCGATAGAATAATGGAAAGAGGTCCTCCAACTGGATCAGGCACAATAAATCACACACAAAGTAGAATCAGCAAAAGACCCCGTCATAGAAAGACTCATTGCGAGTGTTAAGAGTCTCACTGAAGCTGTCACCAGAATGCAAATGGGTCATAGAAACAGGAGCAGGTCACCACAACGACCACGATCCAAGTCACAAAACAGGTCACAAATGTCCAGACAATCTGGGCAGTTTTGTTGGTACCACTGGAAGTTTGGTGTCAACTCAACCAAGTGCATGCAACCATGCGCCTGGCCTAAACATAATTCTAAGACAGCGGGAAACGAGTAACCCCTCCCCAGGTCGCGACGACTGAGGAGGGGCGCCTAAACAGTCGCTTGTTTTATGTTAGAGACAGAAACTCTGGCTTGAATTTCTTGGTGGATACTGGCGCTGCTCTTAGCATCATCCCTCAAAATAAAACTGAGATTAGTCGAGAAACATCATCAATTACACCTCAAACTGCAAATAAAACTAAAATCGCGACATTTGGGCAGAAAACTTTAACCCTAGATTTGGGGTTCAGGAGGCAATTCCCTTGGGTTTTCACGGTAGCCCACTTAGATCTGGCAATACTGGGGATGGACTTTCTAGAGAGATACGAATATCTAGTTGACACCAAGAAACGGCGATTAACACTAAAAGAAACTTCGTATTACACAAAAGGCATAGAAAGTCACATCAGCTCTCTTAACTTGATTCAAACTCCTCCAGTAACAACAGCGAAATTCCAAGATATACTCGCGGAATTTCCAAACTTAACTAAACCAAACCCACAGCCTTCCAAAGATAAACTAAAAGTAAGTCACACTATCAAAACCGAAGGTGCACCGGTTTTTGCAAAACCCAGGAGACTAGCACCAGATAAGCTCAAAATAGCTAGGGCTGAGTTTGATTATATGCTACAACTGGGTATTATCCGTCCCTCTGATAGTCAATGGGCATCTCCTTTGCATATGGTCCCAAAGAAGAATGAAGGTGACTGGCGACCGTGTGGGGATTACAGAGCCCTCAACCGTCAAACCGTACCAGATAGGTACCTAATACCGCATATCCAAGATTTCACAAACGGTTTACAGGGTATGAACATATTCACTAAAATTGATTTAGTCAGGGCATATCACAATATCCCGGTGGCTGATGAAGATATTCCCAAGACAGCTATTGCAACACCCTTTGGCTTATTCGAGTTTGTACGCATGCCATTCGGCTTGAGAAATGAGGCACAGACATTTCAAAGATTCATAGACAACCTACTTCGAGATATGCCATTTGCGCAGGGGTATATAGACGACTTGTTAATTGCCAGCCCAGATTTGCAATCAGACAAACAGCATGTACAAACAGTGTTGAAAAGACTGGATGAACATGGAATAAACATACATTAAAGTAAGTGTGTTTTCGGTGTTCAAACTTTAGAATTTCTCGGTCACACAATAAGCCCAGAAGGGATTAAACCGATCAAAAAAGAAGTAGACACCATCAAACAATACCCCATACCTAGTTCTCTAACACAACTGAGTTTTCTAGGTCTAATTAACTTTTATCGCAGATTCATGCCAGGTTGTGCACAATTAATGCAACCTTTGACAGATTCACTCAAAGGAAAACCAAAAGAATTCAAACTGTCTTCAGACGCCGTCGAAGCTATTAAGCAGATTAAAGATAAATTAGCTCGAGCAACTACGTTGATGTATCCGAATTCTCTTTCCCCACTTGCTTTGATGGTGGATGCTTCAGATAAAGTAGTAGGCGGTACCCTTAACCAACTGGCTAAAAACGCCTGGAAACCAATTGCTTTCTTCTCAAAAAGACTCGCTCCAGCAGAGACAAGGTATTCTACCTTCGGGCGAGAACTTCTTGCAATCTACCTAACCATTAAACACTTCCGACACATGTTAGAAGGCAGGGAATTTATAGTCTTTACGGACCACAAACCACTAACGAATGCACTAAAAGCGAGAGCTGATAAATACTCACCTCGAGAAGTCCGACACCTTGACTATATATCACAGTTCACAAGCGATATCCGACATGTCAAAGGTCAGGACAATCAGGCGGCAGATGCTTTATCTAGGCTAGAAATGAACGTGCTACAACAGTCCACAGTAAACTTCGAGACGTTGCGAAACGAACAAGAGCAGGATCTAGAATTACAAAACCTGCTTAAAACAAACAATTCAAGTCTTAATTTAAAACAGTTCCCATCACCTGTCGATGGTATTCTAATCTACTGTGACACGACCAAGGCAATTCCGCGACCTTTCGTTCCCAAAAGTATGCGAAAGTTGATATATAATAACTTTCATTCTTTGTCTCATCCTGGCGCAAAAGCTTCAACAAAACTAATCAATGCCAGATATATATGGCCGAATTTACAGAAGGATGTACACAAATGGGTTAGAGAGTGTTCAGCATGCCAACAATCAAAGATTAATCGTCACACAAATTCACCCATAGGTGTTTTCTCGCAACCAGATGCACGTTTTGCCCATGTGCATATCGACTTGGTAGGTCCTTTACCACGTTCAAACGGTTTTAACTATCTTTTTACATGCATAGATCGATTTACCAGATTCCCTATAGCCATCCAGAATGCGGATATCACAGTGGAAACAGTAGCCAAGGTTTTCATGCAGAACTGGGTAACCATTTTTGGTACACCCATAACAATAACGACTGATAGAGGAGCGCAATTCGAATCCGAACTATTTAATAACTTGGCTAAACTTCTAGGCTCCAATAGGATACGCTGCACTGCATATCATCCTCAGGCTAATGGGATGGTAGAACGTTTTCACCGTCAGCTAAAAACCGCCCTTATATCTCACTCGAACCCCAGTCAGTGGACAGAATTCCTACCATTAGTTATGTTGGGAATACGAACATCTGTCAAAACTGACGCACAGTGTTCAGCTGCGGAACTGGTTTTCGGAACAACTCTGAGACTACCCGGTGAATTTGTTAACCCTAATACTAACAGTCAAAAACTTAATTTAGAAAATTATGTAGATCAACTACGGGACCACATGTCTAAACTTAAGCCGATTAATACTCGTGAACAATCGCGCGCCGTATATATACCTAAAGACCTAAGCAATTGCACGCACGTCTGGATAAGATGTGACAAAATAAAAGCACCACTCAGTCCTCCATTTGAAGGTCCTTTCAAAGTCGTCTCAAGAAAATCTAAATATTTCGTGATAGAAAAACATGGAAACATTGACACAGTAAGTATTGATAGGCTAAAGCCGGCTTATCTAGATCATGAACCACCATACGTGTTGTTAGATCGTTTAACTGACAAATCCATTACGGAATCGAAATGTAAAGATGATAAATCTTTACAAATGACTAAAACGGTTCGCTGGGCACATCCAATTAGTCAGTCGAGGATGTTGACAGTTTCGGCTGCAGGATAAAATCTAACCACGTAGCTAATCACAACCTGCATCTACTTAAAAATAATTTTTTTCCTCATTCCGCCTCACTGACAACTCCCCAGACCTTTTACCTTTGATATATAAGTGTTATGTTAAATTTTTTTTTAAATACTGGACACATAAGCTAGGTATTCCGAAACGGTGACTGAGGATTTTAATCAAACTCATACAACTAGCACTGGCAAATACAACAAATTCAAGAAGCAACTCAGGCGAGTTTTATACTTTCTTTTTCTGGTTAATTAACTATGTTGGCTGTACTTCTCATATATTTATATACATTTTTCACGTAGACTGGCTATACATATATACCATATGGACTACTTCTAAAAGTTTTCGGTTGAGGATATGTTTAGTAGCTTGATACGATTAATACTACCATTAATAAGTAGTTTTCTAGACAAAACATTTTGGATTAAACCATGGTCAAGTACTTATTAAAGTTCTCATCATTTTTTTTCATGTTTAGGAAACTTACGTAATGACTTAACCAGTTTTCCTGCAGCATGCTTTTTAGTGTGATCATATAACCCATCTTTATTGGCAATATTCAGATTTTTTTAAATTTCTGACATTTAAGAATCAATAACCGTGAAGATATGGTACAGTGCATTACTGTAAGGTTACTATGTTAGCCGCATTGATTCCACATACCTAATTTTAAACACAACATATAAGGGAACTGTTTAGTAATCATAACATTGAACTGACGATATGAATATCACGACTATGCTAACGTTAAACCAATTATTATTAGTGGCCCATACAAAGTTCTGGAACTTAACATTAGCGTAATAAAAAAGACATGTTATGTCAATAACTGATATATATATATTCGTTGGTTTAAATATAACGTAAGATGGAAATTTACTAAACTTGTGGGTTTTTTTTCTATAGTAATAATATTAATGTAAACAAAGAACTTATACTTTTCCAATATGGCACTTTGATATATCAATCTGTCCTCTTGTCATTTTTTCTCTCATATGTGAGCGACTTACGGGCAACAAACATCGTATTGAAGGTGGGTCTGGTGAACAAAAACGCAGGCCCCACACGCA
This sequence comes from Schistosoma haematobium, assembly GCF_000699445.3. Classification (NCBI taxonomy): domain Eukaryota; kingdom Metazoa; phylum Platyhelminthes; class Trematoda; order Strigeidida; family Schistosomatidae; genus Schistosoma; species Schistosoma haematobium. The sequence goes on from NC_067200.1 coordinate 16,045,160, forward strand.
CTCGAACCTCTACCCTCCTGAATGCTAGATCGCGTGCTTAGCCGTTAAACCACGTCAGACCACGGAAGAAGTGACTTCAATATTTCCTTACACCAATTATTCACTCATAATACTAATGAGTAATAGGACTTACACACCTCTGAGGTGCAAACCAATTCGTTACTCGGATGAACTGACGAAATATTGCTTCAATATATCATGCATACCTAAATCAAACCAGAAAAGGGTATTTGACACAACTGTACTTGGTCCGCATACTCTACACAATTTTTTTGCTTCTAAACCGTATATTCTTTTTCGTTTTGTGGAGTACTCTGATGCACCCTTGGTTACGCACCTAGTTGTAAAAGGCGGTCATCACAGGCTCAAGGTCATGCGCTTGATCGATTTTGTTAGAGTCCAACTTCTAGTAAGTTCACCCTTTTACATATATGCATTACAAAAGAGTATATTTTTTTTGTTTTCAAGGTTTTTCGTGCACAAGATATCTACACTATGTCTATTTCCTTCCAGAATACCAATCCGTTCTGGAGGCCAAGCACTTACATTGAACCGAACGATTATCAATTACATTTATGTATTCCATTTTGTATCTTATTACTTTATGCAGGTAGTGGAGCAGTTCTTCAGGTTTGTTTGATTTTCACCATTACCTTTGAAGTAGATTCTTCTTTACCTTTTACTTGAGGGCGACTCAAGAGGCAGGTGAGTAAACACCTGATAGCCGGTCTGAGCACGGAAAAATCGTACCTCACCAACATGGTGTTGGGTAGCCCGCTAGCGGCACTTCCTCAGATATTCTTGTTCCACATTCTCACACTTTCTCTTGAAAGCACGCAGCAAACCGTCAGAGATAGTTGTAGAAGAAATCACATGCTACAAAATAAGATGACAAGTTAGTAAATGAAGAGACATCCATGGACTATCGTTGACAGCGTCAGTCGTCACAGATTGTAAATCAAATAATGAGAGAGTTGATAATTTTCCCTTGGGATGAGAAATAGAACTAAGGTGTTTTCGATAGATAGGCTAATCGAACCGACGTTCCTACGGAAGTCGATTCTAGGGGGAAGCTAATGTAACAGCTTAGGTTGGTTGGTTAAGAGTTGACCCCAAACAACCAAGCATATGCCAAAACAGTACTGTTCAAGTATTCATTCACTTCCTTATTTTGTATAAGCGTTGTATTCCTTATTATCTTATATTGAATGTTGAGAGCCTTTGCTTGTCTGAACAGATAATCTCACACTCCACTGTGACTGCGCGAAGATCGAAATAAAGACCTATTCACTACTTCTCTGGTTTCTTCTATCAATAGCACGAGGGTTACCTTAAGGCACGAAAACCTCTTATGTGTATTATAGTCTCACCGAGCGCGGTGAGACTATAATTTACGGACGACCTTTGAGCTACCACTGCTCACAAAAGAAGTTCTAACTACACCCCATATGGCAACACAACTACTATCAGTACACAAGGCCGAGTCTGCAGATGACAACCTGAGCAAACATACATTCACGTCAGGACTAGCATTATGATGTGTTGCTGGACAACCTTGAAATCTGTCATGGTTGTCCTTGAGTAATATCAACTATATCTAAGCTGAACTGTCAAGATTAGGAAATAGTTGCCAGGATTGGAGTCTTATCACGAATTGATATGACGTATGAATCAAGGATCTTGTGTAGACCTGCTATTCATCATACTTTTTCGATTCCAATAACTATACAATATCTAACATTTTCGAGAATTTACCCATTCGTTTAGTCGGTCAATGCTCCATAGAAAGAGGTGATTTTCACTCAGGATTTCATTTCTGTCGTTTACAGCCATCCACATTTGCCCTTTATGAATTGAAAACGGCAGCACATCCTATTTAGCCGGACAAAATAGGCAAATAACGTGAAAGTTAAGGCTTGAGAAGAATTCTTCAGTTAAATTCATTTTAAATATACAGCATTCACACACTAAACAAGCGGATCATTACTGAGTATGCATATATAGTGCCCATCGAAGATAGATGAGTCACACGTGTCCTATTTTCTGTCTAGCCACATGAAATCAATATATATTGTTAATTTCAGGTAAAGTGAAAGCCAGTGTAGGCTTTGGATGCATTTTACTAATATTTGTCATTAGTATCTGGGCTTTCTATCGGAAACAGTCTTCCGTCGCAATGTATCTAGGTTATTGAGAGATAGTGACCGTGAAGGAAGTAGTCTACATGATGCTCCTCCTTAACTTGGAATATTACCACTTGACGCTTTCGGAGACTGAATGTCAAACCATAACTGTTTGTCCATTGAAGTCTTAGTTAATGTAGTGTCTATATGAACTAATGATTCCTTAGTACTTGATGTCTGCCTGATTTCGAATTATAAATACATTACGTTCGTTGATGCCCACCTAGTTGTTCGGTCTAAATTGCGTTATTTCTGGAATTCTTAGATCGTATATTAATGTAAATACTTCTACTCACCACAGTTAAGTGGTTAAGAGCAAGCCAATAACCTTCTTATAGAAACAAAACACTACATATGATATAGTCAGTTACTTTGTTATTTTGTGTAGGTATTACATCCCCTATTCTTTTGTACTGTATGGTGAAACGTTTGTGCGTTTTGAGGTAATCTGAGTCGTTTAGTGGAGTCCACCATCTAATTCAAACACTGCTCTTTGTTTGACGTAGTAATCCAGAGCTTTGTTCCACTCAAGATGTTGATTTATCTGGATTACCAAGTAAACTCTGAAACGTTCCACAGACAGCTTTGGCAGTAACGCTTTATTTTGTGGAATTAACGGTTCATTGTAGTTCTTCCTCAGTGACATAACGGTATGGTAGAAATACAGTACTCATCTATAATATTTGATCCACTTCCAAATTATTCGACCAAAAACTGTTTCATTTTTAATACGAATTTATGATTTCCCGGAAAATTATTAGTATGTAAAACGCTGGTTATACTTTTTCCGGAGATTTCAGTTCTTTTACTCGGTGGAAACAATCTTTCAGATTTATGTAAAAAACTTTAGGGCCAAAACAACATGTGATTTCAGTAGATTTTCTAGGTTGAAACTAATGCACAAGATATGTGACAGTGACGTTGTCTAATTGTCGCTAGATGCCACCAAGTACTTGAAAATTTACTAACATAACAAGAGACGAGAGTAAAGAAATCAGTGGGTTTACGCGAGCACATCAAGAAGAAATCGTATGTTGGTATGGACTGGTTCGACCATTCAGGCTCGGTCACTTTATGCAGCCCATCTCTTTTCGTTCCAACCCGAACGTGTTCTTCAGAAGTACTGAACAGCAAATTACTGACTGTCATGTATTACATGTTAAATAATTGCTAGTCTTTGTGTAGTTACGTCGACTGAGAGCCATATTCTCTGGTGGTTGATGTTCTAACAAACATATTTCACTGAAACATGTAAATGCCAGTAAAGCTTATCAATGAACCATCGCAGCTAATCATAAATATAGTTGACCGGATTTTAGTATTGACCGAGCTAATAAGCTATGATTACTAATCAATATTAAAATACACGTGAGCATTAATAAGCAGACTAACAGAAAATGGGTTCCTATAAAAAAGTCAATCGATAGAGTTAAATTGAACGAGAATTAATAATGAATAATAACTTTCGTCTAAACTTGAACGAATAATAGTTTGCATTTCTTTAGTAGATCTCACCAATGTAGTGTAATGACCTGCTTTTATCAAGAGAACGCGATTGGTGTAATTGAAACAATTATTATTATAACAAATTGTACCAGTGATTGTTTTACTGTACTTGTTTGTTTAACCGTACTAAAGACATTCTTCCTTCTGTTGATCGTGATCTTGCACGAATTCGGTTACACTCAGTAACCACACTTGTCACTTGGCACAATCTCGGTATTCTTTAGATACCACGAGATCGCCAAAAAATACATCTCGACTACAGCCGTCAATCGGTTTCTGATATTTGGCCTACGAGGGATCTTATCGGTTAACTGGCATGTAGTCTCCCTGTAGTGGTGATCATGGTCAACGCGACTCGACGCCACACTACATTTGAAGAAAATTCTAGCTTGGTATTAGTCTACTCAAACAACGAACCTAATCTCTAAGTTGTAGATTTTACGTGATGTGACTACCCAATTTATAAATTCCTACATGGAAGTCACACCATTGTCTACATTAACTTGTTGTATCGTGGCCATCAGCAACATGATGTACGGCAGTTATGACGAACGTATTTTGACTACGGGTAGAATAATATATTTAGTGTGGATAGGTATGTATTATACAAGAATGGCCACGCCTAGAAGGCTGATCCGTGCTATATTGATCGGTTGTTGCCGCGTTCATCATCTCTGACCTTCTCTCTGTGTTAAGTGCTAAACATTAATTTTTTTCAGTTCAGCTTCGAGGATTTTGTGATTAGGACAAGTACCACTACATACTCACAAATTCGGACGACGACGCAACTAAGGCATTCTCCACAGTTAAGGAAATTGTCTGAAAAGCAACAATGCTTGCACACCAGGACGTCAAAGCACCCACTAGTTTTGCAGTATATGCATCCATTTCGACAACAGAAGCAATGAAACAATTTGTAAAAAAACATGGCAACAATTGGCATTCTTCTCGAGACGGTTGCAAGACACGGCATCGAGGTATATTACCTTCAACGGAAACCTCCAGAAGAAAGCAATCCTGATGTAAGTGGTGTCCATCCTCTTGAGAATGTTGACTAAGATCAAACTCCAAGTAGTTTTGCTGATGACGAATGGGTTGACACAGTTCAAATCCCTATTAGTGCGTTACTCAGTTACAGTAACTGTGCAACGGATAACGAGAAAACATGTTTCGAATACTGACAAAGTTGCTGAGTCTATTACCCCTCTCAACACCACTCTCACCTTAGCCAATCCTACGAGTATTCATGGAGCTACCATTTGTGATTTATATTCTAACCTGCTTCACCATGATAACTTTCAGTTTATTATTCTTTCTTTCAATGCCCGCTCACCGTCCAATAAAATTACACATCACAAAACCCTTTTATTCTTCGTAAATCCGACCATTAAACTTATTACGGAAAGGCAGTGCATATCATCTATATTCGATCACTCCTTACAAGTAGATAACTACGTTTTCTGTCGAACCGATAGATGTCATGGATTAGGAGGCTGTACAATTATCTATGTCCGTCCGGAAATTCAGGTATGAAAATTTGTGGATAAATCTCGTGATGCTATAGACGACTACACTTAGGTTACTGTAGACTGTGGATCTCAAAATTATCTACTGGTGGGATGCATATACAGACCACCACATGCTGATAGCAAGTTTGATAAGCTACTAACAAACATATTTTCCATTGCTTCGCACCAACCACATACTTTTAAAATTATTGGAGGTGATTTTAATCTGCCAAACGTCACATAAGGTCCGACTACGGCACCAGTTCGATACAACAAGTTAGTTAAAACGCCAGAACTTTGCGATTGGGTCCAACAAATCCGAAAACCGACTAAGAGGAATAATATACTTCATTTATTGTTTACAATCAACATCGACTTTATCTTAATGCATATCAGTGATGAGTTTTTTATGAATGATCAAGTGGTTGTATTGAGTATTATTCTTTCTTTAAACGCCATACAATTAAACTCCAAAGCTGTAACGATGTACCAGAGCAGACAGTGTGATCAACAAACCTAGAAACGGACAGAAGTCCTTATTCGATGTTTACCATGGTAAACTTATTTTACCGCAAATAACAATGACATTGCGTTTTCCGATTTATACCACAGACGGAGATATTGCATTGACTGCACTTTTTCAGTTATTTGCCGTGAGGCTTATAACGCTAATGGGGTCCAGAATACTTTTAAAACTTTTGAAATAAAGCTGAGGAAGTTGAAACACCGTTGCCACGAGCATAATGACGTGTATATACTTCAGAGTATACTTAACTTAATCAAGAGAAATGCTTCATCTAAAGGCCAGTATTTTATGAATATAGAAAATGAAGCCCTAGGAAGTAAAAGCCCAGAATTATCAATACTTCGTCTTTTTAAATCCCATGTGAAGTCAAATTCCCTTGGGACGACTAAATTGTGGACGACCCTGATATTATTTACGAACAATTTGGCCAGCATTTCTCACAATGCTGCAAAACTGGAACTGAAAACTCTGCCAATACATTTCCAATGTTGACATCCAGACACCAACCAAAATATGATTTCATACCCTTCAATATCAAGCAAGCCATAGCTGCCTGAAAAGTTATATAAAGGTAGAATTGACGGGATTCCTTCATCATTTGTGAAATATAGTATTCCCATTATTTTGTTTAAAACTTTTCAACCTATCTATGGAATATGGGACCTATCCATCTGAATGGATAACATCTATTATCACCTCTAGATTGAAAACGGGATCACGTAGTAATGTTGCTAACTACAGGTCCATTAATTTGACATCCGTGCTATCAAGAACTATGGAAAAAATCATCCACTAACAGCTATTATCATTTTTACTTTCAGCTAGTCTGATTAGCCCATCCCAACACGGGTTTATGACTAAACGCTCATGCTTCACATCGCACCTGGAACCTTTTGATCAAACCACACAGAGAAGAGATGTTGATCAGTCAGTGATAATCCTGTACTTAGATTTTAGTAAGGCTTTCGACAATGTCTCACACAAACTTCTTCTAAAACTCTCTTCATTTAGCGTACAGAATCCCCCTTTATCTTGGCTCAAATCGTCTTTAGAATAGCGTAGCCAAATCATTCTCTTTGAATCTTGCTTTTCTAAACCTGTGAGTGTAACCAGTGGGGTTATACACGGAAGTATGATTGGTCCATTGCTGTTTTTTCTTTTTATCAGTGACGTGTGTTCCCTCTTTCAGTATGGTAAACCTTTCCTTTTTGATTTATTCATTCTCTTCTCCCACGAAAGAAAGATATATTTCAGCGGTAATCCAAGAGGAAATAAACAAGTTATACGAATGGACTGTTTCGTGGAATTTGTCACTTAATGTTGACAACAATGAATTCATCCACATCGGCCGCTACCATAACCTAAATCTGGCTATACACAAACATACACTGAAACCTCTCAACACTGTTCGTAACTTGAGTTTAAGGTATAGTGACAGTTTGAACCTTTCTAAACACATTGCATCTCAAGTATCCAAAGCCAGAAAGCTCATCGGATTGATAATGATAAACTTCAATAATATCGAATCGAGATTATTATTATTATTATACAGAAAATGTATCTTACCCATTCCTGAATATGGTATTTTAGTTTACGGTAATTGCAGGCATAATGACCTGATTAAAATTGAAAGTGTTCAAAGAAGGTTCAATAAAGCTGTTTGGGGTATTCCGACAGCAAGGACTATCACCAAAGATGTCAACATCTCAAATAAGAACCACTCTGGATCAGGCGTATCAAATCAAACTTTATCTCTATCTACCGGGTTGTTGACGATATTTCCTACTCCCCGGTATCCACTTCTTCATACTCTGTTATCATCCCACATTCTACGCAAAAAGAAAAATATTCTAGAGATTCCAAAAACCTACACAAACTCACGCCAGAATTTTTCGTAATCCGCTACTCAATCATGTGGAACACACTGCCAGTGAACCTCCGTCGCAGTGAAACTAAAACCCGGTTCAGAAGTCTTGATGATTTTCTCTCCGAAAGTGGGTTATGTCACCTATTGAATATCAATGTATTCAATAATGATTTATACGAACAAGGTCCGTCATCCATCTAATTGACTGAAAAGCAGAATGAAACCTTTGAAACTTTTCACGTCTATTTCATTCTTATTTTTATTCATCTTAACATATGAAGTCTGTTTATGCTTGTATTTATCATTATTACCGTTATTAAAATCATTACTGGTCCCCCGACACGTTAGATATTCTTTTTATCTCTTCGCATCCTTCTAAACATATTTAATTCCAGATTGTCCTTTGAAATCAATTGTGACTTTCATAACATCATTCTTAATTATTATTGCACAAATATTTATGCTAATATCCGGTCTCACTCTGTATACTATTATATAAATCTAAATGTATTCATCCGAGTGCTTTAACGGATTTTTATTTTATTTTTCTCAATTGCTGGTTTACTTCTGAAGTCGATATTCATTACACAATAATCATTCTTATCATGGATGAACCTTTTCACTAGTTATCCACTTATTTTCTCTCTTCTTTCCTTTTAAATTAATATTCTGCTTAAAATTACGACATTTGTAATTAAGACAATAACTTGTGTTACATTTAAATTAACTTCTCAGACCCGTTTTATCTTCACTATGCATATATGACTACTCATACATATTGATATTTTATTATCCTTTCCACTCAATTGAGACTTTCATCGCATCACTCTAAACTATAACTGCACAAACATTTATTCTAGCGTCATATCTTACTGCAATTATAAATTATTTTTCTTCATTATTTTTGTTACTAATTTAACGATACACACATAGTCGTTTATTCTTGTTCTGTGTTCATAAACACGCCTATTAGACTGTTTGCGTATTTCACGTCTCCTTTATTTCTATCCCCTTATTTTCTCTCTCTCCTTCTTTAAAGTCAAATCAGTATTCTCAATTACACAGAACCTGATTTATTGCTATTATTCTATTATTACTCTTTTTCAAATATGGCGAATATAATGCTAACATTATTGAAACTTGTGTATTGTTGTATTGTTGAAGAAACCGGAAGTTGTTTCCTCACAACACTTATGTACCCATAAGATGTTTGTGACTAATAATAATAATAATCACACGGTTCTTGAAGCTGAGCGGAGAATTACTAGGAAGATTGATATCCGATACTTGAGTGACATCCTGACCCTGTTATTTATTCGCTTATCAGTCTTGACTGTTCTTATGTGAGCGCGTAGGTGTGTGTACATTTCGGCGAGACCCTAATTTATGGACGAGTCAATCACAGTCGTTTTAGAGATTTCAAGGTTACGGCGCCATTTTCAGTGCCTAATGCTAATGTACGATTGGTTCACGAGGAATTTTGTACAAAATGTGATAATTGCGTGGCCATAACAAATAAAACGGCGGGACTATAATTTGTGGACGAATCAATCAGACATAATATAATAGACCACGGATTTTAACGCGAAAGCCTTCCATCCATTTGGCTAAATAAATTTCTGGCATTATAGCTGATGTCAGTTCGTGATGAAAATCCCATATATAATTCCTAACTAAGGCAAATTACGACAATTATTACGAACTGGATAATAAAAGCACCAGTAACACTGGCTGCAGCCAGGTACTACAATATATACGGATGTTTGGAAAGCGTACAGACTACTACATAAGCTTGACTATGTGCATCATGTCGTTATTCACAAGTGGCATTTTGTGCACTTAACAACCGGTGTGCACATAACCAATATTGAAGCTATGTGGTCAAGGCTCAAAGAGTTTTTGACACCTTATCATGGCTCCAGAAGCCGACCATTCTGTATCCGTATGGATGATTTCCTCTACTGCATGTATTACAATTTGAGAACCTCTGAACGTCTTTCTAACCTTGACAAGATTTTGGACCACGTATAAGAATTGTATCCACTTTATTTCCCTGGTTTTGTATAATATATTTTTACTCTATACTGACTGTTTGCTGATTGGTTAATATTTTTCAAGGTCGCTAAAGATTCGTTCCAAGGTCATCCATAAACTTGAGTCTCGCCTACATTTCTTATCCCATTACTCATCACATGTCTGTAACTTACTTTTGTGTAACTATAAATATTGATTAACGCTTGGTTAAATGGGAGTTGGCTTACCAGCTATATCCACTCCACGTCGTTCCTATTCTCTCTATTCCATTCGCTTTATATACCACATATATGTATTCACAAGTCCATTCTCGTTATTCGACTTATTCAATTCCGTTATTGGCTAACACGATTTAAGTCGATGATTATATACTAGAATAGGGGACATATATATTTCAATAACAATCATTCATACGATCTAATTAGAGTCAGATCTCGGGCCACTAAAGTGAAGGGCCCTTTCGACGACATCGTTCTATCTAAATGACGATTAAATAACGGGCCTCCACAAACATTTTCCAAAGAATCGATTTTCTTAAGCTAGCTCAGCTTCCCATCCAGGTGTCCATTCAACCATCAAGCTCATGACAGGACGATTTTGCTGGCCCGGTCTGAGTAGAGAAGCAAAGAAGTGGGCACGCTTCTGTGTAAGCTGCCAGATACCTACAGTGATCAAACGCAACAAATGTCCCTTAGGTTCACTTGAAACTCCCGATGCTCGTTTCTACCATGCTCATCTGGATTTGGTAGGACCCTTACCAAATTCAAAGGATAATCTTACCTGTCTGCGTTTGTAGGCCATTTCACACGATGGCCACAAGCAGTGCCCATCAAGGACATTACCAATGAAACTGTGGCCTGCGCCTTCGTCGAACGATGGGTAGCAAACGTCGGTTGCTCTTCAACTATCTCCAAAGACTGTGGACGCCAGTTCGAATCTGGACTCTTCCGTTGTCTGACTACAATATTAGGAATAACGCGATTCCGAACAACTGCCTACCACCCACAAGCAAACGGGTCGGTGGAAAGCTTCGAACGACAGCTAAAAGCTTCCCTATCAGCTGTAAAGGTTTCACAGTGGATCGATGCTCTTCTACACGTATTATTTGGTATTTGCAATGTAGTGAAATCTGACATTGGACATACTGCAGCTCAAATCGTTTATGGAACGGCACTTCGACTGCCAGGATAGGTCATGGACCCTTCATCTTCGATAAACATGGCCCTAACCTCCTACACGAGCAGGCTTACACACGCGATGCGTTCGGCTAAACCTGTTTCCACTCGACCGCAAACAACTGATGTTTTCGTCCAACCTGCATTACGATATAGCACACACGTCTTTGTACGTTGCGACTCACTTCAACGACCTCACGGAACAACATGCGAAGGACCATTCAAAGTTCTTCAGTGTGGACCTGTGTACTATATCATCGATCAGAATGGAACTAACGATAACGTCAGCATTGACGGTGTCAAAGTCGAGTATGTAGAATGAGATCCTAATAATATTGAGTTTCGTCCAGTAAACCCGAACAACACATGTCTCACTATTACAATAACCCATTCGATGATCAACAATATCGAAGAAACTCTGATACCCGGCCTAAAACGACACACTCTTGAAGAAGGGTTGGGTTTCTGGAACACTTAAACGATTTCTGCACACAGGACACCACATAAATTCGGTTTTGTGTTGATTGTTTCACGTTATCAAGTGAAAATACCGAAAACAAATCTTCTTTCTAACATGTACTTATATATGCGCACATTTTTTCTCTCACGAAAAACCCGATAAAACGATCAGCCTTCTAAACTGTCTAGAGAGAGACAGTATATCTCTGTCTTTAGTTAATTCGGATTGCGAAATTTGTTTAATCATGTTAATCTACCGGCCATATTAAAAGTTAGCAGTCATCTTGTTTTGCCCTTGAAGGTTAGTAGAAAAATTTATCAGGTTGCAAGTTGTAGGGTTGGTCGCGCTGTAACGCTCCGTTAATAATGTGATAAAATGGTGACAATTATTAATACAGAGTAACGATCGCCGGCGAACTTCTGGTGAGAATATTTTCTCGTTATTTTTTGAATGAATTAGATGTCAGAACCTCGAGAACATACCAATCTCGATTTTTTTAACCTGAACTTAGGCTCATGGAATAATGGTTCTGGTATGGAACTAGTCGATAATGATATTTGGCCTCCCAATTCGGACTCTTACCTTGCTCATACCAAACTGGGCAACATGGGTAAACTGCATACAGTTTAATTTATTTCAGCTCTTCCTGCCCCAAAACAACCCGAAAAACTAACTGTGGACTCTAAACCGGACCCTGCAAGTATGAGTTTGTTAGGTTTAATCTTATCGTTCTCAGTTACTTGGTCTAATAATCCTTTGAGGCTCTCTAACAAAATGTCCATTTGGTCGAGTGATATGCAAGTATCAGAAGTAAAGTCATCAGGTAATCACAACCAACATTGGGGAAGTTCAACTAAACAGAGTGTTTCACTTGTCTATGATGATGTAAGTCACTTGTTTTTTAAACTGAACTATAGGTCTGGGACTCATCTCACGATCCTGTGTTTCAAGTGTCAAGGGTTACTAGTGGTACTGATCCTTGGAAGCTTAGTCCAACACATTGTATTGGTTCCCTCACAAATGCGCCCATTACTATTGCGGATCCGGGTGTCTTGGCTGGTACATCCAGGTCTTCCGACATACCTCATGATAGTCCCGCTAATAGCCTTCCTTATGTTACTGCGATGCTTTCTGGTCTGAATCTTACTCCTAGGAATCCCGATGAACCAAGTAAGTCCTCAGTTTAACTAATCATAACACGCAGTGTTTTCTTAAACTTATATGTCTGTGCTTCAGATGATCTTGTTATTTCAGTTATAGCTAGAAAGTAGCATTCGGACTGTTGAATGCAACAAACAACGGCTCAGGCTTCTCGTTTCAAACTATATTTCTGTCAAAGAGCTAGTGTCAGCACTATATGTGCATAGACCTCAGTATCTTTGCTTCATTTCAAATCCAAGACATCTATTCTAAAATGCACTGCATCTAATAAACTACAATATCTCAAGGTGTCAGTTCTTCATTAACTAGAGTTTTTTGATGTAGCTTATAAATAAATAATCTGGCTTACTATATCGACATTAGTTCCAAAACGAATATTGTCTAAACTAAATGACTAAGACAGCAGCTAGCAGCGCTTGTACTGATTTTCATATTTAAGAGCAGTTCATTATTGACATTTGTACTGTAACTATTAACCCGTCTAAATTCTAAAACTGACTTCCCATACTTTGTTTTAGAAGTATTCACATTGGAAATGCGTCACACGAAATTGCGCTAGTTAACGTTTAAAATAATCGACACATACAAACCGATGTATTGAGCGAGTATGTGACTGTTAATTGAGTAGCGCAGTCGGTTGACTTTAGAGGGAAGGCAGATATTTTTCACTTAGACTAATCTTGTCGTAAATGACTAGTCTAATATATCAGAATCAATGCACAGCATAGTGATGTGCACACTTACGATATCAAATAGATAAGTTTTACTTTTTATCCTTCAATTTGTCACGAACAATTTCATGTATTCACAAGGTCTTAAATAATTCAACAGTCTATGGCCTGTTTTAGGTTTGTTTGTCTTGTGGTAATAACTGCCAGTCGACTTACACTTATACAATGGATCATGTTGTGTACCGATTTTCTGAGTTTGAATCCCCTTGTTTCATCAACTGTAATCTAATCAAGCTATACGTTCTACAGCATCGTATCATGAACTGATCTCTCAACCGTGAGCAATATCGACGTCAAAAACTGTTATTTTCTATATCAACACTTTGGATTCTGTCGTAATAATTCGTTGGATTTCAAACTTTATCACTTTGGTACATCTCACGATGCTCCACTGCCTTGTACGTCACATCGTTAGGTCAAAGGCTCGGAGTGTGGCCCCCTAGGATAACCACCTGCTTCGGTCTGGGCACCCGGGCAGTATCACAGCCCACACACAAATGTGACGAATTGTCGATGTTTATGGGAAATGCTTGTCTTGCTTCGATCAACAACTTAACGATTCACATTATTATTATCATTACTATTATCACTTATTTTTTTTCACGTCATTTGTTCACTCTCTTTTATTCCCACTTTATGTATCCTTATTTTTCGACTCATACAGCAGCTCGCCTATGGTGGAAACTCGGTTCTGTCTAAAGGTTCTCGAGTCACTGCCTGGTTGAAAATTGTATGCTACCATCAAATACGAATTCTTAATCAGTTTTTTCGAAACCACGTGCACCATTCAAACTGGCTGCCTTCAACGTTCGCACACTTATGCAGGTCGGACAACAGATAGGGCTGGCTATGTCTTTGGGAAGTCTTAATATCGATGTTTGTTGTCTATCTGAGACCCGTATTCAAGACTCAAGTGAAGTACTACAAATTCGCTCTCCCTCTGTCGCTTCAAAAAGCTTGTTTTACGTGCGTTTATCCGGGGACCCTGTGACAACTTCGTCTGGTCTTGTTGGCGTTGGTGTCTCACTAAGCGCTTGAGCTGAGGCAGCACTAATCGACTAGACCCCATTAACAGTCGGTTATGTGCCGTTAGATTAGAAAGTTCCATCAAAGTGAGAAGAAATTGGCGTGAGAAACCATGTCTTTTCGTCATCTCCGCCTATGCTCCGACGGATGGCAGCCCGGATGCAATCAAAGATAAATTCTACCGCCAGTTAACTGTTATTCTCCAGAAAGCGCGTTCGACAGATATTGTAGTACTAGCCGGAGACTTGAATGCTCAGGTCGGGCGTCTAGGCACAGAAGAGAGTCGTTCAGGTGGTCGATGGGAACTTGTTGGTCGCAGGACAGATAATGGAGACCGTCTACTGCAACTGCGCACAGACCACAACTTGTTTCTGGCTAGCACTAACTTCTGGCACGGTCATCGCCAATGTGCCACCTGGTGTCCTCCCTCTGCATCTGAAGCCTGGACTCAGATTGATCACATCGCGATCAGCTACCGCTGGCGTGGTTGTGTACAAGACTGCCGCTTCTTTTAGAGTACCTATCTGGACTCTGATCATGCCCTGGTCTGCGCCAATTGTACCTTGCTTTTCAGTGGCCAACGAAGTGACGGTTACCAAAGGATTGATGTCAGCAAGTTGGTTGCAACTTCTGTTGCAAGTAAGTATCGAACCGAGCTAGCTTCTAGGCTAGCTACCACTCCACCGAAAAGTATAGATGAGCATTGGTTGCAACTTCATGACGCCATCAAAATGGCGAGTAAAGCCCCTTGCGGCTTCGCGAAACGTCACGCTTATAAGCACTGGGTTTCTTCAGGCTCCTTACAAGTCATCGAAGCCCGTCGGTCTACTCCTGGTGACCGTGAGTTTGACCACAAACGAAGAATGCTACGCAATGAAATTGGGCAAAGCTTGCGTAAGGACCGAGAAGCCTGGTGATCGGAGCGTGCCAATTAGCTGGAAGCAGCAGCTGCATCTGGTAACTACCGAGAGCACTTCCAACTCATCCGAGCCACTGGCAGAAAGAAATCTGTTGTGAGCGAAACAATCTGTGAGGATAACGGGATGTCAATCACTAATATCCATCGACGTCTTGGACGATGGGAAGAATTATTCGAAGGGCAGTTCAACTGAGCTGCTGCTCCGGCAACACCGACCGGACTGTCCTACCCTCCATGGCTGGTGACGACTGATCCACTAAATTAGGCGGAAGTCCTCAAGGAACTCCAGCCCCCAAAACGCTACGAATCGCCGGGCCCAGACGACTTACCTCCGGCCCTTTTTAAAGATGGTGGTGACTTTCTGGCTAAGGAACTGACGACGTTGTTTACAAAGGTCTGGGAACTAGAGAGTGTACCAACGTCATGGAATGAGTCGATAGTTGTCCCTATCTTTAAAAAGGGTTCACGTTCTTCCTGTAACAACTATCGGGGGACAGGTCTACTTTCGATTGCATTCAAGCTATTGGGTTCCGTCATATTTCGTAGGTTGTTCAAAACCCTGAGAAAAATTGACTCGCGAGGAGCAGGCTGGGTTTCGTTCTGGTCGAGGATGTATTGATCATATCTCCACCCTCCGCCAAATGTTAGAACACTGTCATATTTATCAAAGGCCAACAATCGTAGTATTTCTTGACGTTAGAGCTGCCTTCGATTCGTTGGACATTATTTATGTGTTCAATTAAATAAATAATAAACTTTGGTTGCCCGAGTTTTATCTCTTGTACTTCGAACCGTTAACATCTATGATAGTTGTATTGTAATGTGTTACACATGCTGGTGTGGAAAATCCGGAGTGTACAGTTATCTTTCTGGACTTCTGTAATACCACTATGAACTTAGATCTAACTAGGCACAAAAGCTTCTTAGTATTAGATCAAATATTGTGGTATTCTGTGCTCACTACTAACTTCATACTGAATAGAATTAATTGAAAACAAATATTCAGGTAAATTATACGTTAGTTCCCTAAATAATCTGTTAACGTGGAAACTTTTTGTTTCAGCGTCCGATGTCAAATCGTCCATTGTCTGTGCTAACATGAATGATGTTGCGTTCTCAGCAGAACAACTCTGTGACAGACTAATCAATACAAACGAGGGTTGGGGGCGACGACCAATTGATCAAGCAACACCTTGGGAGCCATTAGATCCAAAGTTGGGTGATCAAGTGAATCGCAGTGGCATAACTACACCTACCCCAGGAGCTTGTCCTTCTGGGTTTGTAAGTGGAAGTCTTAGGATATCTCATACCCACTCAGCTGATTCTAACGTTTGGGCAAGTGGACCGCCAACAGGAACAGGAATATGGGAAATGCACTATGAAAGTTTAAGTGGACGCTCGGCTGCATGGCAGGAAGAATCACAATCCTCGACTTACCGTGATGCTTCGTCTGTTACCCATATTAGTCCTAGTACTTTAATAAACTGTAACATGAACGCCAATTCTCGAGGTGCAACACCAATGCCACTTAACAACCGTCGAGACTGGGAAGATAATGAAAATAGTAAGCACTAGATAATTTAAAGTGTTCATTCTGATTTACGTGCTATGTATATATTATATGTGCTAATGAAGTATGGCAACTTGGACCGATGCACATATGTGCCTGGTCCTACGTTGTAGCTATGTATATTTAAAAGCCTGGTTTAAAATAATTGTATAACAACAAATGTACCATTTTAGTTTTTAGCCATTATCTTTGGTCGGTTTGTTGCACTCGGACTTACACTTTTAAACATTTTTACACGTTTTAATTTCCACTAGTTCACTGTTGTATGATATATAGTAGATCTAAACTCGATAAAAAGCGTGCAAACCACTCCATGGTCCCGGTACATATATCACAGCATCACTTCTAACCGATAATAAAATAAAGGGAAAAGTTAGTTATAGTGTTTTCATCACGGACTTACAAGCTGTAATGCAAGAATGTTTTCTAGCTATATTCGTGGATAAATTTTATTCAATCCAAGAGGCACTGTCTTCAGTTTTTCGTGTGGCAGTGTGGGTCTACCCGTATCTCTTCCAGACCTTTGGTGATTAAGTCATTCTAGATCTACATAAGCCATTCACTCATGTGTAATATTTTCTAGTTGGCTGAATGGGTCAATAGATTATAAGATAATGCCTCTTCAGTTCTTGGGGTAAGTTTATTAAACTATACAACTAAGTGTTCTTGCATTATAGTTGGTGTCAATCAATGATGAAAACCTTAAACCTAACTCTAACTCCCTAATCTTAGCACTATAGATCACTTATATTTGTTATTTTGTAGTCGGCGGTTGTTTAGTGGGTCGTTCAAGCTCAATTTTATGGTTCAACTTTATCGTAATTTTACCTTTCGATAGTCTCTTTCCGATGTAACTAACGTATGTTATGTACGAGTGTCTACGTTGATTACGACAGGTTGGTTTTCTAGCTACTAGACATGTAAATGCATGTAAATCCGTTCCTCTGTTTATTTGTTTCTAATTAGGACTATCCAAAAACTGGAGTCTCGGCCACTCTGAATCCTCAGACCACAGCAGCTCATTATGGAACTCGGTGTGTGTGACTGATAGTGAAGATAGTGTTAGTGGGGATATCATCCATAGACGTCCACTAGTAACAGTTGGTTCCAGTCAGGAAAGTAAGTGGTTTTATGTTAATTTCAGCCCATTATTTCCCGCAGTAGAAGTTTGTTATCAGATTGTAAAGATAAACCAATGGGTGCATCCAGTTTATACTATAAATGTTTCACAATGAAGTTATGCGAATTACTTGGTCCTTGCGAATGACATATGGCCTTATACAAAGCCATTCAGTCGAGAAATCTAAATCTTGCTGAAACCTCCAATTTCTTCATCACCTTTAGAATAATTCAGGCTTATAGCTGTGACAGGAAATATATTAATATTTAAAAAATACCTGGTGCAGTGAAGCGCTAAAAATACACCGCACGAATCTATACACGTGAAAAAGGAAGCAGAATAATTAGAGCAAAACTGTCAAAGAATACTGTTTTAAATAAGAACATAAATTCCAGTTTTCTCAATGTAGACCTTGCTATTCATGCAGAATTCGAAGGAAACTAGGGAATGACTGTCGGACTTTAATTTTAAGGCTTCCGATAGCATCTCAAACCACTTGGTTACATTATGAAGTAAATCTTTATCCGATAAATTCGCCTCTTCAATAGTAACTTGCTACACTGTGACCAGCAAATTAGGGGGTTTCATAAATTTTTGTGGAGTGGTTGTAACTAGTTACGACTGGTTTTTACCTCTAATCTTTCCCGCTCTACCATATATATATATATATATATATATATATATATATATATAATCCGTTTATTTTTGTACTGAATTCGATCGGGCAAAGCTGAGTTGTATTAGTGGATGTACATAAAGAGGATGTAACAATTAAGTGTTTCATTGTTCTCTGAATAATCGGTCCTAAATAATTTCCGTTTTCTATGATTTATCAGCTAAGTGAATTAGTGTATCTACTTCGTTCATATTCTCAAGTAACTTGAGATATGCTTCGAGATCACTATCACAGCTTCAAATTTGCTATGTTTATTTTTAGTTTCTGATATTCATCATTGGTGGTAGATACTAGAAATATCTTTATGTTAACTTGTCATCATCATGTGATAATGTAGCTTACCAAACTTAATGATTTTGCATACATTTAGCTTCTCGGAATAGTGGAAATGTTCAACAATCCAATGGTCGTCCTGTACTTGGTAGTGCTCGCCCTATTGTCCCGACACACAATCCACCAGACGAGTTCTCGTGGGATCCTGATCCGAATTTTTTGAGGTCCGGTGTCAATCCGAACGGAATTGTTTCATGGGACACGTCACCCAATAGCGTGGTCAGCACCACTTGGGGGACTCTTGGTACTTCCAGCTTAATAAGTTCTACACAAACTCACTTCCCACCTGTTTCAGATGATGTTAGGCATCAACAGAACTTCATGAGTACTAACTCACTTCCTCAGGGATCTGTAAGTATTTCTTCTTTAATATGTTGAAATAACATTTAAAAGTTGAGAATGATATGATTTTATATACAGCCAAATAGTTTGTTGTACTTATCAATGGTGCTGATTTGAACTGCATACCGGCATACGAGGAGGAAGTAAGTGGTCTAGTTTCTAGTCCAATACTAAAAAGCAATTGAGCTTACATAATATAAATTTGCATTTATTTTGTAACAAGTAACTCTGACTTTTATGAAATGCATAAAAGTTTTTGTGCGAGTAATGATATGATAACCAAAACCATAATGAGCTTTTGTATCTCAATAAGTTACGTTGGAACAGATTAGTATACATATGGTAAAAAACGTCTATTGTTTGTTACCTTTGCATCTTGAAACGCTAACCAATACCACGTGTCAAAGTGACTAGTGAGGATCCTAATTTTGTCTATGTCGTTTCTTCTACTTATGTAACATAGTGTCCCAGAATTGACCAATTATACGTCTGACCAGCACTGTTGACCTAGAGTCGACACAGTCAAACTCATATTGCTTCTCTATCTTTGCTTTGAGACCAGAAAGTCAGTGGCCAGTTTCCATTATTACTTTATGGTAGAACCATAATATTTCGACAGCAATTCTTAAATTACATTGATAATCATTAAGCTAATGAGAATAAAATTTGTATACAGGAATAATTTACTGTATAATAATCCGACAATTTAGAATGTATAAATAGCTTTTACATGAATAATGATAGATTTTCAGTGGAGTTTTCAATGTTATAATCATAATAGATCCGGTATATAGACTCGTCCATATGACTCCATATCATTTGACCTGTAGATCCTTTATAAACTCGAGGAAAATTTTTCAATCTGGTCCACATACGTTGTTAGTATGAACACCAGTTGTTGGGTCTATGCTAGGTTTGAAGCAGTACGAGTTCACTTAGACTGCGAACGGAACAAGGACTTGTGTCCAAAAACCAATAAACTAGCTATTCTATTGCGTCCCAGCCCCACTAACTAGAGAGAGAAGTCGAAGTCCGAACGCGGATATATATTCCGCAGAAAAGACAGAAGCACGAGCGATAACAACAGACACAAATCAAAACGTATATATACAGCACAAAACTGTCCTTGGGAAGCGCTACAAAATAGAAGACACAACGGACCAATAGCGTTTAAGATTCTCCCAAGTGGGGAATACGACATGAAGGTGAAAAGAGCGCTTTTGGCGTGAAAACAAAGAAATTCAAAATTTCAGAATAAAATTACAAAATTAGGTCCTTTTCCGAGTGAGTTCTGGGATCTAACGTCCCCAACAGTCTACATAGTGCCTCATGTACTAACTTGCGATGAATATATTCGTGTTTATAAAGATACCGATACTCCTTACATATGCTTGTGTGAATTTTTGTTCCTGATTACACATGCTGTTTAATAATTGGCAGGAGTGTTAGAGCCTTTCTGTTTCGTATATATGTTGGTGATATCCTTTTGCGTTTTACAATCCCGGATTCCGAAATCTGTACTACTAATGCTGAGAAAACTATTACTTACCCAATCCACTTTCACACTTCTGCTCGTTATACTTCCCCTTCCGGACGACAGTTTCATCAATTTCTGCGATCCCGCCAACACATCCAAAAGATATCTTTAGGTTCTTTAGCATTATCAAATAAGTATCTCGCCAGTAGTAATACCACTATTGCTATGGCTTTTGTTACATCAGTCAGGACAGCTGCTTGAGTAGCTTGTACTTCCGAAATTCACCAGATACAATTAATATGACTTTTAGAATGTTGGAAGAATGAATGGCATTCTAGTCCAACAAGACTGGCACCGCAAATCTGTCTCATCGCATGACACTAAAACGGGAATAATAAGCAGTTTAATAATAGTCAATGGGTTAAACCAAAGCTTAGGGTAAAGAAGATATATATGCATAGTAATTCACAATAAAAATATAAATAACAATAGTCCGAAAACCAGTTCCAAAAATTCCAGTTTGACAATATTCGTTGCTCTATTTTTTTGATGTAATTCGTTACTTTCACAAACAGATGTTTAATGCAATGCATTATATCAATACAGTTTTTTCATTTTTCTCAGTTTATCCAGTCTTCCCTGTAATAATATGATGGTAATTTCAGTCCATCTACAATTAGTCATCTAAAAACAAAGCTTTACCCACCCTCTAACATGCATTTACTTCAGCATCTGTAATTACGTAATTAGATATCTTTTTCTTGTAACATAAACCATTTCGTAGTATTGTCCGCTAATATCCTTCATCTAATACCCTGGATATGTTTTCCGTACTTGTTAGCAAGACATTGATTGGATTAAAGCACGTTCCATACAGGATTATGTTAGAACATATTGACCCGGTTTTCGCTAGTCAGCGCTAGCAGATAATTGGAGGTTATAGGATATTCTTGTGTAAAATCTTAACAATACTAACGTTTTTATTACTGTGACTATCTCATTAGACTTGGCTTGTTGTGGAATATAATTACGCACCAGTCCAAGCCGTATTCTCATTTTTGGAACTAGTCGATTAAGGTAATGTATCCGAAGAATACAAAGCAATTAGGTTGGGCGGGTCGTATAACAAAAGACTTTACTTCGTACTATGCTTTTCAGAAGGTAGATTTGCATTGCTTACGCTAAGTAGTATATATATCGTGACTAAAAATTTTTTATTTTCCTTAGGAACGATTACTAATTCACCCATACAGTAATACCTATCGCGCAGATCTGGTCAAATACTTAATGAGCCAAGGATTTAAAAGAGAAGATGCACATGCTGCGTTAATTGCCTCCAATATGGAACCAGATAAAGCTATAGTCGAATTACGGGAGCGTTACAGCACCAATAAGGCTATTAATGCCATGACACAGCCTCTAGAGCTTAATCGTAATTATGGAGCTGATAGCATTCTGCACGTTGTAACAAGAAACGGACCCATGTACCAGCTGTCGAATCATACGTCTTTATCACAGTTCGCACCTTCTGGAAATAACTCTTCGGTGTCTGCACAAAATCATCGTCTGAAGCAGTCAGGGTTGTGCGTGTCTACGCAAAGTAATACAACTCAACTTTTATCTATGCAACCAATCCCTAACTCTCAATTCATGCGACAGCAGATTACACAACAGGTGATATGTTCACTCCAAATTATTGCATTATATAATTGTATATGCGGTTACACATCTCTTCTAATCATACTGCCTTCAGCAGTCATCCAATTGCTGGCTTGTCTTCTGGACTAAATGTGCTTCTAAGATGTTGTAGCGCATATTGATTTCCTAACTGATGCTTTTTTAAAATGTTTCTTTGATTTACTATTGATTTTATTGTGATAATTATATTTTATATGCATTGAATAAATGACAGGCTTTAATCAGTAGACTGAGTCCATCTATCAGAGGTGAACTAACTAGTTTATTTAAATCGTTTAGGTTGGTGGAACACCAAACCTAGACCTGAATACTCAACCGTTTTATTCAGTGAGATTAAGGCCTCACTGAACTAAAGATTCAAAATTTCAACCATTTCGTTAACTGTCTGAACGCTGTTCTGTTTTAGTTTTTTGATATGTTTTGAATTAACGTAATATTTGTACGACTTGTGGTCTATAAAATTAGCCCAAGCTTCCTGAGTTCTAATTTCCGTATCTTGGTATCTGATTAACTGACTAACCCTCGCAGTGTGACCTTCAACCTGAACGTTTTGACTACTGGTTCTCCTTACAACTATTTGAATTAGAAGGTTAACACCTAAGGGTTATCTTTGTAGACTTATCACTCTTACTGTGACTGGGTCCGAGTTGCTATGGCAGTTTTGACACCACAGTAGAAACAACTTATAACTTTATTAAGTTACCTGAAACAAAGTTCATTGATTATGGTCTTCAACTTTGTCACTCATTTGTAATCAAGCACTAATAGCATTCGTAATTTTCCTTTAGGTTCGATCGGCCTTAAACCTTTCCATTCCAAGTCCGTTAGGTGTACAGACGAATGGGAGTGCCACAATGGGAACCTGTGGTGGTTCGCTTTTGGGAAAGCCTCCATCTCTTTCCTTATCAAACGTTAATTCCAACATTCAAACTGCATCGTCTACTAATCCACATTCAAGCACTAGCCTACTAACTACTACTAGTTTATGTCCTATCAAAAATAATCGTACATCGACTGGACCAGCGTCTTTAAACCAAAACTCAGCGAAAAGGTCGCCTCGTCAAATTTCGATCATAAACTCCATGATTGAATTGCAGAAAAAACATCAGGTGAGTAGAATTGTTTCAAATTTGTATTCCTATTTATTGCATTTCATCCTTTTTGTTGTCAATAGGACATAAGAATTCCGCTCATCACGAATTTTATTTTTGTCTTATCAAATTCCATTTACAATTGTAAAACGAATATTCTCCCGGATGGGTTTCGAGTTACCGAATTATTTGTCTAGTAGGTACGAAATCGCTATGTGCGAAATGCTTGTCTTTGGCAAACCTTGACAGAGAATGTTTGGTTGTCATTTCAGGGTTTTCGAAGATCTCGGGGATGCTAGATCCCCAGAAATAACTTCTAAACGTCTCATTTTTGTAATTTTGAAATTTCATTTTCGCACCAAAAGCTCCTATTTATGCCTTCAGATTGTATTTCTCACTTCGAAGGACTTTTAATGTCATTGGTTCGTTTCCTCTTTTAATCCTCTATTTTCTGACATTTACCAAGGACATTTTTATGTTCTATATGTAAGCTTGAGTTGTGTGCTTGTTTGTTTGTGCTTCCAGGCTGTTTGTGGAATATACTTTTCCCTCGGGTGAATCTAGTCTTCTCCCTCTAGTTAGCAGAGCTGGGGCGCAGTCAATAGTTTAGCTTGTCCTGTTGCGTTTTTGACTTTCGTTCTGTTCGCCTAGATGATATCATAATCTCTTCAAATGTCGCAGAAGACTGTGTATTAATAACAAGTATTCCAGCAAGTGAATCACGAAGCGTGTGAACTGTTTAAAAACAATGGTATAAAACTTATGAACCTGCAGTTTATTGAAAGATCAAATGCAACCAGCCGTTGTCGAGCTATGACATTCTCAAATCAAGTAATGACTTCTAGGAATATTCATGATTTAGATTAACTGTATGCACGTTTGAAGATGTTACATCTTCCTCAACCGGTGTGTTTATACTAAAATATCCATATAACAACGCATGCTGAATAACTAATATCGTTTGTAAAACGCTCACTTAGTTTTATATCTCATCTGTTGAAATGATCTGAGCCTGTTTCTTATCATCCTGATTGTTCTTCTATTTTCTGCTTGCAGAGTATTCAACACCAATTAAATATGTATAATAATAACCCTGCCCTTCGTTCACAACCTCAGTACGCGGACGTATTTGTTGAACTCCAAGGTCAAATGCAACAAATTGAAACTCAGTTACACGGAAAGCGAGCACAGCTTAACATAACTCGTGCTCAAGATTCTGTAACACAATCTGTAAAGAACCCTTTAATACCAACAAATGGTTAGTTGTTTATGGAAGGTATTTTTCTCAACTTCAGCTGTTATGCTTCATAA
This sequence comes from Schistosoma haematobium, assembly GCF_000699445.3. Classification (NCBI taxonomy): domain Eukaryota; kingdom Metazoa; phylum Platyhelminthes; class Trematoda; order Strigeidida; family Schistosomatidae; genus Schistosoma; species Schistosoma haematobium. The sequence goes on from NC_067200.1 coordinate 16,069,874, forward strand.
AGTTAAAATGATTGGTTTTGAATCTTGTACACAAAATGCACAACAAATGCAAGAAACTGACAAAATACCAAAACTGGAACTATGATATGTTTATATCGCAGTTTCTTCCGGTAGTCCAAAGTATATTAGTCATTCCATCCTTTTTTTTTACTTGAAGTAATCACCTTCCCTCCAAATCATTATTATAGCGATAAACAAGGTTTTTTATTCGGAAAAGAGTTTCCACACATGCTACCTGAACTTAGTTCCCAGTAAACAAGTTTTTGTCACCTGATCAGTCATTCACATTCTACGTACAACCTGGCACTTGTGCATCGGTTCAAGTTGCCACACCATATCATAGTGAGATAATTCCAGTAGTAGAACCAGTGACTGCATTAGTGGTAAATGAAAAGATTGCTCACAGAAGACATGATCCGAGAAAATTAAATTGGTGGGGTAAAAAATTGTTTTTACGGTAATTAAAATCTAAGGGAAGACAAAGTGTAAATGTACCTGCACTGTTGCAAACTATTCTGAGCCATGTTGCTCAAAGTCTTCGGCCATTGGTTGCGATAATCATGTGGACTACAACCAGGTAGTTTGTACCTTCCTACACGACTTAGTCCAACTGTCAGTTACTTCATGGACTGATCCCACGTTCCAGGTTTTCAATGGTGGTCTAACATCAATCGGTTCATGATCGCGATAAAAAAACAATACTAATAATCGATGAATATGTTCTACTTTTACAGGCCACGTTCCATAATTACAAAGTAAAACAGAAATGATGAGCAAATTCCCCCATTAGTTGACAGGCGGATATCTAGTCTACACCATAAGTGACGCAAGTTAGCCTAATTTTAAGTTGTCTTCACTGCTCATCGTGTTCAGAGCCCGAAGAGATGAGTATCTAAGCATCTAACAATTCTGTGAACGCCACCAAAATCCAGTCTATATTAACCTTTTGTTTAAATAATTGGTAGGTATCGCTTGTCAGTCTGGTGTTTTGTTTTCTTTTTAGGTACCGATATTTCTGATAACTCGTTTCCTGCTATTGGAACATGGATATCTCCTTCACCACAATGTGGCGAAAACTTTGATAAAAACGTCATGGATGGATCAGGTATGTGAAATAAAATACTCTGTTTTCATCCTCAGTAACGTAAAAATCCGCGAAACATAGAATTGGTCTCGTTGATTTCTAAGCCGTTGAAATTATATCAATTTCGTTTCACTACTGTGCTCATACCGGCAAGGTGACTAAATGCTCTGGATAGCTTTTAAATTGTTTCCGTCGTTTACTACAGTATACATGTATCTTATTCGTTAGTTCAACTTTTTATTTGAATTTCAGCTTTTTCTAATGTAATCCAAAAGTGAGACAATTGTATAGACAATATATTACAAGTCGAGGAGCTTGTCAGTCAATTGTTAAGATGAAACGTTCACTCGAATATGTTTTGACATGATATCCCGAGATCGATATGAATAACGATGTTTCCTAGCACTTATTTAAACAAAAGGTTAATATAGACTGGATTTTGGTGGCGTTCACAGAATTGTTAGATGCTTAGATACTCATCTCTTCGGGCTCTGAACACGATGAGCAGTGAAGACAACTTAAAATTAGGCTAACTTGCGTCACTTATGGTGTAGACTAGATATCCGCCTGTCAACTAATGGGGGAATTTGCTCATCATTTCTGTTTTACTTTGTAATTATGGAACGTGGCCTGTAAAAGTAGAACATATTCATCGATTATTAGTATTGTTTTTTTATCGCGATCATGAACCGATTGATGTTAGACCACCATTGAAAACCTGGAACGTGGGATCAGTCCATGAAGTAACTGACAGTTGGACTAAGTCGTGTAGGAAGGTACAAACTACCTGGTTGTAGTCCACATGATTATCGCAACCAATGGCCGAAGACTTTGAGCAACATGGCTCAGAATAGTTTGCAACAGTGCAGGTACATTTACACTTTGTCTTCCCTTAGATTTTAATTACCGTAAAAACAATTTTTTACCCCACCAATTTAATTTTCTCGGATCATGTCTTCTGTGAGCAATCTTTTCATTTACCACTAATGCAGTCACTGGTTCTACTACTGGAATTATCTCACTATGATATGGTGTGGCAACTTGAACCGATGCACAAGTGCCAGGTTATACGTTGCATATAAATTACGGAATATAGTTTTCAATTACAATTGGTTTATATTTCCATCTATTTTGCTGTTGGTGAGTATTTTCGAAACAGGTCATTTAGCGGATTTCCTTATTTCAAACTAAAGTGTGCTTAATTGATATTTCTTTTTGCAATACTCTCGCTATTTTTTTATAGCTTCTAAGTTGAACAACTTCACGCGCACTCCTTGCAAAATATCTGGTAGTTGGTCTCCTACCTGGTCTTCATCTGTTATAAATCCATCCTGTCCAAATATTCGATCCATTCATAATCAATGGCAACTAATACATAATCAACAACGATGTGCTTTAGAGAGTAACTTGAAGTTTCCGGTGTCAAAAAATAATCCTTCGAGTACCCTATCTATTGAAGCTCAAGGTCAATGGCTACTAGTGCAACCACTCTTAGGATGGAACGGTACAAACATTCACAGCCTGCAAAACATTTTATCAAATCATTTTAAACTTACTAGTTTTCATGTTTTGAATCCAAGCAGCTGTAGTGTACTTATAAGGCTTCAAAATATAGAGGACTCACTGCAGTTAGTGAAGTTTTTTGGCGACCGTTTATCTGTAGAACCGTTGTCTGATCACGATGCTCGCGTTCATTTGCAACAGCTAGTATGTTTCGTGTCAGTTTTTCGTTTTAAATTATTTTGTAAAGTTCTGCTGCTTACCCTGATTTTCTTGAAGACCTTCAAGATGTTTTAAATAAGCAACTCTTAGCATTCTGCTTAGCAGATAACTTAGTACCGTCTGAGTTAACTTAAGATTATATCTGTAGAACCTCACTACAACATTAATTATAATAACTACGATTTCTGTTCCAAACAGTTGTAAAAACAACAATAGGTAGTCAACTTGAATTTTCGCCTCATTTAATCCTGTTTTTGTTGTTTACACAGGCTCTATACAAGCGCATATTTGTTCTCAATAAGTACCATGTGTAACCTTCATCTGATAACCCGTGATAGATTGTTGAAATACTTCCCACAGCTTTTCATTTGTTTTCTATTCGTATTTTTCGTCTGGAGTATCCATTTTTGTACGATTTTATGTTTTTCACTAGAATAATCTTCCCTGAAAATATCTTTAGTTTTTAGATAATGTCTTATTCAAAGGTAAAAGTAATTTTCGGTATCCATTTTTCTCAGGTATCATACTCTATGTGGAAAGCCTAGTGTAATCTCAAAGTAATCTTCTGTATGTATTTCATTTATCTAGCATTTGTGACTATGTGGACTACATGATGTTTCCCAACTTTTTTAATTTTTATTTTAGTCTTTGAACGCTTGTGGAGATGGCCTAATATCCAATCACTTTAATACGTCATCTGATATACATGCCACACCACCTAGTTTAAATAGCAATGGACAGTTTTACTCCCCCATGAATTCAAATAACAAAAAGCCTAATCCTCATATAGCTCGTTTTGGAATAACTGTATGTGGAAGCAAGTAAAGATTTATATTTGTGAGAAAGATGGTCGTCTCATGGAATCTCTTTTATTCTCTGAATATCTTAGGGAAGTCTTCCAATTTCAACGCTTTCGCGTTCAGATTCACGTCTCTGAAGCGCAGCCAATCTGTCAGTATAAAAGTTAATGACTAACTTAAGTTATGCTCAAGTTTTGCCAGTATGTATTACTCTTTGAATACCCCTATTTAGTTCATCGTTTGCTGTGCCTAAGAACATTCTGTGATCCAATATTATTACAATCATACGTTTTGGATTTACAAAATTATATACGGATCAAAACTAGTCAGAATTGCCTTGTAAATTATAAACATCCTCTTTATCCATATTTTCCCCATCTGATATATATATATATATATACCTCATTGCCTTTCAATCATCATTAATTCTGTGTTTGTGAATGTATCCTGACTGTTTGTCTGTTGAATGTTGCAGTTTCGTTTTTAAACCGTTCAGTTTTAGTAGTCTTTCATTTGTGTGCTTTTTGGACAGCCTCTATGATCTGTAAATCGTTTCATTATTTATCTTTTTGTAAAGAGACTTCTAGTATCGCTAATGATTCAGTCTGTTTCTGGTTTATAAGTCAAGTGTTTCCCTCGTCCATTTTGAATAGTATCTAGTTTGTCCTAAATATTATATGGTTGATATACCTATAATTAATTTGTACTCTTTTGATTTCCCTCTATATGTAGTACATTTTGTGTGTTTTCAGTGAGCTAATCAAAGCTAAACTGAGGATGTATTTTTTCATCTTAGTACAACATAGACCATGTCCATTGATAGCCCCTAACTGTGATGTATTTAATTATGCTCATTGTTCTAATTTTCTCATCATTTCTCTCGTCTTTAAAATGCAAAAAATATTTGGTCTTCAACTCTAAATACACTGTCTTAACTGTAGACCGGTGCAATATGTTTCTTGTCCCTCAAATTGTGCTCTGAACATTACTTACCTACCTCTTAATAGCAGTAAATTCGTTTGATAAGCTTATAGTCCATGCACCGTGTGTATGATCAGTAATACTTTTGACGACAATAAGTGTGCATCCTATATTATCAAATTATCGCTTAATAATTATAATAAAAGAACTATAACCTACTCTGTCATCAGAAGTGTTTAATTTTTGCAGATCCAGCCGAAATTACACAAATCCATTATCATGAATATTAGTGTCTTTGATATATATATATATATATATATATATATATATATATATATATATATATATATATATATATATATATATATATATATATATATATTCCAATCAAATGGTCATCCGTTATGTACTTTGCTTGTAATTGTTGCATCCAGTTTTTCTCTGCACAATGGTCAATCTAAAAATCAAACTATGCTTTTCTGCTTCTCTTCAGTACGTATGAATATATACTTATCCCGTTTTATTTAATTATTTTGAACTCTGAATAATTCTGGCTGTTTATCACAAACCATTCTGAGTTAGTCTTTCTAATTCTCATGTCTTGTTGTTGATGATTGCATTTTCCTTTAATAATTCTAGATATAACTATACTTTTGTGGTTACCTTTCTGTATATTCTGTCTGAATTGTTTTTACGCAGTCGATTTTGTTATCACAACGACTAAGTTCTTTAATTTATCATGTCATGTGCTCTGTTTTTCTTTGCTAAATAACTCATTCCGGTGCAAAGCTATATTATGTTGCCAAACTTATTTAAATCGCATAGTCTGTATTTTCCCTTGTTTTTTAATTTCTACCACATCTTGAAAATATCTTCATTTTTTTAACTTAGTGGATTGTGAAATTATTCTGCCCACTTATTACCTTTTACTCTAACCTGTGATCAGATCCATGTGTTGTAGCTACTGCGCACCTATCTCGCGTATTTTGATGTATTATTTTTCATTCCATTTATGGGCCATTGTTTTTCTTTTATCGTTATGTTCGTGTCTTAAATGTTAACTGATCTACATTTCCAGGGATCCAGAACATTTTGTGATGCTTTTCGTGCCTGTGCTAACTGACTAGTTAGCATTATTCATATCACGTGTGCTTCCACTCAATTCTGTTTACAGCTGCAAAACAATGTAGGAAGTGGACTCACATAAAATAATTGAAAGCACCATATTTTATTCAAAACTTCTTTGGTTGTGTTCAACATAGTCCCATATTTCTCCACATATCCTGGGTGCTCACAGATCTGTGTAAACTTTCATACTTCAGAAATCATTGTGCTCTGTTTTGCAACCTCTTGATTCAATGTATTGAATCCAATAGGTCGTCCAGTTTCATTTTCAAATCCTAATTTTGTTGGGACTCAGCATTCTTTTTTTCTGTGTCCAGTATTGAATTTGCAGTCTTGTTAAGCATAATCATGAATTTGAAAAAATTACCGGATTTTATTTTATGACAGATTTGCCGTTCCTTCACTTTATGTTCATTGATTATTTCTGTCATTCTCATATCCTATCACCTACTCTTCTCATCACCCTTGCTGTGCTGATACTAATTATTATCCAGTAAAGCATTATGGTATCTTAATTGTTTTTTTTATATAGCAAAATTCGGCTGGTTCCAGGGACCTTTATTTTATCCAATTCCTGTAAGACAATGTTCTCTTTGAATTATGATAATTAATGAAGCTAAAAGGTCTTTAGATTATTTGCGTGACTTCTTACTGGTTCCCAATATCGTCTGTCTATTTTCATCGTTGTTTCCAGCTCAGCTTTCTGGACTTGCCATTTTTGCGCCAAGTTGTTTCACTAATTACTGACTATTTAGCATTGTTTGCTGTGCCCAGTGGACAAAGGTTTTTTGAAAATATTTCAAGCTGTCTTGTTGTTTTCATTGCTGCTTCTGAGTTTGGTTTATGAACGTTTCAGTGTGTTCCATATTTTCTACATGGATAGTTAATTCGGATTTCATATTTGAATCATCTGATTAATTCTTAAAAAATATTTGTTCATTCTGTTGGACAATAAATCTTTACGTCGAGTTCTTTGTTTTAATCGCACGTATTAAGCGTACAACTCGTGATTTAAAACACTCAGTATCAAACATAATGAGTAGTCAAAACGTTTAAAAAGTCTTCAAAGCAATATTTGTTCTGTCATTAGTTTTCCAGGTTCACCGAACGTTATAATCGTCTAGTCGAGTATATATATATATATATATATATATATATATATATATATATATATATATATATATGCATAGTAATCCAGTTAGCAATTACACAAAAATATAATTAGCAATAGGTCGAAAATCAGTCCCGAAAACTCCAGCTTTATAGTATTTGTTGCTCTATTTGTTTTGATGCCCCGGACGTTGTGGTCGGGCTTGCTTGTCGTGATGATCCAATTAAGCATACTGGCTGGGGCGTCGTCCTTCAAGGTCCTACCACGATAGAGAGGTCGGTTGAAGTGCGGTAAGACTAAAATCAGCCCACTCAATGTCTGACGTCGAACTGCTGGCTGTACAGAGATGTGATGGCAGCAAGGTGTACCCTTCCGACAGCCAGCATAATAGCGATGCTGCCTTCCCACTAGGAGGGGTGGGGTTAGAATAGGCCAACCCTGAAGATGCATACCTCGCCTCACCTCATGGATATCCGTCTCCACTGGTAAGGTCTCAACAGGTACAGAGCTAACACGAAAATTACTCGCAAAAAGGTCGTATGTGACCGACCTCGAGCAGTTGTCCCTTGGGCGGTAACTGCCCTCATACCTTTAACGGCACTCATGATAACCGTATCCATAATCGATCTCCCTCTTTAGTTCCTATTATTACTCCTACTTCGACATTCAACTCTAAATTCCCTCAAATGTCACCATGACCGACGATTCTATTGAACGAAACTCTATCCCAGGTTTACTGAAACCGTGCTGCAAACTTCACATTGGAGCCTTCAACGTACGCACCCTATATCAAATCGTCCAGCAGGTCTATCTGACTAAAACACTTAGATCTTGTACCATTGATGTATGCTGTGTCTCCGAAACATGCGTACAGTATCCTGGTATGGTCATTCACTTGACCTCACCAAACCGGAGAGCCAAAGAGACCATCCTTGTGCCTCACGACCGATGGCTAATTCTCGTGGACTGGCAGGTGTAATTAAAGCACTAAGTTGGAGGACAGAACAAGCACCATTAGAGTGGATCCCCGTTAACAGTCGTCTATGTGCTGTTCGGCTAAACGGCTTCGGAAGAATGAGGACACACGTCGTTGCCTTTTCGTCGTTTCTGCCTACGCTCCTACTGACTGCATCCAGGATGAAGTGAAAGATGAATTTTACAGAAAGCCTTCTGAACTTCTTCAGAAAGCTAAACGTTCAGACATAGTACTCGTAGAAGGTGCCCATTTAGGCAGCTTAAACCAAATAAAAAGACATTTAGGTGGGCACTTTGGTATTCCGGCTCAGCGAACAGATAATGGTGATCGTTTAATTAAGGCAAGCACTAATTTTAAGCATTAGGAGAGACATCGTCTTATATGGCGACCCTCTGCACCAAACAGTCGATGGACTCAAATAGACCACATTGTCATCAGTCATCGCTGGGGAGGGTCGGTAGAAGATTGTCACTTGTTCTGGAATGCATGTTTGAACTGCTCTAATACGAGCATGCATTTGCTTGCGCCTCATTGGACGCAGCATAGCCTCATTCAGAAAACCCTTTGGAATTGAATTGAGTGATGAGAAAGAGAAAGTAGATTCCAGGAAAAACTGAGGTCACACTTCGTCAGTTCTGAAAACAAGGCTGATCCAGATGATACCTGGAAAGATATACAAACAACTGTGGAAACAGCAGTGATATCTGTTAATGATTTGAACCAATGGATTTCTTCTAGGTCTGTTTCACTGGTAGATCCTCGTAAACTCATTAGATCAGGCTCTGAATACGATGAAGATCTAGGTTAACCAAAATTCCAACGAACGACCGAAAGCAGCGGTGAGAAACGAAAGCAAAGGTGATGGAAAAGACGGTGGCAGATGTAGGTAACACAAGATGGTTCTTCAGATTCATAAAAGAAACAGAAGCTAAAAAGTCACGGATGGTTAAAATAAATAAGAAAGGGTGAAACACACTAAGAGAGAAAAGGAAACGTAAGTTAGATGAAATGCTGTGCGGCAGACGAATATTCGGGTCTGGAATTAAAGTGTTAGATGGTGGAGCGTGTGTGCCGGAAATTCGCTATGAGTATGTAGTGTATGTATGTTCTTTCGGCCATAAAAAGAAGCCAGAGGGCTATGGTCAGAGAGTAAAAGGGTAAATGATTATTATTATTGTTTTCAATTTTTACAGACCAAAGTTTGGTGGTTGCAAGGCCATGTTTCGTTTACGGTATGCTGTGAACCGGTTCGTCATATCGTCGTCGAGGATGATACATAACCATCCTGGTGATGAAAAGTGCTTGAAAAATGATCCTTGGTTCAGAAGACTAAGTGAAGATCAGTTGAAGGTTGTTCTACCGACGGTTAAGACTGGAAGTAGTGCTGAATCTATTGTTAAGTATGCAGAAGAAAACTTCGAAAAGACAATAACAGTGCATTATGTCAATAATTTAAAATATAAATTTGTCGGACGTAAGCTTATCCCATATATCTACGGTTTTTTAGGTTGTGAAAGTTTAAACAAGGTAATTGCAACCTTACGGAACAATGGAAAATTGTTCGTTTCTTATGTGGGTGTGGCTAAACAGGTCACAAAGATAGCATTTGACACACACGAGCAAGTTGTAACGTACAAACGGTTCCCTGAAGTTGTGTGTTTGGATTCAACATACAACACGAACAGGGGAAAGTAAGTTAAATTTTGTCTTTCGTTATAAACTCTTTCAGTTGGTTTGTACAGATAGCTGCGGGCATGGAGTCCCAGTTATGTTTGCTTGGACCAAGGAAGAGAAGAAGGTTGATGTTGTAGATCACCAACGTAGACGATCTATGTCGAAATGATTGGAGGCCTACTCGAGTTAGACGTCAATGTTGTGACAAACTAGCTAACGTCGAAGTCACACCTCGAGGTCAGCGCTTTACGTGGACTACCCCATTAACATACCAAGGTACCATAGATGCTTTGAAGACTGTACAACACAGAGGACGTTATTACAGAAATATATTAGTTAAAGTAGATACAAACGAAAGTGAGACCACTGCCACATGGGCCAGTCCATGGTACACGATTAACTGATGCGCGTTGGTTGTCCCTGACCTTGACGAGGATCGATGATTTGCTCGACATTCAATGGCCCAACTGCCGGATGATTTGGCTATGGCTTAGCAACATTTTGCTGGCCCTACAATGTAGTATGGATACTGGATCATTTTAAAATGATCATGAATGGAACCAGTCAAACGGAAACGTTTGTGATGGATTGTGCAAGATCCAACATATCCGCTGTTGAATTAACGCACCGTACTGCCCACATAGCTCTTTGCTCTTTTCATGTGTGTAGAGCTATGTGTAAGAAGACCCGCAATCCAGTAATCAAGAAGTACTTATGTCAACTGGTGCGTGAACAAACATTAGCTAAATTTAATCAGACACGTCGCATAATCAGTGTACGCAGCAGACGCATCGCAGCCTACTTGAACAAGAACTGGATGAGTAGGAAAGAAACTTGGGCCGCAGCTTTCAATAACGATGTCGTTACGTCGGGTAACAACACAAACGATCGGGTTGAAAGTGGGCACAGACAACTGAAGAGAAAATTGTCTAACCGAGACGCGTTGAGTAAATGTATGTGGAAGGCATTTACATGGCAGAGGCAATTAGGCAAACGTAGGTCACTACAGTCCAGCTTACACTGTAGTCACAAATGCAGATACGTAGCTGAAGATTGCTTCATGCCTCTACTAAGCAAGTTAATCACCTATGCTGGCTTTATAGTCCTTAAAGACTATAAAAAAGGGGACTGATATGCATCAAGAATAGCCAGTCACCCTTTGTGTTCTTCGTAGACGGCCATCAATGTCCGGTAGTGGATGGACTTGGCAGGCTGTTCAAGATGTAGATGAAAATATACCAGCTAATCCGTCCCCAGATTATAATGAAACGAACAGACTTTATCGCACTCTACGCAGTAAAATCCACACACTCAGTACACTTTTCGGACAGACGACGGTGCAGGACATAGTAAGGCAATTGATAGATCAAGTTGATGAATTAATACGCATGAGGCGTCTGGCTACAGTTTCCGAACATGGTAAGTCTGTAGAATTATGGTCTACTATGATATTAATACTGTTCTAATAATAGACCTAATCCTAAAATTGTAGATTTGTCATGATATAACTGCTAATCTATAAGATCTTAAGTGGAAGTCACACCATCGACTACACCAACTCACTGTATCGTATCAATTACCAATACATGATGTAGAACAAGGTTAGGCTAGAGAAAAAACAATATATTTAATATGAATAGAAGATATAAGGTAACATTCAGCGAGGACCACGCCTGCATGACCGAGCCATGCCATTCGGTCAACTCTAGTCAATTCAATCCATTGTTCCCGCCTTTTATATCGTTAGGTATTTCTCCGCGTTAAATATTGAATATCTATTTTCCGAGTAATCTCGTGTTCAGCTTTGAGGATTGTGTGGTTATGGTCCAGTGCCACTACAAGTCCACTGGTTCTTTGGAAACCAAAATCCAAGTATTTATAAATGCATCTATTAAGCTAATACTCGTACTATCTATTTCAGATAATCAATGAACACAAATCTCGTCATGTGCGTCTGCTGCGTTGTCAGTTTTTGTTAATACCTTATTAAATAAAAGTCTTGTATTCACTAAATACAGAGTTTCTTGCTATATTTGATATAAGGGGGTGAAAACATTGAATGGGCCTGCAGTTGTGTTTTGACGAGCACGTGCCCTCATGATACTAGTGACCCGTGAGTGTAGCTAAGGTATTGATTAGAAATCCGACGGCATCCCAATAAACAACTATGACTTAAACGCGCACCCACCAACGTACTACTGCAACACATCATGGCGGCTGAAACAGGTTATAAGGAGGCCCGGACTTAAAGGTTTCCCGTTGCTTGCTTATCATATGTTATTTCAATCAGAAACTAAGATTACAGGTAGGGACTGTTAGGATGTGTAACTGAGTCAACTGTCTCAACTTGAAATTACTACATATCAACGAGGTGCTGACAGGCTCTCGTTTCACCAGTTTCTTACAACGATTAACTATATAAAACGAAATAGCATCAAGTCGATCAATTTATTCACGAACTTTAATTAACAATGGAATATGAAACAAATATCTACACCAGGTTCCGAATTACATTGTAGCATTGGTAAAGTGAAGCTGCAATAGTTGTTTCTTTTCAAACGACAGGGTATAAGAAGTAACTCCAAAACACTGGAAGTGGTTGTGAGACTAAAGTGGACGTCCGATATGCTTTTAATAATTTACTGTTACTTGGGTCTCCCATAAAGTTTCATAGGGCCATAGTTATAAAGCTGAATGACTTTGTAAGATCTGTGACGGCTCATTCCTGCTACATTCTAAATAAAAGATAGTAATGGATTTAGTCAAGAATGTTGAAAAGGTAAATAAACAAATTACATGTTTCTAAGGAAAGAATTTATACAGCTGTGATTTACCTCGACCTCATAAATATCAGATCACGCCAGCTACTAAAACTTGTGCAAAGTACAGCATCAGACAGCTTTTATTATTTTGCTCCCACTTAAGTATTCCCATGCATCTGCGTCTGGTTTTACAGGAAGACATACAAGTTGATTTAGTATCTGGTAAACTAAAAGTTCCAGTTGTCAAAAAGACTCTTAACATTTGTCCACAGCCAGCAGCATTTAATTAAGACAGAACACTCCTCATCTAAGACTGTATACTGCTGTTTTGGTGGCAAATAAAAGCTCAGACACTTAGCTATCCTGCTACCGATGTTATTGCTGGGGAAATCGTTCACTGACAGTGGTCTTGAAACATGAACAGTGTTAGACGTACTGTCTACAAATAAACACCAAACGTACTTAAAGCTATCTTATAATACATGACAGCAACAGTACCAAAGGCATTTTTTTCTAGTTTTAATCAGACTGATTTTAATCAGTATACTCATTAAAAACAGGCAGCTCTACTTACTAAACTGATCTGTTTCGTTACAGGCTTCAAGCAATATACTTAAGTATGCTATAATTCTATAGACTAAACTAAATTATACGGCAATCAGGAATACTAAACTAAGCAAGTGTCATAGTTATTGTTCCATTTGCACAGACATGTTGCTAAACGGAGTCAAATGAACATAATTCAGCCGATAGAACCAAAACACGAAATATAGGCCATTCAAACTTACCTAAGAGAAAACGAAGGATACATATATACTGCTTTCATACTGAAGACAACAGACAGTTTTTCATAAAAACATAGTTTACAGTACAAAAAAACTTTCTTCAGTAAAATCATGCACTGACAGTCTATGTGGAAACAATCAACTATGTGAATAAACTCACTATGAGTTGAGATATCATCCCAGCGTACAATGGACGTTCAGTGTGACGCAGTCAGATGTGGCGAATAAAAATTAAAAACAGAGGAAAATTAACTACATAATCTAGTTATTTAATTAAAAATACATTATGAAATGACACAATCTGTGGTTACTTGAATGCACAGATGACCCTGGGCGATACATTAAGTTTACATGGTTGCGGTGCGGATAAATTCATCCCCGCATATTATATAAACGACTTACGCCCTCCGAGGAAATACGCACCTCGGTGTTCCTTCTAAATCGTGATCCGGGACTAGTAACCACAAATGACTTAGGCACCAGCTCAAACTACATGGAGTATTGGGTCAAGACAAACGCAAGTCTTCTCTTTACACGAAGACAATTTGAGCCAATCACCCCAGAGTTGTTCTTAGGTCTTTTAAAAACGCATGTATAGCTAATCTTGAAGTTCACAATGTTGTTGTGCCTCGTCTGTTCAGAAGAGATATAAATCTCATTGACCAAGTACTGAGATAGGCAATCAAGTGGGTGATAGTTATAAAACATATACCTTACGATGACAGACTCCAACGCCTGAGGTTAGTCAAATTCGCCAAGTCAGCCCGATATGGGGACCCTGCTAGAACATCAGGACCACTGCCTCCGAGGTAACTCTCGAGGAATTGTACGTCAAAGAGAGAAGACTCAGGTGTGCTCTCACATTCCCTCATTAAGATCTGCCCCCACTTGAAACGCTCTTCTGAAATGACCAAAGCTTCCCAAGTGGATAGTGTTATATCCTAGTAAAGACCAAATTACGGGTAACTTCTAAGAACTATTGATGGACTTATATTATACATTTTTTCATTGTATAGCCATTCAGTAGCTAGGTTATGTATCTGCATATCTATATTCTTCTCACCATCTTCCCATCATAAGCTAGAGACCATTATTATACGGCTCACAGTTCTTAAGTTATGTTCAATTTATTAACTGCAGTCACCCACGATCACAGCCACTTTTTTTGCTTGGTCTTGTACAAATGTTATTTCCTATTTTATGGTGTGATGTGGTCCGTTTGGATTGCATATAAACCAATTATGTTCGAAATAAATGACATGTATAGTGAAAGCTGGTATTGGTTTTCTGGACTCAACTGGCAGGGCTAGGAAGACAAAAGACCAATAAGGACGCGATGTCGCTCATAGCGGTCGATACGTCATCGATTTTGGATAGTGCTGTAGGGCCAGGGAAATGTCACTAAGCCATAGCCAAATCATCCGGCAGTTGGGTCACTGAATATCGAGCAAATCACCGATCCTCGTCAAGGTCAGGGACAACCAACGCGCATCAGTTAATCGTGTACCATGGACTGGCCCATGTGGCAGTGGTCTCACTTTCGTTTGTATCTACTTTAACTAATATATTTCTGTAATAACGTCCTCTGTGTTGTACAGTCTTCAAAGCATCTATGGTACCTTGGTATGTTAATGGGGTAGTCCACGTAAAGCGCTGACCTCGAGGTGTGACTTCGACGTTAGCTAGTTTGTCACAACATTGACGTCTAACTCGAGTAGGCCTCCAATCATTTCGACATAGATCGTCTACGTTGGTTATCTACACTGGTGAGCAAGACTTCGAATAACGCAACCTATCACTATAATCTTTATTATTGTATTATATACTTATTCTTTTTCATTTTTATCATCGCCTATGTTAATCTATCACTGTGAACTTTCGTTGCTTCATGTCAATGTTGATTAGTATTTAGACTTAAATACTTAGTTCAATCGACAGAACTAACCAATCAACTACGATTACAATCGGCTATCGTGGTTCTTTAACAAGCATTAGCAGCATGTAAATACTCCTGTGTAATATGTCTGTTAAAATATAAACCACTCGTGAGTATAGCCACAAGGCAACACGAACGTACATCTGTTTGTAACTTATCCACTGGTATAAATAAGACAAAATTAACTATCGATTATAAATTCATTTTTCTGCTTAACCACTATCCACTAGACTGTTTTACTTTCTTTTTACCACCGCCTGCCTAATTTCCAATTGCTGAGTTCCATGTCCAAACAGAGGATACGAATTCTAGAAATTTACGGTGAGTTTGAACTATAAATTTCCTGCAATCTTAGATCTCGTTTAGTCTGTTCGTCAGGCAATGCTATGTTTGGCTTAAATTAATTTTGGACTTATGCATATCCAGTCTACTTTCGTTACATTGGCGGTTACATTTTTTATTATACTCCTTGTATTTGCTATTATTTCACACGGTAAATCATGACTCGATTTCCTTATTACCCGACAGTCATTTTAATTCCATTTTCGGTTCATTTGTATACAGTACGGGCTTGGAAAATATCTAAACGTCCTCAAAAATTCTCCACGAACCCAACCATAGTTTTCGTATATGTTTTTATTCACTTATCCAACTGTTACGCTAATAATACCTAAACGACTGTTCAGTGCAACTGTTAGTATACGTAAGAACGATGTTATTTAGATTTGACTTTATAACACCTCCGAACTATTGTAGTTATTCTACTTCGATGTCGTACTTTATTTTATGAAGTATTGTTTCCTCGTGGCTGTTATCTAACAGATGATTTCGGTATGTCAATCGGCTGCTCAACTACTCAACGATCTAAAACCTGTCCAGTTCAATTGGTGGTCTGACGACATTATCATTCGCGCGAATCGTCAGTTTATGCAGTCGAGCGAATCTCCTGCAAACTTAAAACGACATTGTCGCCTCCATCCCAACACTGACAGCGTTTTTCACGGGTATCATTTACATGAGTCCAGAGTGACACTCTTGGTTTCTTATGTTCTTTTCGATATTTTTCAGTTCACTAACCGAACAAACACGCAGCACTTACCGTTTATCATCTTTTAGAGAATTCATCGTGCCACCTTTGCTGTCGATTTGTAGCCTTCAACCCTTACTGACTGTAACAGCAGTCATCGACTTTTCAACCTCGGACTACAAGTTGATTAATAGCTTAGCACAACGAAATCACGACCACTCTTCACGGTTATACTTCTGTCCTTACGGTTAGTCTGTTAAATATAGATATAACTAGAAGCTGTCAACGACACTGTCTGACATTCAACTTTAAATCAATGGCACTATAGACATCGGCATCGATTGATAATACACTTACCCTACTATCGCTATAGCATCATTACTCTTACGGCAAACTTAGCGTTTCTCATCGGAGGGACTCAATTATTTGTCAAAGCTATATATTTCAGCGCGACTTGATAGAACAATAAAACGTCTGGTTCTTTTCATTATTTATATGGTTAATCGCTTTACGTTTAACCAACGTCGTACTAACATATTGTTACTCGCTGTTTTCCCGATCAGTTTCTGCCGCCTACTTTCCATTTTGTTTTACAGCTCGGAAATACCCGGAGGATTCATATTAATCGTTTGGTAATCTCCGGCGCGCAACTACTCCCAACGTGTTTGGTACCGATTCAAACGACCGTTGAATCTAGTGGGGAGTAATGTAGGGCCAGCGAAATGTCACTAAGCCATAGCCAAATCATCCGGCAGTTGGGTCACTGAATATCGAGCAAATCACCGATCCTCGTCAAGGTCAGGGACAACCAACGCGCATCAGTTAATCGTGTACCATGGACTGGCCCATGTGGCAGTGGTCTCACTTTCGTTTGTATCTACTTTAACTAATATATTTCTGTAATAACGTCCTCTGTGTTGTACAGTCTTCAAAGCATCTATGGTACCTTGGTATGTTAATGGGGTAGTCCACGTAAAGCGCTGACCTCGAGGTGTGACTTCGACGTTAGCTAGTTTGTCACAACATTGACGTCTAACTCGAGTAGGCCTCCAATCATTTCGACATAGATCGTCTACGTTGGTTATCTACACTGGTGAGCAAGACTTCGAATAACGCAACCTATCACTATAATCTTTATTATTGTATTATATACTTATTCTTTTTCATTTTTATCATCGCCTATGTTAATCTATCACTGTGAACTTTCGTTGCTTCATGTCAATGTTGATTAGTATTTAGACTTAAATACTTAGTTCAATCGACAGAACTAACCAATCAACTACGATTACAATCGGCTATCGTGGTTCTTTAACAAGCATTAGCAGCATGTAAATACTCCTGTGTAATATGTCTGTTAAAATATAAACCACTCGTGAGTATAGCCACAAGGCAACACGAACGTACATCTGTTTGTAACTTATCCACTGGTATAAATAAGACAAAATTAACTATCGATTATAAATTCATTTTTCTGCTTAACCACTATCCACTAGACTGTTTTACTTTCTTTTTACCACCGCCTGCCTAATTTCCAATTGCTGAGTTCCATGTCCAAACAGAGGATACGAATTCTAGAAATTTACGGTGAGTTTGAACTATAAATTTCCTGCAATCTTAGATCTCGTTTAGTCTGTTCGTCAGGCAATGCTATGTTTGGCTTAAATTAATTTTGGACTTATGCATATCCAGTCTACTTTCGTTACATTGGCGGTTACATTTTTTATTATACTCCTTGTATTTGCTATTATTTCACACGGTAAATCATGACTCGATTTCCTTATTACCCGACAGTCATTTTAATTCCATTTTCGGTTCATTTGTATACAGTACGGGCTTGGAAAATATCTAAACGTCCTCAAAAATTCTCCACGAACCCAACCATAGTTTTCGTATATGTTTTTATTCACTTATCCAACTGTTACGCTAATAATACCTAAACGACTGTTCAGTGCAACTGTTAGTATACGTAAGAACGATGTTATTTAGATTTGACTTTATAACACCTCCGAACTATTGTAGTTATTCTACTTCGATGTCGTACTTTATTTTATGAAGTATTGTTTCCTCGTGGCTGTTATCTAACAGATGATTTCGGTATGTCAATCGGCTGCTCAACTACTCAACGATCTAAAACCTGTCCAGTTCAATTGGTGGTCTGACGACATTATCATTCGCGCGAATCGTCAGTTTATGCAGTCGAGCGAATCTCCTGCAAACTTAAAACGACATTGTCGCCTCCATCCCAACACTGACAGCGTTTTTCACGGGTATCATTTACATGAGTCCAGAGTGACACTCTTGGTTTCTTATGTTCTTTTCGATATTTTTCAGTTCACTAACCGAACAAACACGCAGCACTTACCGTTTATCATCTTTTAGAGAATTCATCGTGCCACCTTTGCTGTCGATTTGTAGCCTTCAACCCTTACTGACTGTAACAGCAGTCACCGACTTTTCAACCTCGGACTACAAGTTGATTAATAGCTTAGCACAACGAAATCACGACCACTCTTCACGGTTATACTTCTGTCCTTACGGTTAGTCTGTTAAATATAGATATAACTAGAAGCTGTCAACGACACTGTCTGACATTCAACTTTAAATCAATGGCACTATAGACATCGGCATCGATTGATAATACACTTACCCTACTATCGCTATAGCATCATTACTCTTACGGCAAACTTAGCGTTTCTCATCGGAGGGACTCAATTATTTGTCAAAGCTATATATTTCAGCGCGACTTGATAGAACAATAAAACGTCTGGTTCTTTTCATTATTTATATGGTTAATCGCTTTACGTTTAACCAACGTCGTACTAACATATTGTTACTCGCTGTTTTCCCGATCAGTTTCTGCCGCCTACTTTCCATTTTGTTTTACAGCTCGGAAATACCCGGAGGATTCATATTAATCGTTTGGTAATCTCCGGCGCGCAACTACTCCCAACGTGTTTGGTACCGATTCAAACGACCGTTGAATCTAGTGGGGGAGTAATGTAGGGCCAGCGAAATGTCACTAAGCCATAGCCAAATCATCCGGCAGTTGGGTCACTGAATATCGAGCAAATCACCGATCCTCGTCAAGGTCAGGGACAACCAACGCGCATCAGTTAATCGTGTACCATGGACTGGCCCATGTGGCAGTGGTCTCACTTTCGTTTGTATCTACTTTAACTAATATATTTCTGTAATAACGTCCTCTGTGTTGTACAGTCTTCAAAGCATCTATGGTACCTTGGTATGTTAATGGGGTAGTCCACGTAAAGCGCTGACCTCGAGGTGTGACTTCGACGTTAGCTAGTTTGTCACAACATTGACGTCTAACTCGAGTAGGCCTCCAATCATTTCGACACAGATCGTCTACGTTGGTTATCTACACTGGTGAGCAAGACTTCGAATAACGCAACCTATCACTATAATCTTTATTATTGTATTATATACTTATTCTTTTTCATTTTTATCATCGCCTATGTTAATCTATCACTGTGAACTTTCGTTGCTTCATGTCAATGTTGATTAGTATTTAGACTTAAATACTTAGTTCAATCGACAGAACTAACCAATCAACTACGATTACAATCGGCTATCGTGGTTCTTTAACAAGCATTAGCAGCATGTAAATACTCCTGTGTAATATGTCTGTTAAAATATAAACCACTCGTGAGTATAGCCACAAGGCAACACGAACGTACATCTGTTTGTAACTTATCCACTGGTATAAATAAGACAAAATTAACTATCGATTATAAATTCATTTTTCTGCTTAACCACTATCCACTAGACTGTTTTACTTTCTTTTTACCACCGCCTGCCTAATTTCCAATTGCTGAGTTCCATGTCCAAACAGAGGATACGAATTCTAGAAATTTACGGTGAGTTTGAACTATAAATTTCCTGCAATCTTAGATCTCGTTTAGTCTGTTCGTCAGGCAATGCTATGTTTGGCTTAAATTAATTTTGGACTTATGCATATCCAGTCTACTTTCGTTACATTGGCGGTTACATTTTTATTATACTCCTTGTATTTGCTATTATTTCACACGGTAAATCATGACTCGATTTCCTTATTACCCGACAGTCATTTTAATTCCATTTTCGGTTCATTTGTATACAGTACGGGCTTGGAAAATATCTAAACGTCCTCAAAAATTCTCCACGAACCCAACCATAGTTTTCGTATATGTTTTTATTCACTTATCCAACTGTTACGCTAATAATACCTAAACGACTGTTCAGTGCAACTGTTAGTATACGTAAGAACGATGTTATTTAGATTTGACTTTATAACACCTCCGAACTATTGTAGTTATTCTACTTCGATGTCGTACTTTATTTTATGAAGTATTGTTTCCTCGTGGCTGTTATCTAACAGATGATTTCGGTATGTCAATCGGCTGCTCAACTACTCAACGATCTAAAACCTGTCCAGTTCAATTGGTGGTCTGACGACATTATCATTCGCGCGAATCGTCAGTTTATGCAGTCGAGCGAATCTCCTGCAAACTTAAAACGACATTGTCGCCTCCATCCCGACACTGACAGCGTTTTTCACGGGTATCATTTACATGAGTCCAGAGTGACACTCTTGGTTTCTTATGTTCTTTTCGATATTTTTCAGTTCACTAACCGAACAAACACGCAGCACTTACCGTTTATCATCTTTTAGAGAATTCATCGTGCCACCTTTGCTGTCGATTTGTAGCCTTCAACCCTTACTGACTGTAACAGCAGTCATCGACTTTTCAACCTCGGACTACAAGTTGATTAATAGCTTAGCACAACGAAATCACGACCACTCTTCACGGTTATACTTCTGTCCTTACGGTTAGTCTGTTAAATATAGATATAACTAGAAGCTGTCAACGACACTGTCTGACATTCAACTTTAAATCAATGGCACTATAGACATCGGCATCGATTGATAATACACTTACCCTACTATCGCTATAGCATCATTACTCTTACGGCAAACTTAGCGTTTCTCATCGGAGGGACTCAATTATTTGTCAAAGCTATATATTTCAGCGCGACTTGATAGAACAATAAAACGTCTGGTTCTTTTCATTATTTATATGGTTAATCGCTTTACGTTTAACCAACGTCGTACTAACATATTGTTACTCGCTGTTTTCCCGATCAGTTTCTGCCGCCTACTTTCCATTTTGTTTTACAGCTCGGAAATACCCGGAGGATTCATATTAATCGTTTGGTAATCTCCGGCGCGCAACTACTCCCAACGTGTTTGGTACCGATTCAAACGACCGTTGAATCTAGTGGGGAGTAATGTAGGGCCAGCGAAATGTCACTAAGCCATAGCCAAATCATCCGGCAGTTGGGTCACTGAATATCGAGCAAATCACCGATCCTCGTCAAGGTCAGGGACAACCAACGCGCATCAGTTAATCGTGTACCATGGACTGGCCCATGTGGCAGTGGTCTCACTTTCGTTTGTATCTACTTTAACTAATATATTTCTGTAATAACGTCCTCTGTGTTGTACAGTCTTCAAAGCATCTATGGTACCTTGGTATGTTAATGGGGTAGTCCACGTAAAGCGCTGACCTCGAGGTGTGACTTCGACGTTAGCTAGTTTGTCACAACATTGACGTCTAACTCGAGTAGGCCTCCAATCATTTCGACATAGATCGTCTACGTTGGTTATCTACACTGGTGAGCAAGACTTCGAATAACGCAACCTATCACTATAATCTTTATTATTGTATTATATACTTATTCTTTTTCATTTTTATCATCGCCTATGTTAATCTATCACTGTGAACTTTCGTTGCTTCATGTCAATGTTGATTAGTATTTAGACTTAAATACTTAGTTCAATCGACAGAACTAACCAATCAACTACGATTACAATCGGCTATCGTGGTTCTTTAACAAGCATTAGCAGCATGTAAATACTCCTGTGTAATATGTCTGTTAAAATATAAACCACTCGTGAGTATAGCCACAAGGCAACACGAACGTACATCTGTTTGTAACTTATCCACTGGTATAAATAAGACAAAATTAACTATCGATTATAAATTCATTTTTCTGCTTAACCACTATCCACTAGACTGTTTTACTTTCTTTTTACCACCGCCTGCCTAATTTCCAATTGCTGAGTTCCATGTCCAAACAGAGGATACGAATTCTAGAAATTTACGGTGAGTTTGAACTATAAATTTCCTGCAATCTTAGATCTCGTTTAGTCTGTTCGTCAGGCAATGCTATGTTTGGCTTAAATTAATTTTGGACTTATGCATATCCAGTCTACTTTCGTTACATTGGCGGTTACATTTTTTATTATACTCCTTGTATTTGCTATTATTTCACACGGTAAATCATGACTCGATTTCCTTATTACCCGACAGTCATTTTAATTCCATTTTCGGTTCATTTGTATACAGTACGGGCTTGGAAAATATCTAAACGTCCTCAAAATTCTCCACGAACCCAACCATAGTTTTCGTATATGTTTTTATTCACTTATCCAACTGTTACGCTAATAATACCTAAACGACTGTTCAGTGCAACTGTTAGTATACGTAAGAACGATGTTATTTAGATTTGACTTTATAACACCTCCGAACTATTGTAGTTATTCTACTTCGATGTCGTACTTTATTTTATGAAGTATTGTTTCCTCGTGGCTGTTATCTAACAGATGATTTCGGTATGTCAATCGGCTGCTCAACTACTCAACGATCTAAAACCTGTCCAGTTCAATTGGTGGTCTGACGACATTATCATTCGCGCGAATCGTCAGTTTATGCAGTCGAGCGAATCTCCTGCAAACTTAAAACGACATTGTCGCCTCCATCCCAACACTGACAGCGTTTTTCACGGGTATCATTTACATGAGTCCAGAGTGACACTCTTGGTTTCTTATGTTCTTTTCGATATTTTTCAGTTCACTAACCGAACAAACACGCAGCACTTACCGTTTATCATCTTTTAGAGAATTCATCGTGCCACCTTTGCTGTCGATTTGTAGCCTTCAACCCTTACTGACTGTAACAGCAGTCATCGACTTTTCAACCTCGGACTACAAGCTGATTAATAGCTTAGCACAACGAAATCACGACCACTCTTCACGGTTATACTTCTGTCCTTACGGTTAGTCTGTTAAATATAGATATAACTAGAAGCTGTCAACGACACTGTCTGACATTCAACTTTAAATCAATGGCACTATAGACATCGGCATCGATTGATAATACACTTACCCTACTATCGCTATAGCATCATTACTCTTACGGCAAACTTAGCGTTTCTCATCGGAGGGACTCAATTATTTGTCAAAGCTATATATTTCAGCGCGACTTGATAGAACAATAAAACGTCTGGTTCTTTTCATTATTTATATGGTTAATCGCTTTACGTTTAACCAACGTCGTACTAACATATTGTTACTCGCTGTTTTCCCGATCAGTTTCTGCCGCCTACTTTCCATTTTGTTTTACAGCTCGGAAATACCCGGAGGATTCATATTAATCGTTTGGTAATCTCCGGCGCGCAACTACTCCCAACGTGTTTGGTACCGATTCAAACGACCGTTGAATCTAGTGGGGAGTAATGTAGGGCCAGCGAAATGTCACTAAGCCATAGCCAAATCATCCGGCAGTTGGGTCACTGAATATCGAGCAAATCACCGATCCTCGTCAAGGTCAGGGACAACCAACGCGCATCAGTTAATCGTGTACCATGGACTGGCCCATGTGGCAGTGGTCTCACTTTCGTTTGTATCTACTTTAACTAATATATTTCTGTAATAACGTCCTCTGTGTTGTACAGTCTTCAAAGCATCTATGGTACCTTGGTATGTTAATGGGGTAGTCCACGTAAAGCGCTGACCTCGAGGTGTGACTTCGACGTTAGCTAGTTTGTCACAACATTGACGTCTAACTCGAGTAGGCCTCCAATCATTTCGACATAGATCGTCTACGTTGGTTATCTACACTGGTGAGCAAGACTTCGAATAACGCAACCTATCACTATAATCTTTATTATTGTATTATATACTTATTCTTTTTCATTTTTATCATCGCCTATGTTAATCTATCACTGTGAACTTTCGTTGCTTCATGTCAATGTTGATTAGTATTTAGACTTAAATACTTAGTTCAATCGACAGAACTAACCAATCAACTACGATTACAATCGGCTATCGTGGTTCTTTAACAAGCATTAGCAGCATGTAAATACTCCTGTGTAATATGTCTGTTAAAATATAAACCACTCGTGAGTATAGCCACAAGGCAACACGAACGTACATCTGTTTGTAACTTATCCACTGGTATAAATAAGACAAAATTAACTATCGATTATAAATTCATTTTTCTGCTTAACCACTATCCACTAGACTGTTTTACTTTCTTTTTTACCACCGCCTGCCTAA
The DNA here is from genome assembly GCF_000699445.3 of Schistosoma haematobium. Lineage (NCBI taxonomy): Eukaryota > Metazoa > Platyhelminthes > Trematoda > Strigeidida > Schistosomatidae > Schistosoma > Schistosoma haematobium. Next base: position 16,094,195 of record NC_067200.1, read on the forward strand.
TTTCCAATTGCTGAGTTCCATGTCCAAACAGAGGATACGAATTCTAGAAATTTACGGTGAGTTTGAACTATAAATTTCCTGCAATCTTAGATCTCGTTTAGTCTGTTCGTCAGGCAATGCTATGTTTGGCTTAAATTAATTTTGGACTTATGCATATCCAGTCTACTTTCGTTACATTGGCGGTTACATTTTTATTATACTCCTTGTATTTGCTATTATTTCACACGGTAAATCATGACTCGATTTCCTTATTACCCGACAGTCATTTTAATTCCATTTTCGGTTCATTTGTATACAGTACGGGCTTGGAAAATATCTAAACGTCCTCAAAAATTCTCCACGAACCCAACCATAGTTTTCGTATATGTTTTTATTCACTTATCCAACTGTTACGCTAATAATACCTAAACGACTGTTCAGTGCAACTGTTAGTATACGTAAGAACGATGTTATTTAGATTTGACTTTATAACACCTCCGAACTATTGTAGTTATTCTACTTCGATGTCGTACTTTATTTTATGAAGTATTGTTTCCTCGTGGCTGTTATCTAACAGATGATTTCGGTATGTCAATCGGCTGCTCAACTACTCAACGATCTAAAACCTGTCCAGTTCAATTGGTGGTCTGACGACATTATCATTCGCGCGAATCGTCAGTTTATGCAGTCGAGCGAATCTCCTGCAAACTTAAAACGACATTGTCGCCTCCATCCCAACACTGACAGCGTTTTTCACGGGTATCATTTACATGAGTCCAGAGTGACACTCTTGGTTTCTTATGTTCTTTTCGATATTTTTCAGTTCACTAACCGAACAAACACGCAGCACTTACCGTTTATCATCTTTTAGAGAATTCATCGTGCCACCTTTGCTGTCGATTTGTAGCCTTCAACCCTTACTGACTGTAACAGCAGTCATCGACTTTTCAACCTCGGACTACAAGTTGATTAATAGCTTAGCACAACGAAATCACGACCACTCTTCACGGTTATACTTCTGTCCTTACGGTTAGTCTGTTAAATATAGATATAACTAGAAGCTGTCAACGACACTGTCTGACATTCAACTTTAAATCAATGGCACTATAGACATCGGCATCGATTGATAATACACTTACCCTACTATCGCTATAGCATCATTACTCTTACGGCAAACTTAGCGTTTCTCATCGGAGGGACTCAATTATTTGTCAAAGCTATATATTTCAGCGCGACTTGATAGAACAATAAAACGTCTGGTTCTTTTCATTATTTATATGGTTAATCGCTTTACGTTTAACCAACGTCGTACTAACATATTGTTACTCGCTGTTTTCCCGATCAGTTTCTGCCGCCTACTTTCCATTTTGTTTTACAGCTCGGAAATACCCGGAGGATTCATATTAATCGTTTGGTAATCTCCGGCGCGCAACTACTCCCAACGTGTTTGGTACCGATTCAAACGACCGTTGAATCTAGTGGGGAGTAATGTAGGGCCAGCGAAATGTCACTAAGCCATAGCCAAATCATCCGGCAGTTGGGTCACTGAATATCGAGCAAATCACCGATCCTCGTCAAGGTCAGGGACAACCAACGCGCATCAGTTAATCGTGTACCATGGACTGGCCCATGTGGCAGTGGTCTCACTTTCGTTTGTATCTACTTTAACTAATATATTTCTGTAATAACGTCCTCTGTGTTGTACAGTCTTCAAAGCATCTATGGTACCTTGGTATGTTAATGGGGTAGTCCACGTAAAGCGCTGACCTCGAGGTGTGACTTCGACGTTAGCTAGTTTGTCACAACATTGACGTCTAACTCGAGTAGGCCTCCAATCATTTCGACATAGATCGTCTACGTTGGTTATCTACACTGGTGAGCAAGACTTCGAATAACGCAACCTATCACTATAATCTTTATTATTGTATTATATACTTATTCTTTTTCATTTTTATCATCGCCTATGTTAATCTATCACTGTGAACTTTCGTTGCTTCATGTCAATGTTGATTAGTATTTAGACTTAAATACTTAGTTCAATCGACAGAACTAACCAATCAACTACGATTACAATCGGCTATCGTGGTTCTTTAACAAGCATTAGCAGCATGTAAATACTCCTGTGTAATATGTCTGTTAAAATATAAACCACTCGTGAGTATAGCCACAAGGCAACACGAACGTACATCTGTTTGTAACTTATCCACTGGTATAAATAAGACAAAATTAACTATCGATTATAAATTCATTTTTCTGCTTAACCACTATCCACTAGACTGTTTTACTTTCTTTTTACCACCGCCTGCCTAATTTCCAATTGCTGAGTTCCATGTCCAAACAGAGGATACGAATTCTAGAAATTTACGGTGAGTTTGAACTATAAATTTCCTGCAATCTTAGATCTCGTTTAGTCTGTTCGTCAGGCAATGCTATGTTTGGCTTAAATTAATTTTGGACTTATGCATATCCAGTCTACTTTCGTTACATTGGCGGTTACATTTTTATTATACTCCTTGTATTTGCTATTATTTCACACGGTAAATCATGACTCGATTTCCTTATTACCCGACAGTCATTTTAATTCCATTTTCGGTTCATTTGTATACAGTACGGGCTTGGAAAATATCTAAACGTCCTCAAAAATTCTCCACGAACCCAACCATAGTTTTCGTATATGTTTTTATTCACTTATCCAACTGTTACGCTAATAATACCTAAACGACTGTTCAGTGCAACTGTTAGTATACGTAAGAACGATGTTATTTAGATTTGACTTTATAACACCTCCGAACTATTGTAGTTATTCTACTTCGATGTCGTACTTTATTTTATGAAGTATTGTTTCCTCGTGGCTGTTATCTAACAGATGATTTCGGTATGTCAATCGGCTGCTCAACTACTCAACGATCTAAAACCTGTCCAGTTCAATTGGTGGTCTGACGACATTATCATTCGCGCGAATCGTCAGTTTATGCAGTCGAGCGAATCTCCTGCAAACTTAAAACGACATTGTCGCCTCCATCCCAACACTGACAGCGTTTTTCACGGGTATCATTTACATGAGTCCAGAGTGACACTCTTGGTTTCTTATGTTCTTTTCGATATTTTTCAGTTCACTAACCGAACAAACACGCAGCACTTACCGTTTATCATCTTTTAGAGAATTCATCGTGCCACCTTTGCTGTCGATTTGTAGCCTTCAACCCTTACTGACTGTAACAGCAGTCATCGACTTTTCAACCTCGGACTACAAGTTGATTAATAGCTTAGCACAACGAAATCACGACCACTCTTCACGGTTATACTTCTGTCCTTACGGTTAGTCTGTTAAATATAGATATAACTAGAAGCTGTCAACGACACTGTCTGACATTCAACTTTAAATCAATGGCACTATAGACATCGGCATCGATTGATAATACACTTACCCTACTATCGCTATAGCATCATTACTCTTACGGCAAACTTAGCGTTTCTCATCGGAGGGACTCAATTATTTGTCAAAGCTATATATTTCAGCGCGACTTGATAGAACAATAAAACGTCTGGTTCTTTTCATTATTTATATGGTTAATCGCTTTACGTTTAACCAACGTCGTACTAACATATTGTTACTCGCTGTTTTCCCGATCAGTTTCTGCCGCCTACTTTCCATTTTGTTTTACAGCTCGGAAATACCCGGAGGATTCATATTAATCGTTTGGTAATCTCCGGCGCGCAACTACTCCCAACGTGTTTGGTACCGATTCAAACGACCGTTGAATCTAGTGGGGAGTAATGTAGGGCCAGCGAAATGTCACTAAGCCATAGCCAAATCATCCGGCAGTTGGGTCACTGAATATCGAGCAAATCACCGATCCTCGTCAAGGTCAGGGACAACCAACGCGCATCAGTTAATCGTGTACCATGGACTGGCCCATGTGGCAGTGGTCTCACTTTCGTTTGTATCTACTTTAACTAATATATTTCTGTAATAACGTCCTCTGTGTTGTACAGTCTTCAAAGCATCTATGGTACCTTGGTATGTTAATGGGGTAGTCCACGTAAAGCGCTGACCTCGAGGTGTGACTTCGACGTTAGCTAGTTTGTCACAACATTGACGTCTAACTCGAGTAGGCCTCCAATCATTTCGACATAGATCGTCTACGTTGGTTATCTACACTGGTGAGCAAGACTTCGAATAACGCAACCTATCACTATAATCTTTATTATTGTATTATATACTTATTCTTTTTCATTTTTATCATCGCCTATGTTAATCTATCACTGTGAACTTTCGTTGCTTCATGTCAATGTTGATTAGTATTTAGACTTAAATACTTAGTTCAATCGACAGAACTAACCAATCAACTACGATTACAATCGGCTATCGTGGTTCTTTAACAAGCATTAGCAGCATGTAAATACTCCTGTGTAATATGTCTGTTAAAATATAAACCACTCGTGAGTATAGCCACAAGGCAACACGAACGTACATCTGTTTGTAACTTATCCACTGGTATAAATAAGACAAAATTAACTATCGATTATAAATTCATTTTTCTGCTTAACCACTATCCACTAGACTGTTTTACTTTCTTTTTACCACCGCCTGCCTAATTTCCAATTGCTGAGTTCCATGTCCAAACAGAGGATACGAATTCTAGAAATTTACGGTGAGTTTGAACTATAAATTTCCTGCAATCTTAGATCTCGTTTAGTCTGTTCGTCAGGCAATGCTATGTTTGGCTTAAATTAATTTTGGACTTATGCATATCCAGTCTACTTTCGTTACATTGGCGGTTACATTTTTTATTATACTCCTTGTATTTGCTATTATTTCACACGGTAAATCATGACTCGATTTCCTTATTACCCGACAGTCATTTTAATTCCATTTTCGGTTCATTTGTATACAGTACGGGCTTGGAAAATATCTAAACGTCCTCAAAAATTCTCCACGAACCCAACCATAGTTTTCGTATATGTTTTTATTCACTTATCCAACTGTTACGCTAATAATACCTAAACGACTGTTCAGTGCAACTGTTAGTATACGTAAGAACGATGTTATTTAGATTTGACTTTATAACACCTCCGAACTATTGTAGTTATTCTACTTCGATGTCGTACTTTATTTTATGAAGTATTGTTTCCTCGTGGCTGTTATCTAACAGATGATTTCGGTATGTCAATCGGCTGCTCAACTACTCAACGATCTAAAACCTGTCCAGTTCAATTGGTGGTCTGACGACATTATCATTCGCGCGAATCGTCAGTTTATGCAGTCGAGCGAATCTCCTGCAAACTTAAAACGACATTGTCGCCTCCATCCCAACACTGACAGCGTTTTTCACGGGTATCATTTACATGAGTCCAGAGTGACACTCTTGGTTTCTTATGTTCTTTTCGATATTTTTCAGTTCACTAACCGAACAAACACGCAGCACTTACCGTTTATCATCTTTTAGAGAATTCATCGTGCCACCTTTGCTGTCGATTTGTAGCCTTCAACCCTTACTGACTGTAACAGCAGTCATCGACTTTTCAACCTCGGACTACAAGTTGATTAATAGCTTAGCACAACGAAATCACGACCACTCTTCACGGTTATACTTCTGTCCTTACGGTTAGTCTGTTAAACATAGATATAACTAGAAGCTGTCAACGACACTGTCTGACATTCAACTTTAAATCAATGGCACTATAGACATCGGCATCGATTGATAATACACTTACCCTACTATCGCTATAGCATCATTACTCTTACGGCAAACTTAGCGTTTCTCATCGGAGGGACTCAATTATTTGTCAAAGCTATATATTTCAGCGCGACTTGATAGAACAATAAAACGTCTGGTTCTTTTCATTATTTATATGGTTAATCGCTTTACGTTTAACCAACGTCGTACTAACATATTGTTACTCGCTGTTTTCCCGATCAGTTTCTGCCGCCTACTTTCCATTTTGTTTTACAGCTCGGAAATACCCGGAGGATTCATATTAATCGTTTGGTAATCTCCGGCGCGCAACTACTCCCAACGTGTTTGGTACCGATTCAAACGACCGTTGAATCTAGTGGGGGAGTAATGTAGGGCCAGCGAAATGTCACTAAGCCATAGCCAAATCATCCGGCAGTTGGGTCACTGAATATCGAGCAAATCACCGATCCTCGTCAAGGTCAGGGACAACCAACGCGCATCAGTTAATCGTGTACCATGGACTGGCCCATGTGGCAGTGGTCTCACTTTCGTTTGTATCTACTTTAACTAATATATTTCTGTAATAACGTCCTCTGTGTTGTACAGTCTTCAAAGCATCTATGGTACCTTGGTATGTTAATGGGGTAGTCCACGTAAAGCGCTGACCTCGAGGTGTGACTTCGACGTTAGCTAGTTTGTCACAACATTGACGTCTAACTCGAGTAGGCCTCCAATCATTTCGACATAGGTCGTCTACGTTGGTGATCTACAGTGCTAAGATTGTATAAGTCGTATTTCGATTAGCGAATAAGTCACGTAAAAATTAGAAGGCTTTAAAGACACGAGGGATAGCTTCATGAAGTGACTTGACAAAGATGTACTCACCCAATGATTATAATCTCTTGCTTGAAGCACTTGTGGCTGAAAGTTTCATAATTTACCCACTGTTTTCATCACTACCCACCACTAACGGCTTCCTACCTGGCTTATTATCACCTCCGTTTCCCATTTTATTTTTACACTTCTGTCTTCTTACACAGCATGCATCTGTCGATGAGTGAACTTATCTATTTATTCACTTCATGAAACAATCGTTTTCTCTCAGCACTCAAATTATCACTTCATTACTTTTCATAGTGCGACCAACCAAGCTTCTGCATGCTGATATGACAGATACTGGCATCTAGAAACCCTACTGTCATTATACAGACACAGTCACTTGAGTTACAAGATATACATATCAACAAATAGCTACCAAACTGACTAAAATTAGTGCACATGAGTGACTAGACTATCGCCCATTGAACATAACCGAATGCCTGGAACCATACAGAAACAACAGTAAGCAAGAGCAAATCATTTTGTTTACACAAGATGGTGACAAAGATATTAGATATTGGATCTAAAGATTATGATGGTTTATCATTTGAGGTGTTCAAATAAGAGTGTATGATTAAGCTGAACACGTGGAATCGCTTCTCGAGGAAGAGGTAGGATGGAAGAAGAAATACATGCAAGTTATCCTCAAAACATTTTCATGTTGGACACCCTGAACCTCCTTCTAATTCGCTTCCGCTTGAACAGGCGGGGAATTATTGTCCTGTCGGTAGGTTTTTTTGGTACAGCTCTTTGTGTGTGAGCCTGTATCAGAAATCTCCACTCATACTGCAAATGGGACTACTAGTTGTAATTCTATATACAGTTAAGACTGTTGGTTATGTTAACATCATTATCCCCAGTGGGTTTCAAAAAAATAAGTGGTTATTTGATGATAGGATACAGTTTATTATTTATTCCAAGTCATCTCAGCAGAAACGTTCTGCTTAAATCCCCATCATTGCGCTCCACCAAATGACTTTTTAACAATTGCACATCAAAGGACAAACACCTACTTAAGGTTACCTTTTCACCTTGAGTCAATTCCATTCCGAATGCTTTCCCAGCCGATGTGAGCCCGACCCCCTCAGTGTACAGCCCCAAGAGGAGAACTGAAGACCGTTTGTGACCCATGGCTTGTTGTCTTTCGCCTGAGACGTTTGCGCCGAAACCGTGTTTCACAACTTACATCAATTACCATTGACATGAGTACTTTAATTATCATTAGCCTGTTTCTACTCACTTTATCCCTTGTCATCTCCGTTTATCTGTTATTTTAAAACCGTGTTTATTTGTATCTCAGCGCAGTTCGTTTACTCGTGATTGATTCCTTGCTCCTCTGCATTCCAATCTCGTAGTTTCGATCTATAACTAACCAACATACTTTATCATGATCGCTGGAAGCTCTAACAACCCCATAGATAGTCAAGAGATGTTAGCTTCCAAATAACTACTAAGTTCACTAGGAATAGTTCACTTTGAGTGACCAGACAACTCATTGTAAGCATTAAGGACTTGAAACATTATTGTAACGCCAAGAACCTAACACAAAAGATCAATCGGTTTACACTCGCTTGCCACAAAGATAAGAGGCACATAATTTACTCCAGAGCGAAGTGCCGTAAGTCCAGTGATTTAAGTGGAACCGATTCCCGTATCATTTATGCCATTTACCTTTTCATCTCAGTTTCTTAGGGAACTGTGCTAAGTTGCTGATAACTGAAATCAGATACATATCTGTTTGTACTTTCTTAAATTTAAATATTTTCAGCTTATTCGTGTTTGAAAGAAACAGCATCAAAGTACTTACTTTTCATGCAAAATCTGAGTGGCGATGTCATCTAACATCCTTTACAACTTTTATGGTGTGCTCAGGTTACTAATGTGTTAGGCAGTAATGACACATCCAGTGTTTAATGCTTCCAAGATCTACATAGTCTTGGCGGATTTTTGTTATTGAGAAGAGTTCCGAAACTTTATTAAAGCCTGACATAGGTTCTAGACGTCTTTTCTTCCTATCACATTACTATGCTGTTCATAGTTGCTGAGTGTTCGTCATGTGTAGGCGATTGAAGAGTAGTTATAGGCCAGTTGTTTGTTGGAGCGTTTTTCCTGTTGGTTTAATCCTTGAGATTAAAATTAAATTGTGATTTAATCTTTCTAAAATGGCCACAAACAGCTGGTGTTTTAATACCAGTCCTCTTTCTGTAATATTTGCACCTAAGGATTTTAGAGTGATTATGTCATCTATCACTGATACAATAAGTCAGTGCAATGTCACAGTTTGACCTTCTAGTGTTCTATCTAATCTGATCCTAGTTTAGGGAAGACTTCGCACCCCGTTTTTATTCAGTTATTTATTTTAACACATATTGGTACAAGGAGGCACCAAATACATATGCACCACACATCTCATTTGATTTGTGTGAGGGCTGTGATACTGTCCGGGTGCCCAAACCGAAGCAGATGGTTTTCTAAGGGGGCCTCAACCGGAGCCTTCGACCTGAAGGTCTGATCCACAAGGCAGTGAAGCAACGTCAGGAGATGCAGTTCCACGGTAGCCGGTGACGAACGATTAGTTCCCTTAGGATACTGGAGCCCATGTGCACCATTGGTTTGGAATCAGGGTTTCCCAACTTCCTAGGTGGACTCTCCATGTCCATCAACCCGGTCAAAGCGCCGGAGATTCGCTTTTCGCCCTCACTTTCGTAAACAACACCCCCACCACGAGAAGGCAATGAGTAGGACTTCCCTGTCGATGGCTATATACGCGTGGCCATGTGAGAGCATTACCAACCAAAGGCACAATCTTGCTTATTGTTTTCATCTGACAGCGTTACATGTTGTCTTGAAACTCCTGGCTCAGTAGGTGCATCACATAGAAGCACTGTTTCAGTCGCACTTAGAGATGAGCGAGACTGAATCAAAGTATGAGTTGCGTAGTTCCTTTGAAATGAAACATCCACAAATTGTGCCTGTACATCATTTCGTTAGCCTGATGTTTAAAATGGCCAGAGGCAGGTTCATTTTATATTTCCCAAATAGTTCATAAACCGCATTCCGACTGAAAGCTCAAGGCATGTAACCACTGTGCTCTAAGCTTTGTTTTACGAACTATTATTTTGTATATGGAGATCGCAACTGACTGGCAGTTTTCTCCAGTACATACTGGATTGAGTCGACCAAAAGCCCTGCTCCAATCACTTATTAAATCTCAGAGTATTTAAGGAAAAACAAATGTTAAAACAGACCCAGAGCAACAAATAAATTTGACCTCGTGCATATACCGACATCAGCTTCTCTACCTTTGTAAGCTATTTATGGGAACCATTTCAAGCATATAACGTTGCTAAAATGTGCTAATTCGTTGTTAGAAATTTACATTACTAGCGTAAAACATGTTACGGCAGACAGCTAGCCTGGATGTTTGGTGTTTTGAGATGGGAACTTAATTTTTTGGAAATAATGGTTCCATCCAGATAACACATCTTTATCACTGACGTTCGGTGGTTTTGTTTCGATGTATACGGTAGTATATTTGATCCCCCGAGTCATTTGGTTTTGTATGTTGCAGAACTTTATGTAAATATCTTTTTAAACCTGGATTTCACAAATGTTAATTGAAAAAAATCGGGAACCAACTTTACCTGCTTCAGAGTCGTCTGAACCCCAGACAGATTATAATCCCAGCACGACTGAAACAACTAATCGATCTGCAGACAATCCTGGGCCTTGTCTAGATAGCACCGTACGTAAAGCTGATGGGATGAGCGATAGTGATTTTGACGAACGGGACGTTTCGGTAGATGATGACAGTATTCCTCCAGAGGAAGATGCTGCTGACGAGGAAGAAGTATCAAGTCTCATGAAAGTGAGTTAATCTAATCTGCAGTGTAAAATATTTCGTGCTGTAATTATATTGTATACAGTATTTCTAAACTTATTTAGTGTGAAAAATAACCAAATGAGAATTTTTTGCTTTTAAACTTCATAATATTCTGAATTCAATCATGGTACTTCCTTTGAAGTATAGGGTTTCAAAATAGATTAACGATGATCCTACTGTTGCTAGCTTTTATTTTAAAACTATAAATGAGTGTTGACTTAGTTTCCATATTTTATCAAATCCATCGAGAAGGAATGTGTACACCATTGGAAAAAATTTCTCTTGGGAGTCTAAATGTATTGCATTATACCTAGGTACGTTAGCACTGGTGATTATATCATATACACAGCCCCATTCTGCATATATAAAGTTGGTTTAAATAATCCAATGATAACATCGGTTTTGATTTAAAATCTTAGAAGTGGGTTATGTAGGGTTTGCTTGTATGCGTTCTTATCGAAAGTCAGTCAGTCGTACACGAAATTCACTCGACTTTAACTTGTCTTTTATCACTATATGGTAGAGTACTTAAATACCAGTTAACCCCTGTTATATCTTACACAATTTTCGAAAGTCATATTATGGAAGATATACATTATCAGCTTAACTTTAGTGAGTGTTCTAAAAATGCATACCTTCAGTATTTTGGACGGCGTCACATTTAGCCCCTCCTGATGTAAGATTCTGCATCTGCATAAAACTTACATTGAATATTTGTATTGTTTTTCCATACAGTTCGTATAGTAGATGTAAGTTTCATACATGTTTTTATTTTCCCCTTATTTCGATATTCATTTTTGCGTTAACTATTTACATGTGTATAGGTAGTAAGGAAAATCTTTAGTGCTTGGCAATTTGTTTACTCTTTTGATTTTAGGAAAGTCAAATGTCATTAGATGAACTTTTAGCTACATACGGAATTCCTGCAAACCCTTACGGGAAAGACGGCGACTCTGTTGCAGTTTCCTGTAGCAACATTTCCAGAGGTAAATCTGGGCGCTTAAAAAGCATTCGACACACTGTTACTCCTTCAAGTTTAGCTTCATTACGGGAGGAATCGGTATCATTACCTCCAGCTAAGAAGTTTCGTCGTGCTGCTCACATATCTCTCTGCTTAAATATTGGAAATAATATTTCTACAGGAGGAACTAGACCAGTATCATCAGCTGATTACCCAACCATTCGTTCATCGTCAGATATTGATGCATTGGTAGATAAAAACAAAGTCGATACACCTCCATTACGTTGTGTGAGTTATTTGGATAAATTATCAGTGTTTAATTTATATATTATTTGTTCTTCCAGTTAAAATCATTGTTTTGACAGAAAGCTGTATTCTAGACGTAAGACAATTCCGGGAAAAAGATTGACGCACTGTCGTCGTTTAAGTCATGTCCATCTAGCAGATTTATGGGTATATTGTATTATAATTAACTCTATTGAAAATATCATGATGCTCTGTTTGTCGTTAAATTATACCAATATTTTCGCTCTAATCACATAATTCACGAACTTTTAGATCGGTCTAACACGATTTAGACTCGTTTCTAGTTAAATACTCATCTTAAATTCATTGACCAATTTAGCTTCAATTGGAATTCAGGGGTAAACGTTTATATCACTCGTGTCCATTCAATGACTAGTTTCGGGTCAAAAATCTGGTTTATTGATTTTAAGATCTAGCTTTACAATCGATTAGTTTAGACAGTAAAGTTATTTCTTTATCTTTTACACAGTTGGTTTAGATTATAGACTAGCGCACGAAGCTGTACATTGTTTCTCAGTCAAATTATCATTATAAACTGTGTCAACGATCATATTTAATTTTGATTTTGTCCTTTAAAATCTCTTTCAATCCTCAAAATCACACTCTCAATTGACGGAATGATTTATTGTATAAATGATCTTAGTTTATTTCTAATAATATAAATGAAATTTGGTGCAAATTTTACAAGATTGATGTTATATCCCGTCTCTTTACATAGCTCACTGTATTTCCACATCCACACTCAGTCCCTTGTTCGCATAGCACTAGTCCGGTGTCTATAGATGTATCATCTTCCGATCCTCCTTCAGCCACTGCAACTCCTAGTTATTCAAAACAACATGCCTCAGAAGACTCAACTATTAGTCGCAAAAGCTCATCGCGTAGTCATCTACTTAGGTCCCGCTCAAAATCTAACCTAGCTATCCATACTTCTGAATTATTGGACAGTGCAACTCCAAATGAAGAGAATCAGTTGGAGGAAGAGGATGTTGATACAAGTGTGCCTAACTTTGAGCTGGATGTAGAAAATCATTTCCAGAAAAATGAACAAACTACTGACGATAAGTTTGAAGTCAACCAAGATTATTCTTCACGTTTCTGGAAGAGTGCAATTACTGGTGAGTAAACTAGATAGATTCGTGTTGTGTAAATGACAATCTTGAAACCAAATTTCCCTGTAAAATCCCCCAGATTGTCACTCTTTGGTAGTTTGCTTTAGCGTCTCAACTAATTCGAAATCGGGTCGAAAATTTGGAAACTAATAGTCCTAGTCTGACCATGATGTGTTTTTTAGTCCTTTTTTCATGTACTATATGGTATATAACAGTAATTTTTGAGTTTTCGCGTCAAAACTGTGTCTAATGGGTTTACTAACCTAGTAAGTTTTCTACCATTTTATGTCTCGGAAGTGTACGTGTAACATATGATTAATTTTGCTCATTCACGAATTACAAGTTTATGTACTTAATTTTAACTCATACTTTTTGGATGAGGACAGGCGATCTACAAGAATCCCTAAAGGTAAAGCGAGGTTCAAATGTGGGACCTACTGATTGAAAATCGGGTATTTTAAAAATTTGCCACCGCTCCATATTTAGCTGATAATATTAATAGAATGTATAGTGTGACTGAGCTGGTAATTTGCCCATTCTTTCGAGCCCAAGATCCGAAATGTGGATAAATTTCGTATGAACACACTATCCATTTGTGATGGCTTATCGTCTAAACCATCGGACTACAGTTTTCACTGAAATTAAGTTTAAAGATATGACCTCGCGCAAACCTAACCTTGATTATTGGAAATAATAAGAAATAAGTGGAAACCGGCACGTAAAATGTAGGTACGATCGAAATGTGAACGTTGTTATGATATCTTAGCAATTAAAAACCCTACTAAGTATTATCATTTGTTTATTTTCTTTAGTAATCGGTCCCTCTGACGAACCGAGTTAGTGTAATGAGGAAATAAAGTTTGTCAGAACTATGTGATATAGTATATTCACGCAATACATTCCATAGAATATAATCACACATTTATGTGTGTGGAGAAATAAAGGTCAATCTAGAGAAATCGGAAAATGAGGAAAAATCATATATAAAACGAAATGATTCACGTCACTTTTTGTAATAATAATAGGTATAGTATAAGCGCCGATTGTTTTTAAATATCTTGGGGGAGGAGGCGTTGAACTGTCGTTCTAATTGTTTTGCTAAGCATTCCCAATTATTTTTATAAACACTCAGATTCGTTAAAGTATCTAACATGTCACCTGGCTCGTATTTTTTATTATTTCTGAGTCATATACGTATTATTGTAGGGCCATTATAAGAAATTAATTGAAAAGAAATATCACTTCGCTCTATTCGTCTTTTTCTTCCATGTCTAAATGGGAATTTTCTCTGTATCATAAAGAACAAATGAGATAGAAGAATAGAAATTTAGAAATAATACTGAAGATTTAGATGAAGGTGAATGAATGCAGCTTGCCACATTGACTTGGGTTTGAGTCTCGTGTACAGGATCGTGGATACGCACTGCTGAGGCGTCTCATACTAGGACGAAACAATCGTCCGGTGCTTCCAGGTTTTCAATCGTGATCTGGCTAAGATCAACCTGGAAAATTATTTTAAGGTTAATGATGTTAAGCACGTCTTAGTTTACTAAAACGATGGATCTAGAAGATATACAATGATACAATGTCAATCGATAAGTAATCACAAAATTAGACTGTTGAGGAGCTGATATAGTTTCAGACCCTATTTGATGGTGGTCAAGCTAGAAATGAAATAAAAAAAGAATTGGAAAACTGGACAAGTAAAATCACAAAAGTTCAATATACCCTTCCTTCGAGGTGCTAACCAACTCAGCGAATGCAAAATTGCTCACAGCAATAAATCCCAACCTTTAAAAGATCTACTAAAAAAGAGGAAACCACACTGGAGAACAACTGGGATGAGATTAAAGAGGACGTCCTGGGCCTCAAGAAGCACCATCATAAACAATGAATCTCTGTTGATATCTTGGAAAAGATTCGAGAAAAGAAGAACAAAAAGGCAGCAATCAACAACAGCCGAACAAGAGCAGAGAAAGTCAAGGCACAGGCCGAATACACAGAAGCAAACAAAGGAGTGAAGAGAAGCATTTTTATTTATTTATTTATTTTAACACATAGATATTGGTACAAGGAGGCACCAAATACATATGTGCCACACATATCTCATTTGATTTGTGTAAGGGCTGTGATACTTTCCGGGTGCCCAAACCGAAGCAGGTGAAGAAAAGCATTAGAGCTGATAAGCGGAAATACGTTGGAAACCTAGCAATGACAACGGAAAAAGCTTCAAGAAAGGGAGGTAGGAGATAACTGTAAGATACGGCGAAGAATCTGACGAGAAAACAGTAAGTCAGGGCGATCAGTCGGATACAAAAAGGCAAACCAATCACTGCGATTCAAGAACAGCGGAACAGGTAGTTAGAGCACTTCGAAGAACTCTTGAATAGAGCGACCCGCACTAAACCCACCGGACATCAAATCAGCACATACAGACCTCCTGTTACCTCACCAAAAATTGAATAAATCAGCAAGAGTATCGGAAAAATCAAGAGATGGGAAGCAGCTGGATCAGACAACATACCAGCAGCAGCCTCTAAAGCGGTAGACCTCAGCATACACAAGGGAACATGCAAAACCCTGAAATACAACACAGTGAGCACCAACGAAATCGTACTTGATAAATAAGCTGTGGAAGAGGTGGGAATTTTCACATACTTGAACATCATCATCGATGAACAAAGGGGGTCCAATGCAGACGCACATGCAAAGATTGGCATTCCTACAGTTAAAAAACATATGGAACTCAAGACAGTTGTCAACCAACCTCAAAGTGAGAATCTTCAATACGAACGTCAAGACAGTTTTATTGTACGGAGCTGAAACGTGAAGAACTACTACAACCATAATCAAAGATGTACACGTATTTATAAACAATTGTCCAGACAAGATACTTGAAATCAATCGGCCAGACACCATCAGCAATAACCTGTGGGAGAGGACAAACCATCTTCCAACTGAAGAGGAAGTTAGGGAAATACTGGTGGTGGGTAGGACATGCGTTGCGGACGTCATCGATCTGCATCATAAAGCAAGCTCTGACTTGCAATCTTGAGGAGAAAACGAAAAGAAGCAGACTAAATAACACGCTGCACCGGGAATCAAAGACAGACATTACCAGAACAAACAGCATTTTCGAACAACTGGAAAAGAGAGCCCGGGACATATTAGGTTGGAGAATCTTGGTCGTCGGCCTATACTCCAAGAAGAGTAACAGGCGTAGGTACGTTTATTTTGCGTGTCATATCATCCCGTTTCTTTGTGAATTTCTTATGGCTGACTAATTCTTACCAATCAATTTGCCTCTGTACCATTACAACAAAAGTGTGTTCATTCTGTTCTGAAATAGAACTTAGCATTGTATTTGTACTGATCTTTTTATATTTGTTTTCATCTTTGCAATGCTCTGTTGTAATATAAACGAGAACCCTTTCTTTCATTAGTATTTGTTATTTCCTTGAAGATACGACAGGTACAGTCTTTTGTCTAGTGATAATGCATAGCAAAACTAGTTTATGTCTCCTGACAAGTTTTGCTTTCTTTTCATCCTAAAAAGGTCAAGAAACTACACCTTCGTACAATTCAGACGAAGACGAAGACTACTGTCCAAGTGAAGATAGTGGTCGTGATTGGAAAGGTGTAGGTTTTTTTCAGTGCATTTCTTGTGTCCCAGTATTTTTGTGACCGTTAATACCCAATAACCCAGTGGGAGATTTAGTGAGAACGTCTCTTGACATAATACATGTCTGTTACCATCAATAATTGTTCAGTACCAATCACTGTAGCGAAATTAACAACGGCAGACACCTTAATACTTGCAAGCACGAAATGACCGGTTTAATATGGTTAAATAAATAAATTTTGTGTCAATCAATAAGAAAGCAGTTGAACATCAACCATTAAAGTGCAAGAAAATAAATTCTAGTAACTTATAATTAGTATAGTCATAATACACAAATTTCAAGTTAGTTTTACAGGTTTGTTGATAATAAATAATTTGTAGTTAAATTCACAAACTGACTTTAACTTAATAACCACTAAAATATGGAGTATTAAACAGCTATTTCATCCTGGTATATAACTCAAATACATATTTTTGGGGTAACTGGTAAATTCAATTCTTTCTTTATCATATATTAACTTGTATTAATTGATTTGTTGTGGATAAAAGAATTTTAAATATGTTAGTAGTTTCTATGTTTAAAATACCTCACCACTATCACCATGAATTTAAATTTTTCGATCTCTGTAATGTTAAATTCTCAACTTCAGGTTTTTTCTCCAATAAGTCATATCAAAATTACTTTATTTTATTAATTTAGCACATTTACTGAGTTTGTAGATTTCCTTTTGGTGTAGTAGTTGTCTTGTCTTTTGGGCTGTCACTACTATCAGTGACAGTCGATGTAAAGCCTCGCACATGTATGCGTTAGCCGTAGTCGTCTTACAATATCAGCACGACAAGATAAAATTAACAAGGCTGTAGCATAGCATTCTTTACTGTGAAACTGACTTTGTCTCATATGTAGTGCTTATTTAAACACTGGGATCATTCCACAAATTTAACCAATGATAATGCCTATGTGTCTGACACCAAGTACACCTGTTTAGTGAGCTTTGTAATACTTGCTAGACACTTGTCTTTAGTCTAAATATCTGGAGGATAGATCTAGAAGCCTGAAACTAATTAATTTAGTCCAGCTCATGTTCAGCTATGGTTTAAAACGGAATCAAACTGCGTTGTGCAGCGTGTCATATGTTATGAAGAGGATAAATCTCTAAAACCTGGACTCCACTGTTCGAACCCCAACAATAATTGATCACTTTAAGTTTGTGCAAGATTTAAAACTCGGCTTGATACTGTCTGCAGATATTTCATATCTGCTTTCAAAGCAATTTATCAAAACAAAGTGATACAGCTTTTAAGAAAATATTTTATTAATGGCAGGAACAATCATACGATTGAGGGTAAAACGATATTTCAGATTCCTCATCTTAACTATTGAAATAAAAGAGAAAGTTAAGCTTATGCACCACCCTCACTGCCTAAAGTTTTGAATCATCTTTTAGTAATTCCTTAATTACCTACACATATGTCTCGATCAATAGTGCCAGGAAATATCAACAGATGGTGGCTCGAATTTTATATCGTTTCTCATAACCACTACATTAAGTGACTTCACATCGTAACGGAAAACTACACAAGAGTATGTTTCGTGTTTGCAATTATAGGAAATTTAATCTTTTATGGGAATCATAAATACAGACGACATATGTTTTATCTTTATGGTTTACATCGCGAACTGATCTTAGAGAGCCACTAAAAACAACAAAGCACTAGACAACTGTTTCGTCGTAGTATAAAGCACCACACCGCTAGACGAGAAATCTCGAATTCGATCCATGTTGTGGAGTCGCGGGTGCTCAGTGCTGAGGAGTCCTATATTAAGATAAAATTTACGTACAATACTTCCTGGTTTTCATTGGTTCTCTAACAATGAAAAACCCATGATGTAAACTAAAAGTTTAGCATTCTCCATAATCCCATCATGCTAATATTTATAATTCATTGACCAACAGTACGAACTTCATATTACGTACTTAAATTACTTATTTTCTGAAACTATTTTCTCTCTTCACATTTCCAACATGTTAAATAGGAGATAAAAATTGGTGAAGATTATCAGGCAAATATCCCTATGCTTGCCCTAGCATCAAATGTAATGGAGAATCAATGTGATGAAAGTCGATCATCGTATTATGGTTCTGAACGGATTTTTCAAGAATCTAGTCTTGTATGGAAACCTTCGGAAAAGCTCTGTGAAGCTGATGTCACACGCTTTGAGAGATCATATGCCCAAGTTGTTTTGTCAACACTGCCTACTGAACGAACAATAGACGACGAAGAGGTAACTTCGGTCTTTATGTTTAAAGTTATGCTCTAAGTTCACATTTTTCCACCTTGACTACTCGTTAATAAGTAAAGTAGTAATGCTGAAATACACTGATTTCTCGAAAATACTATAGGCAATTTAAGTTTAATTCATTAAATTAGAATGTCCGTTTTACTTTATACTCACTCGGAATGCATATACCAGATGTTTTATCGTTCATTTAGTGTTAAGTTTTATACCTCATCAGTACACTTGTTTAACCGCAGGAATAACCAATAAGGTCTGCAGTCTTAGCTTATAATTGTTATCTTAACGACTCAAACACGATTTCAACCACATATTTATCTTTCTATTTTATTATTTACCATTATTTTATTTTTAGGCTTTATTCTTGTTAATGCGTTGTGATTATGATACGGATGAGGCGCTGCAACGATTACAATTTAAAGCAATATCACCAATGGGTATGATGACTTTTTTAAAACCCGATGTCTACACATGTGTGTATTTATGTTTTCTGTCGTTTGTGTGATTATCTTGGCTAGATTTTGAATAGTAATCACGTTTAATTTCCAATTATTCTGTTGATTTCAAATTAAAACTCAATTTTATTCACATTCAAAAGAGAGATACATGCAAGCAAATAGAATAGTAATGAGATCTTGTGTTGCTTGTTGTTGCAAATGTATTTATATCTCTATTCTAAAGTCTCGTATTTTCAGTGCATATAAATCATCTATTTTGTTTACATAGTTATGACATGCCTTCTCCATCTTAAAAATGCTTTGAAAACTCATCCGTCCATATTACTGTCAAGCTAAAGTCACGTTTGGCATCGATACTTTAAAGATTTTGATCATAGGTATCTTCAAAAATTGCTCGAATATTGTGGAACGATTGGGTGAACGGTTTTGAGTTTAGGCATAAGTACTAAACAAAAATGACATGTCGGTTGATGGGAACGGGAATCCTTATGAACCGAGCCGGTTGAGACACATGTCACGTCGTATGCCCCCCACTATCTCCCTCGATGAGTAATATTTACTGTAGTAGGTGTAGTTTGCAAAAAATAGGGGCAGATAAACCAAAAGCTAGCATCAGTCCATGGAATCATTCACTGTTAGACTGAAGTGTGCTGGTACATCCTCACTACCTAGTTGGGCTCCTCTCAATTACTAGTTGGTGAGTGACTAGATAACATAGTTTAAAACCGGATTTAGTGGAACAAATACATTCATTCTCCATCCTCCTTTAGATCATTAGTTTCAATATTCCTTCATGTATACTTTTTTCCGGACCATATTCTCTAATGTTTAGTTTCTCTCAGTATCTATTCCGGTACAGTTATTTAGACTCGTTTACTGTTTGCTTTTTATTGTCATCTCGTTTGACTGACTTGATATGATAAGTTTGGCTAATTCACATTTCCGCCAGGGTCTATCCCTTGTATCCCATGTAAAATTGCACCATAAATGTTTAGGCAGTTATATCAGTTAATTTTTATCATGCTATAAATGCATATGATAAATCGCATTCTTCCTATATACATTCCTTTACATACCTATGCTTATTAATAGTACACATTCATGAGTGTTCCTCAAGTAAATCCTATTACACTCTTTTATCATCATTGCTACTGCATTATTTCGATTCCCTTTGCTCTCCATCTTGCTATTTCCATCTCGTCGTACTAATATGGTATAACAATTCAAGCCAATGCACATCTTTACCAGGCTCTGCGTTAATAATGAGTCAATGATATGATGATAGGGTGTTTTTGCTTTCACTAATATTGTAATTCGATTTGCATGTTTTTGACTGCGTAGTAATTTGTACTAGATGCCTGTTTCTTAATGTCAGAATAGTGTATATTTCTTAGGAAGATGGTTTGTATCGGTCCAGTGGTAAACGTACTTACTTACTTTTTTCTGGTTAGCGTTTTTTTAGCGAGTTAGTTTTCTACGGAATGGGGACGCTAACCCCATGCCCAACCCTCCTCCTTTATCCGGGCTTGGGGCCGACAGTAGCTCCCGGAGGGACTCCAGGCGGAGATGGTCGTTAAATATGTATTCGCTATAAAAACCAACCACTTGAAAAAATTAAACTTATCATGTAAAAGGCGAAATGTGATTCAGAAGTAAACCGGACTGTACGTTTTTTGTAAACATTTATCTTAGTTTTAAACAAACGGAAATTGTAAATAGGCGTATTTCGTCTTAAGTACTATGTACTTCCGGCCATTTATCTCTATGCTATGGCTTAATATTACTAACGATCTGCATAATCTTCCCTTTATAAGATTCCAGATTGAAATTTGTGTATAGTTTGCTATTGTTATCGATAAATTAAAGTTGGTTTTTATATATACGAATATGTTAAAATAAATCAATGCACAACATTGTTTTCGTTAATTATATCATGTTACATTAGGTAGCAACGCTAATTTTTAATTCGTTTTTGTATTGATTGTTTACAATTTATTTACGCGAATCATCAAGTACCAGGTCCCATGTTGCGACCGACTGATTCCCACAAATAGGAATTCTCATAAAGTGCAAGAAATGTTTTGGAATGATAAATAGCTCCTTTTTCAGCCCTGAACTTTTTTATTTTGCATAATTCAATTCAAGTTGATAGCAGATAGAAAGTGTTCATAGGTCGCTAGATTTCAGTACAGACATATTTACTCTTGTTTGGTAAAACTTTCGACTGTGTAGTGTCGAAGTTACATGTAGAGTACGAGATAAATATGTTAAGTTGAAAAATGAGATTAGTTTTTGCGTTGTGTGTTGCATAAGACTACTTCAGAGTTCGATGCTGGTCAATAGTGTGATTGAAATAAAGAAAAGTAAGGTTGATTAAACCAATAGGTGAGACTAGTTTATATAGTTGGTGAATATAGATCTAGTTGTTATAATCGCAGACATTATCCATTATGTACTGTCCTTTCTTATTTCATTCCCAGCTGTTCCCGGTTATCTAGATTCATGGTCGGAGTCTGATTGTGCAGCATTTGAGAAAAGTTTCGCTTTATGTGGAAAAGATTTTCGTCAAATACGAGAGACACGAGTGAGTAGATTTCACTTACCTCAAATACCACATTATCTATCTAGATCTGTTTTTCCATGCCAACAAATAGAATGGTCAGATTCAATTTACTACTATCATAATGTTTATAGACACAATATTCAATGTTTAATGGTAAATAGGCATGAATCTGTTTATCATGATATATCTGTTTATTCAATAAAAAGGAAATATGAACTGATGTATACCACGTTTACTGTTGCTAAACATAGTTGGAAACGTATTTTTTTACATGCGTCAACGACTAGATAACATAGTTAAGCCTTAACTTGCGACTTGACCATAGTTGAGATATGCATAATGATGAATATATTCTAGGAAATTCCTTATGTTCACTAGGTAGCTGAAGTAGAAATGAACTGAAAAAGACAATCATCCGGTCATTCTGTTTACATGGCAGAAGTCTATTAAATCATTTATCATTCGTTTAAACTGTATGGACGTGGTAGTTAATCAATCTGGTCGTCTACATTTTTACTCTTCTGTTCTTGAATCATCCATCGTGTTAGTGTAGATTGCGACAAGTTGAATTGTGTGCTTTCAACTTTTTGTTGCCAAACGTCAAGGCTATATTGCATATTGCCAATCACAAACGTAAATGACTCGATGTCATTTTTAAAAATTAGTTTTGCAAGCTGAATAATAAAAATAACTCACTGCTGACAGGTTTTCGATTGGTTGTCTTGTTCATTTCGTATAATTCCACCACTAAAATATTTATCCTGTTATTATTTCTTTGTTCTGGAATAGTATGCTAAATGGTGTACATTAATCTAGCATAAATGATTCCGTTGTCCATACTTCGCTTCGGGAGTATAGTGTACTCTAAACCTTAGCAGTTTGATTGGGAAGCTTTCATGCTTGCTTGCGACAGTATCATTTCTAACTACTCAATCACGTCAAGAAAATATATTTCCAGTAGACACCCTTGTGCTTCAAGTTTTCTTTAATTCCATGATGTATGTAACATGAATAGGTATGGTCACCCTACATGTTGTCGTTTTTGTACTCTTCCGTGTTATTTCACTGATCAATTTCTTTTATTAACTTTGAAACTCGTTAATTCAATTGATATAAACGAATCTAATCAACTTTTTGAGGAAATTGAAAGGTATAATTATCAAAAAATTGATGATATGGAAAAGCATTGGAAAGTTGTAAGCAATCCACATTCATGACCCTCAATTGTTTTTTAATAGAATCTGAAGTTTCAAAAACTAAAAGCCTACTACATGCACTAAAATCCATCGTGTTTTTCCTGTTTGATTAACTTCTATCGATTGTTTGTTTTTGTCAAATAAAATCATTTTATAGCTTCGTCATAAAACTGTGTCGGAACTGATTCATTTTTATTACCTTTGGAAGAAGACAGCACGTCATGATGAGTTTGCACGAATATATCGTAGGGATAAAAAAAAGTCTTCACATCCTAACATTGCGTAAGTGTTTTTTTACAACTGTCGTAGTCTTTCGTCTATCTAAATATAATTTTCAGTAACCTGCTTTCCACCAATGTCGGTATGAAAACTATGAGATTAAAATTACTTCATACCTTTCTTTCTACTGGCCAATTCTTTCTCCGTGTATTATATCTTTATATGCAATCTTCTATAAATTACTACCACTGAAGTAACTACTATGGATTCGGTGTTCATCTTTTTGTGTTAATGGGGCACAGGGACTTGAACCGAAGCATATATGTATCTGGTCCTACGTTGTAGCTGACTGACCAGTACAATGTGTGACTTGAATTGTCTAGTAAAATATTTGCTTACTCTATGATTTGTATTGATGAGTGACAATCCTTACTATCCTGATTCCGATTAAGACATTCCCCTATTTTTACGAGTTACAGCATCTTTGTCAGTCTTTATGAAACAAAAGTGAAACATACTACTTTTCAACCAATTTTGGTTGGTTTTGTCCCTCAACTGTAACTTTCTGGACGTGAAACGCCGTTCAATTAACCTATGTAATTGTGATAACATTCCCAAAAAACTTGTAGTTGGGTAATATATTTTTCCGCGACTTCCTCTCACTTTTACATAGTTTGAGGGATGTTGAGCCTATGCATTTATCTGGATTCTTTTCATTGTTGTTTATTATTAACTGTTCCGTGGTAATATTTTGTTCTGTTATTTCTATCCTTTTATTCCCAAACAATATGAAACTAATTGCGCTCCTTGTCCTACTTTGTTTAACATAAGATTTTATGTAGCTACTTTACTTTCTTTTACTGATATTCCACTGACATTCACCGCACAACCATTCAATATATGTAGTTTTTTATTAAATCGAATACATTGTTTAAACGGAACAAGATGTCCTAATAATGTAGATTGATATGACGAAACAACTGTAGTATTAAAAAACTGTTAGTCATTTCTCAGTATGGAATTAACATTCGTTACAAATCACTCAACTGCTCAATACGTATATACATCCCGTAGGAAATAACCTTACTAAAAAACGTTAGCCAAAATAAAGTTGAAGGATCTTTATTGTGAAGAACTATGACACCTTTTGGTGAAAACCTATATTCTTCGGAAGTCAAGAGGCTGATGCCCTTTCTAACACCCAGAGCAACAACTAATATGGGTACAATGAATGTTCGGACAATATGGAAGACCGGGAGGACCAATCAAATAGCTGTGAGAATAAGAAGACACTACTTGACTGTTCTCGGAATCAGTGAAACCGATTTAACCCAAGCTGTACAGAAAAGGTTAGATTTGCGAGAGATTCTGCTGTACTCCGATCACGAAGAAGAAAATGCGGTTGCACACTCAAGGAGTTGCTCTGATTCCATCTAAAGAAGCACGTATAGCACTGATAGGATGAAAATCTCACGAATCCAGGATCATCAAAGCATCCTTCAAAACAAAGAAGGGAATCACAATGCTTGTTATCCAATATTGTGCTTCCACCAAGATCAGTTCTATGAGCTGCTGCAATCGATCATAGCGAAGTGTTCAGGAAAGAACCTGACTATCTTAATAGGAGACCTAAATGCCAGTTATAATGGATAATAACGAGTATAGAGATATAATTGAACGACGTGGACTGGAAAAAAGAGACGAAGACGCTAAGAGATTTGCGAATCAATGTGCATTCAACAAAATGGTTTTAGGTGTCATAGTGTCCTCCCACAAACTCGTATTCGATCCGAACGTCAAGACAGTTCTATTGTACGTAACTGAAACCTAGTGAACTACCACAAAAAGTACTTATAAACAATTGCACTACGCATGATACTCAATGTCCGTTGGTCAGATGCCATCAACAGCCTAGTGTGGAAGAGAACAAATCAGCTTCTAACTGAAGAGGAAATCAGAGAAAGACTCAGAATGTGGATAGGACAGCCGGAAAGCATCAAACTACATCACGAAACAGGCGCTAGCCCTTAATCCTGATGAAAAACGGAAAAGAGAGAACAAAAACACTGCGCCGATAATTGGAAGCAGATATCAAAAGGATGAAGGGCCAGTAGAAAGGATTGTACAGGACGGAGTTGGATGGAGAATGTTAGTAAGCGGCCTATGCTACTCCACGAAGGGTAACGCGTAGAAATGAAGTTACAAATCAATGTTTGGCCGTTATGTGTTAGATAATAAATAACATTGTTTATTTAGGCTATGCTATTATAATGGAAAATTAACTACAAACATTTGCCTGACTGCTTGTTTTTATTCCATGACTTCTGAGATTATTACAACTTTGTAAAGTGATGAATTTAAATGTGAAATTTTTGTTTTTATGCTTTATTTCGTACACACTCCCGTTACTAATTACTTGACAGTGATTTTATGGATTGTTTGGCTATGGAACAAGAAATTCTAGCGGAATCCTATATGCAAAATGCCAGTGATATAGTTTTGTCAACTGCAACATCGAATGCAGATATTCAATCCTATCCTCATAAATCCATTCAGCATGCTTCAATCAATAATATCGGTTCCATAAAAGCTAGTGGTTGTCAGTTAGGCTCATCAATCAGTTGTAACAATGGTCAAAATACTGGAGTAGTGTCAGCGAATTGCAGTGAAACCTGTACTTCAAGAAGTCCTGTTAATCGATTTACAGCTTTGTCAGACGACATGAGTAAGTTGTAATAAATGTTCTTATTTAACATTTTCTTCTTTATATTCCTAAATTGTAGGGCATATTCATTTTAGCATATTGTCATATATTAATTGAATAATTATGACATAGAGCCAGATATTAAGCACCCCTAGTCTGGAGTTAACCTAATGGCGTTCGAACTAGTACCTCTAGTTGAAAGTCGAGTGTTTCATTGTTTAGGTTTAAGTAAATGTTTAGAATGAATTATCTTTACACATATATCTATGAAGTTCGAGCAACATGTTAAAGTATATGATGGTGGAAATCGTTTGTGCGTATCACTCTAGCATTACGCGAAAAAAAACATCTAATTAGCCTTACTTTTGAGAACTTCCACAAGTGTTTTCGACAGGGAAAATAGGGTAAATGTACTGCCCCGAATAGGGAATATTTGGGGACAGATTAGTCTGTAGTAAATGATAAAAACTAATGTACAATAATTGTGTTTAATTCCAAGACCTAAAATCTTTGGTATTAGTTATGAACTGAATTTCATCGATTTTCAGAATAGTATTGACACAATAAGACGACGTTTGTGTATCCTTGATGTTATCTCATCATTGAAACAATCATCCAACCAAATTGTTAGTTGAGATGATATTTAAATTACTTTAAAAGGTACTCGCAGCTTTCTGCTTTGTGAAATGTTCACATTTCCATGGGTTGCTGTCGTATGATCATATATATATATTTCATTTTTCCTACTGTTTCTCTAAAAAGATTTTTCAGCCAACTTAATTCCAAGTATTTTTTTCTTTCGGTGTTTTAGTAAACAGTGAAGTCACTACCAGTATATGCTTAGATGCTCCTGGAAATCAATGCAAATCGAAAACAAGTGGTAACTCATTGAGTTTATCAGTAAATACAACTAATAATAATAATAATAATAATAATAATAATAATAATAATTACAATGGAGCTTTTTGTATAAAGCAATCAGAGCATATGCCTAGTTCATCATCTACACGTACAGCATTGTCATCAACTGTAACTGTTTAGAGTTAACGGCGTTAGAAAATATATTCGATACTTTTTTTGGCTACATTTTACTGTTTCTTGTTCTACATGTAACACTCCAATTTTTATATGCACTTCTTCATTTAAGATTCCGATCTCTTGATAACTTAAGGTTTTTTCTACTGATTTTTAAGTGATTGTACTTCAATTTGCTGTAAAACTTTCTTGTTGTCTTTTGGTAGTTTGCTTGTATGTTAGTAGATCTATGTAAGTCTGAATAATGTGTATTATATGAAAAACTACTGCTACTTTAAAAACAATGTGAGTTCAAAAACAGTATTTCTCATCATTCATGTTATTGTATGTAGCTAGGTATATACTGTTGCTCTTCATTATTGTCATATTATCTTTTGCTTCCCTTAATCAACCTGTACTCATGTTTAGAATATATTTTCCTGATTTACTTCCATTATATTTGTATTTTTATCCTTTGCACGACGGATGTTTTCTCACTAAATGTTCCTGTCTTCTACTGTACTGATAAAACTAAGATGGAAATGCTGTTAATAACATGTATAAAATATAAATTGTGTAACAACACTTGTCTAGAATTTATGTTACACCGTCTTTCAAAACAAATTTGATCAGCGCTTCGTTAAAGATGCAGTTCAACTAAACTGTTACGCGATACATGTTGATTCTAAAACAATTAGCTGCAGCATGATTTACCAAGTTTAATAGTGTTTACAACTAACTAGCTAAGTTTAATTAGGCCTAGGAACACCAGGTATCGAGGAGAACATTTAGTATTCCAGGTGGTCTAAGTGCACCGTTGTTTTGTCTGGCTTCAGTTGGTTATAGTGTGCTGTTATAACATCGTCTTGGGGTCGTTGGAGGTTACGTAGGACGAATGTAGTGGAAGACCGCGTAAGCACAACTTCATAAGGTCCTTGCCGAGGGCGATGGAACTTGCTACATGTCCCTTGTGGGGCCATAGGGCGGTGCAACCAAACACGATCTCCGGGTTTATACACGGGCCCATTCGCCTTGCGATCGTACACATCCTTTTGGTGCTTGCTGGCATTTTGTAGGTTGATCTTCACTAAGCAATAGGCGGCTGCGAAGGTTACGGACGTATACTATATGATCTTGGGCCTCGCATGGTAACAACGGTATTTAAAGCTCAACGGGTAGGCGCAATCCATGTCCAAAAAGTAGGGTCGCAGGTGAAAATCCAGTAGGTCCGTGCACTGATGCGCGGTAAGCTAACAGACATTGGGATATCGCGTCATCTCAACATTCCGTCGACGACTCATTGATAAACGACTGTAGGAGAGTTTTGACAGTCCTGTTGGTTCTTTCCACTAAGCCGTTACCTTCTAGATGGTGGTGTGTTTCGGATTCCCAATAATCGACATACCTGGGCGACGAGATTACTTTCAAAAGCTGAACCTTGGTCAGAATGGGGTGAGAGGGGAGCGCCGTACCGGGGTGCCCAATGATCAATGAAAGCCCGAGTAACTGTGAGGGCATCTTGTTGTGGTATAGGAACAGCTTCACACCATTTGCTGAAATAGTCTACCATAACCAGTATATAACGGTTTCCGTTCTTTGACGTTGTGAGTGGCCCCATAATATCGATGCCAACTCGCTGATGAGGACCTGTCGTCATTGGAACTAAGGACGCACGGGGTATTTGTCGGGGTGACTTAATAGCATAGCACGTGCTACAATTTTTGCAGAATTCTGCAACGTCTTCGTGGATAGATGGCCACCAAAACCTCTGGCAGATAGCATGTTCAGTCTTCCGTATTCCTGAGTGCCCAAGTCCTCGGTGTACCTGCTCCATACTATTATGAACTTGTACACGTGATGCTATCAATAGTGGATGTTTTGATTCACTGATTATAAATAACGTGTTTTCATACAATCTTAGACTGTCCCACTTCGCCAATGAATGATCCTTCAACTCTGTCATAGATGATTTATTATTATCATGTAGTTGCCTCTGGTAAATAAATCGCAGATCTGGGTCTAGTGCTTGAGGAGACGGCCAGTCGATCTCGGGGGCTGTGCTGAGGACGGCACTAATGGTATCAGGCGAATAGGGTATACGAGATAGAGAATCGGCATTTGTGTGTCGGCTTCCGGGTCGGTATTCTCAAGTAAAATCAAACTCCTGCAACCTCTCCTGCCAGCGCGCTACCTGACCTGGTTCACGGAACGAACGAAGCCACTGTAGTGCACGGTGGTCTGTGCGTACACGAAAGGGTCGTTCTAAGAGATAGTGACGAAAATGTTGCAAAAAGTTTACCAAAGCCAGCATCTCTCAGCGCGTCGTAGAATACCATGTCTCTCTTTTATCTAACCGCCGATTAGCGTACGCAATGACCTGTTCCTTTCTGTCTTGTGCTATTTGAGACAGGACTGCTCCAATAGCTGACGAACTAGCATCTGTATCAAGTATAGACTCACCCGCTTTAGCAGAAGTGTCCGGAAAAGCTAGTATGGGTGGAGCAGCAAGACATGACTTCAAAGTGTTAAATGCTCGTTGACATTCTGTGGTCCACAAAAATGTTCGGCCTTTGTGCGTCAGGCGATGTAGAGGTGATGCCAGGGAAGCTAAATCGCTTACGAAACGTCTACAATAAGAAGCGAGTCCCAGGAAGCTGCGAACGTCCTCGGCAGATCTCGGTTGTGGCCAATTAACAATGGCGCTCGTTTTTTCCTGATCTGTTGCTACTCCCTCTTCCGTAATGCGATTCCCTAAAAAGAGCACTTCTTTTTGCAATAGTCGACATTTAGATGGTTTAAATTTTAGGTTATGCTGCTTAATTCGTTGTAGGACTGCCTTCAAATTGGCATTATGCTGTTCCGACGTGCTGCCATACACAATAATATCGTCAAGGTAAATTAAACACTGGTGCGGTACGAGACCGTGTAGAACTGTCTGCATCGTTGGAAGGTGGCTGGGGCATTAGTTAGCCCGAACGGCATCACTTGATATTCATATAGACTATTGGGTACTGTGAATGCTGTCTTTTTTCTATCTTGAGGTCGGACTTCCACTTGCCAATACCCTGATGCTAAGTCTAAAGTCGAGAACCAACGAGCGCCTTTCATGGTATCTAATGTAGCGTCTAAATGTGGAAGTGGGAAGGAATCACGTTTAGTTATAGCATTAAGGCGGCGGTAGTCTACGAATAGTCGTAGGGAGGAGTCTTTCTTTTTCACTAAAACGATAGGCGATGCCCATGGTGATGAAGATGGTACAATAATCTTTTTTTCTAGCATATCTTTTATCATTGATTCTAATTGAGGCTGGTAATGTACTGGTACTCGGCGAGGTGGTTGACGTAATGGCGTGTGATCCCTTGTGAGGATGGAGTGCTGTACAGTGGTCGTCCGACTTCCAGAGATATTCTCAGAGAAAACGGAACTAAATTGTTGGAGTACATCAGTGGTTGCTCGACGGTCTTTTTCACTTATTATTTTATTGTCCTGTACCTGACGTACAATTTCTGAAATTCCCACCTGGGCTAAGGACTTAGTTGGCATTTCATGGTGTTGTATGTGCACGAAAACTCCACTGATACTCGCTTCTGACTTATTCATGTATATAGAGACCTGGTATTTTAACATGAAGTCGACCCCGAGAATCATGTCCCAAGTTAGTGTGGGGCAAACCCAGAATTCATGTTGAAAAGGCTTCTTGTCTATAGTTAGCTCTAACCCTATCATAGAACACGCTTTCAAGGTTTCTCCGCTCGCGGTAATTAATGTAGAAGAGCATTGTTTACGTTGAGTGCTGTGGTTAGGTTTCTGCAAGAGGTCTTCCTTGATCAAGGATACTGAAGCTCCTGTATCAAATAGTATATTAATCTCAGTACTTTGCACTCTAACCTAATAGTAACAGAGCATAAATGTTTAACATAGCAAGACGATATATGCAGACGGCATTGCTTACCTCTGTTTTTGACGCGGTTATGCCAGCATTTCTTGGTACTTTTGCCGAAACGTCTGCAGTAGAAACATTCTATTTGCTGGTTCTGATAGTTGTTCCTTGACGACCGTCCGTTCCACGTGGGAGTTGGCTGCCCTCGTCTACTATTCCGGTAGCTGCGGCACTTTGAAAGCTATCTTGTCGATTAGGTTCGGTGGCTTCCTCAATAGTCATCACTGTTGGTTGATAGGTCGCCAATGGAACTGACACTCTCTCAGCAGTCAAAAATCAAAGTGCTGTTCGTTTTAAATCGGCTGTGTCAGCCGGTGGCACTCGGAGGATATGTTCTCTCAGTGCACCTGGCAGCAGTCCTTCAATAAAACGGGAGCGTGTAATTTCTTTTCGCCTCAAGATGTCAAGGCTTGGGAATGCCTGGGTTGCTATTTGATGTAATGAGTGAAGATAATCGATGAGGCCTTCATGCGGTTTCTGGTGGCGCGACGAAAATTGGATGGCCGTCTGCTGGGTATCCACCTTCAACGAAAAACATTCATCCAAAATCTTCCAATTTTGAGATGGTGAATTGCACGCAGTAAAGCCGTTAGCTGTCGCTCGTTTCGCTGCTTCGTCATCTAAGTAGGACGGAAGGTAGTCGAAGTGTTCTGACGTTGGAACTCGACGTAGGCACGTCTATACTCTGATTTTCCAGATATCATAGTCTGATGAAACTCCTAATAGTGGCGGTTGGCGGGGCGTTGTGCTGACTGTTACCTTGCCTGGGATGACTGGGGGTTCATCATACTGTTCATCATGTTTTGCCATAGATTCCTCCATCACCACTTGTAGCACGTATTATTAGCGTTTACTTGCAAGCAGAAGCGATCTGAAACACAACACAACAGAGTCAGAACTGGCAGATGCCACTCAAGTGAGAACACGGCGTGCGAGCACAACAGAGATATATTAAAATTGAATTACGCGGTTTAAGTACAAAAAGGGATGTCTATTACAAAATGGTTTTACTCATTATCCAGCAGGTTTAGCTTGCGCAAGCCTTGTTCTTCTTCTTCTTCTTCTTCTAGTACGTTCACTTTCTGTTGTCCTGCAATAAGGAAAACAAACTTGCATTAGTAAAGTCACACGTAATGATTTTTGATACTGTTACAGAAATATTGGTCGTATTAAGCGCTAATTAACGGACTTGTGTCTGACATAATTTTTTAGGTCGATTAAACTCTTAAATGCGAATAAGGTCAACTGTACCAATTGACGTTTAGCTATGCCGTTTAATTTCGATATAATAAATAAAAGTCTGTATTCGTCTAGCTGAACAATGTGGCAAACACTGGAACATTTATTGGCGTTTGCATGTACTGTTGTTGAACAGATCAGCGTTCATTAGATGATATCGACATTGAAGAAAACCATAAAGATGTATTACTTATGTGCGGACTACAGTCTCATTATGATTATTATCCTTACTTGACTATGTAGCTTATTCAAGAGGGCTTGACTAGGATTTATCAGTGTTAGTCCAGTTGACCTCCCCCAGAGAAATAATTTTGTTGTAACATTGAACTGTTCCGAGTGCACAATTTTCAACTCGTTAATCATAACTGAGACCTATTTGTATTCAGTTTCATATCAGTATAGACTGAATTGTTCTACATAGGAAATAAGTTCACAGATACTGCTAAAGAATAAATTGATTATTTCATTTAATTCACAGTTAACACAATGGCATATATTAAGATACCAGATATTGCTTATCGATGGATACTAATACGAATTAGCCTTAGCGCAGATAATAAATATTTGGTAATTGTAAGGCTGAACATCTTCTAATGCTATTATGAGTGAAGAACACACGGTCTGGTGAATTTCTTACCGAAATAGTACGAAACACATCAGATGAAACTAGTTCCCGGAGAATTAACGCTAGATGCAACGACGTCGGAACTGTAGTCGAAAATACAGAAAACATATATGGAATGCGATCGACAGGAGTTTATTAACGCAATCTGTAAGGCATTGAAAAAGCAGAACTTAAATCAAATTGTACGTGGCCCTAAAACAGGCCTTTATTCAGTCTCTTCACATTTATACTTGTCCTGAATAATCACATGATTATACTCCAGTTATCGCACCAAACATGGGAATTGTTGTCGTACCTCAGGTAATTACACTCATAATTGTGATGCACATTCTCACAGACAACAGTCCAGTAACCTTCAGTAAATTTACGACAGATGAAGGCCGGACACTGAGTGTTCATTGCAGCCCTTCATGCGCAGCGTGCGCGTTTCAAACAGGGCAGTGATTTTGTACGTGTTGTGATTATCCATGCTTTTGTTTACTTGTTCCATCAAAAGCATTCTTGGTCCACTTTAACTTGAAGTTTTTCGATTCAGGTTTTGAATCTCGCTAAATTTTGTATTGTGGTACCTTCTTTCTCATTGACTGACACTTGTGTTCATATTGTGTTTTAAACCTTCTTAATCTGATTACAATGGTTGGTTGCACTTATAAATGTGGACAGCCAAACCGTTTGTTCGTCATGGAGGAAGGAATGCAGTGCGATGAGTGCAAATATTGGTTCTATAAAGTGTGTACCCGTTAAAGTCCTACTGCATACAAAAGATGCTCGAAGCCTAACTCGTATCAGGTTTGCATGTTTTGCCGTACAAATAAGACCCTACCAATCCAGGAGGCTATGAGCCTATTAGCTTTGGCCTGTAAGAAGATAGATGGTGGTTGCGTTGGTACTGTTGGCAAAGATTGCGTCACTGTAGTAAGTGCTGCCTGCCTGTACCTGCCAGACACCCAACTGTACAACACGCAATTGAGCCTTCTAGCCCGAAACAATTAGTCAGCGCCACGCCATTAGACATTGGTGGCCAAGTTGCTGCAGCAGCAACTGAAGATCCCGACAAAACTATCACCGTCCTGAGAAATTGTTGACGCGGAGACGTAGAAGAGTATGAAAGATAGCCAAAACTACTCAGCCTAAGTCCCAAAGTAAGATCTCATCAAAGATTGTTGTGATTCATACGATCGACTCCCATGATTCTGTTACAAAGAAAACTAACGGTAAGATGCCTGTAGTCAGTATGCAAGATCTGACATCACAGTCAAAAGCCGTGAACACGATTTTCAGAGAAGCTAAACCCCATCCTCGTTTGATTGTTTGGAATCTAGAGGAGTCGAAAGACAATGACCTTGTCAAAAGACATGTACACGACCTGCAGTTAGTAGAATCCGTAATCGGAAACGTACTACCTGAAGAGGTTTCAAGAGTGCATATGAAGGTAATACGACACGGTAAATGGATTGGAGTCGAGACCAAACCAAGAAGGATCTTGAAGTTTGTACTCGTGAATTTTGAGGAAATAAACATAACATTGAACAATACACAAAACTCGTGATTCAAATATACGTATTCGACCACATGCCCGACCGAAGCTGCTACCTTGACGCGGTGATCGGCTTGCCTATCGTGATGACCCAACCGAGCTATATTGGCTGGAACATATGTTCCTGTAGGTTCTACCATGCTAGGTAGGTCGATTGGAGAACGGTAAGACTAAAAGCAGCAACTCAAGGTTTGAGGGCGAAGTCGTACTGCTGACTGTAGAGGGGTGTGACAGCAGTAAGGTGTTTCCCTCAGACAACCAGCATCTGCAGCGATGCTGCCTTCCCACAAGGAGGGGTAGAGTTTGAAAAGGTCGACCCTAAAATGTCACACCTCACCTTACCTCACGGATTTCCGTCTCTGGCGGTATGGCCCTTTGAAGAACGGAGCTAACACATTAAAAACCTTCCACGAAAAGGCCGTGCGCGACCGGCCTCAAGCAGTTGTCCCTTGGGCTCTGCGGTCACGCTCCCAGGTCGTCAAGACCAACACTAATCAATTTCCTTTTCAGGTTCCTCGAGAAATACCCTTCCACGGTGTGGGCAGCCGAAAAGTGATATCAGCCCTCATACCCGTAACAGCACACGAGACCAAGTTGGTCGCATTCAAATCCTTCCTATACCTCCTAATACCTCTCTTATCTCCATGACTAACCCTCCTCACGTCTCTTTATCACCTCGCACCGCTAGGGCAAACGATTCGAGTACGTGGAACGTTATTCCTGGTCTCCTGAAACCACGCTCTAAACTACATGTAGGAGCTTTTAACGTACGAACACTGTGCCAAATAGGACAGCAGGCTTCCTTAGCTAAGACTTTAGAATCCCGCGCCATCGATGTGCGCTGCGTCTCCAAAACGCTCATACATGATCCGAGTAGCGTCATTCATTTGACCTCACCATGTCAAAATAAAGAACCGACTCGATTCACACTTAGTGTATCTGGAAGCCCAGATTCTGCTTCCCGTGGCCTTGCCGGCGTCGGTATAGCGTTGAGTTTTAGGGCAGAACTAGCTCTCTTAGAGTGGATCCCAGTGGACAGTCGTTTGTGCGCTGTCCGACTAAACGGAACAGTAAGGATCCGAAAAGATAGGGACACTCGTCGTTGCCTCTTCGTCGTCTCTGCCTATTCTCCCACTGACTGCAGCGCAGATGATGTAAAAGATGAGTTTTACAGAAAGCTCTCCGACCTTCTCCGAAAAGCTAGGCACTCTGATGTAGTGATAATGGCCGGTGACTTTAATGCTCAAGTAGGTAAACTAAGCGATAGGGAGAGACACCTGGGTGGATCTTATGGTGTTGTGGCTCAAAGAACAGATAATGGCGACCATCTGTTGCAGCTATGCTCAGATAACCGCCTGTTCCTTGCAAATACTAACTTTAAGCATAAGGAAAAACATACTTTGACATGGCGACCCCCGAATTCGTCCCAACGTTGGACCCAAATAGATCACATCGCTGTCAGCCACCGATGGAGGGGCTCGATAGGAGACTGTTGCTCATTTTGGAGCACATGCTTAGTTTCAGATCATGCTCTAGTACGAGCGCGTATCTGTCTGCGTCTTACTGGACGTAGGAAAGACGCTGCAAGTAAACCTCTTGGGGCCCTACTTAAGGATAATCAAGCTAAGAGTATATTTCAGGAACAACTAGGAAAACAGTTGGGCAGCCATGTATGTGATGCCCACCCCGATGCAGCATGGAATGATATCCGAAAAGCTGTGGAAACAGCAGTGATATCTGCTTGGACAGTAAACCATAAGGTTAGGGAAAAATACTGGGTCTGAGCAGCATCCACCGCAGTGATAGATGCTCGAAAACTCATCCCATCTGGCTCTAAACATGACAAAGAGCGGAGTCAGCTTAAGCGCAGGCTGATAAGGAGCCTACGCAATGATCGTGAACAGTGGTGGGTAGCGAAAGCAAGAGAGACGGAAAAGGCAGAGGCAATAGGTAATAGCAGACAATTGTTCAGACTTGTTAAGGAAACCGATATTAGGAAACCGACTGTTAGCGAAACTATTTCAGAAATAGAAGGACATATTGTTCATTCTCAATTTAGGAGATTGGATGGATGGGCAGAACACTTTAGGGATCAGTTCAACTGGCCTTCAACCACACTTCGGTTTCCCACGATCTCCAGTCAACCTAAATGGCAAGTTAATGTAGGTCCTCCGTCTCTTTACGAAGTTGAAAAATCCATAGGAAATCTGAAACGAGGGAGAGCAGCAGGCCCTGACAGGTTTACTCCTGAGATTTTTAAGGATGGTGGTTCAGTATTAGCAGTGAGATTAACTGAGGTCTTGGGTAGAACTTGGGAACTGGATGTAATCCCATCTGACTGATCTCAATCATTGATTGTGTCAGTCTATAAAAAAGGACAAAAGTCCTCTTGTGACAATCACAGGGGAATCAGTTTGACTAATAATATTGTCTGAAATATCAGCTTCAATAATGTTTCGATGCCTAAGTAAAGCTCGTGAAGAGCAGACTAGAGAAAATCAGGCTGGTTTTCGACCTGGATGTGGTTGTATATACCACATATTCACATTACGTCAGGTTCTGGAACACAGACACACGTTCAGACGGCCCCCAATTGTAGTATTTCTTGACCTTGAAGCAGCATTCGACTCTGTCGATCATAAGGTTCTATGGCAGTGTTTGTCACTGAAAGGAGTACCAAAGAAGTACATTAACCTTATACAGGCTCTCTACTCGAACACAACTGGTCGAGTGAGAGCTTATGGCGAACTGTCATCAGAATTGATTACCTCAAGTGGTGTTCGTCAGGGCTGTCCACTCTCTCCATTCTTGTTCAACTTTGTCGTTGACGAACTTTTAGAGATAACACTTTCCTCGTCTAGATTTCCAGGGGTTGAACTTCTACCGGGAGGTTCACTTGTTGACTTGGAATATGCTGATGACAGTTTTATTTGGTGAAGACGCTGGCAAAATGCAGAGTCCTCTGACCACTCTAAGCAACAATGCAAGCATGTTCGGCATGCGATTCCCCCCCTCGAAATGCAAAATGTTGCTTCAGGATTAGGTTGCATTGACACCCGAACTAATGATGGGGAGTGATGGAGTTGAGTGTATCGACCACTTCACTTATCTTCGGAGTCTCGTCAGCCCTTGTGGTCTGGTGTGTGACGAAATCTCAGCACGAATACAGAAGGCTGGACTAGCTTTCACCAACTTGCGTCATTTATGGTGTAGACGAGATATCCGTCTATCAACCAAAGGACGCGTTTACTGCTCAGCAGTTCGTTTCGTTCTACTTTATGGCAGTGAAACATGGCCGGTAAGAGTAGAGGGTATCCGTAGGTTACTAGTATTTGACCATAGGTGTCTTCGAAATATTGCTCGTATATCCTGGGACCATGGGGTAAGTAACGGAGTTGTTAGGAAACGGGTACTAGGTAAGGATGGCAAATCAATTGATGACGTAGTGAAACTTCATCAGTTGAGATGGTTGGGACACGTGTTACGTATGCCCAACGACTGACTGCCTCGACGTGGGATGTTTTGTTGTATAGGAGTGGATTGGAAGAAAGCTAGGGGCGGCCAGACCAAAACATGGCACAAATCCATGAAGTCACTGACAAGTAGACTGAGTCATATTGGTAGGTGTAGACTACCTGGTTGGGGACTGCGAGACGATAGCAACCCTTGGTTAGAGACCCTGAACGACATGGCTCAAAATCGTTTGCAGTGGTGAGTGCAGGTGCACCCACTCTTCGTGTTCTCTCAAATTTTGATCTTATTCCTCCTTGTCTCGTTTTTTTCTCTTCCCAAATTTATTTCACTGTATTATACTCTTTAAATAAAATCTCCAAACACTAATCTTCCCGGTTACTGCTTGTACTCTTGTTACCTCTGCCACTACGGGATTTGAATCGGCCACTACATCTGTGTGCTAATGTGGTGTGGCAACTCGAACTGATGTACGTACGTCCGAAGCTCTACGTTGTTACTGACTGACTGACTGACTGACTGACTGACTGACTGATTCGACCACATAAAGGATCGAATCAAGTGTAAGAATGCTCTTAGAAAGTTAAGAACTCGAAAGCTAAATAGCGAAAAGAATCATACGTTGAAGGGTTTTCGGGTAGTCAGGACATAGAAGCCGATGCTTACGAGACATGTATGCGTAGAATGAATGATTCCTGAAGCACCCTAAAACATTTATCACCGATCAGGGTCAGGAATCACAATAACCGTGCAATAATTGTCAACCGAAGTCACACATCTCATATGTGTTTTCGTTGGCGTGGTGAAAAGATTTTAAAAAAACGAGCAGACAATGTTCATGACTATTGAATTTGAGTCATATGTGGTGTAATAATTAAGGTTAGACTACTTGGACCTATTCTGTTTGATCAAGTCTTTTTGTAAGCAAGAATTGTATAACAGGTTAAAAATACAAGCCTATGTATGGCGATGGAGTTACAAACAACTAAATTAATGTTGATTAGAAAAGAGGAAGAAAGTTTATGGCTATGTGTGTACTCAAAATATGACATAACATGGGACACACAGTATTCAGATACACAAATAGCTCTTTCTTTTTATCGTCGAAGCCATCACAGCTCATTTTTATTTGCATAATATAGAACGAATCTTCAATGACACGCTCAAATGAAACAAGTAATCTTCATAATACGCGAAGGTTTGCTAAACAGATATCCTTCTATCAGTCTGAAATACATGGAAAACGTGCACATTATGAACGTTGGTGAAGACAAACACATGGATCTCATTTCCTTAGATTAACATCTTACGCTCGAGTGCCTGATAATTAAAGGATAATAGATCTACTTCTTCATTCTTTCTCTAAACACAAACAACCAACATCAGCTCTCACAAGTTGTTGCTTTCAAGTAACGTGGTTCTTAGCAAAATGTGAGGCTGCTGACTGTATCGGTAGCCGTTTGACTAAGGAGTGAATTTATTATGCAATTCCTACCAACAAAATATCACCTCATATCTTTGGTGTTACATTCCTTCAAGATATTGTACACCAAAACGAATAAACTACATATATATAAGTAAATCTATTATGGACGTAATGTGACATCTTCATACAGGATTGTGTACAAGCGGCTGATTTACAGATCATTTCACGCTTATGTGGTTGTATTGTAAGAATCGAGCTCTCAGACTCCATGAGCCTCATGATAATCTACCAGGAAGGAGAATAATTGGTAATAAATATCAGTTAACAAATGCATAACTCAATGTGTTTTTATTACGTTCATCAAACTTATCTGAGCATTGGCATCCTATTTGCAACAGTTACATTGTAGTCCTTCAAACTACAGTCCAAACGTTTTATAAAGAATAAGGAATCTGCGTTTCTATCTACTGGTCGAGATAACTTAAGCAGGACATTAAGACACCTGTTCATTTATGAATATTAGGTCGTGAGGCTATTCAGAATAAAAGAGTCACCTTTTAGTGACACGGGACCCTAACCACACAAACTTTGAGGCCGAGCATATACTTACTGAAAAGATTTGTAATCAATAATTAACACGAAGAGAAAGATAGCAATGAAGAACTCTGGAACCTTCAATTCGATTCAATCGATGGCATGGCTGAGCCTCGTAGACGCGATCACTCTGTATAGCTTGGCTTTATTCAAAATAAATATATTATCCTATTCTCAGCCCAAATGTGTCCTTCAAAAATATTAGACGATATATTGCTGATTTTTACAATACGATTAGTCAGTGTCGACAATGACCAGACTTCCACTTTTAAGGTTAAGTTTATTATTATAGCAGTACTAATAGTGAGCTAGACCATAATTCTACATTGGTGAGCCCGACGTGATGCACGTTGGCTAGCAATGTAAACAAGGACTGAATCGTTATCTGGATCTAATTCTTCATCTTGTTTCTTCACTCCATTCTAAACTACGGACTATCCTGTAGCACCTTTTCTTCTAACTATATATATTTCATATTGACCACTTCCAAAACCGTTTCCTGCACAAAATATATATTATGGGTTCACCTGACATACTACTTTGAGTGTGTCTTTTTCAAGGAAACCATATCAAACCCAACATTTCCCAGTTCTGATAATCATTGCCACACAGTCAGGAAGTTACTAGATTACTTACATCAACCTCTGTACTTTAACCCGTCATACTCCTAACTGTAGTTCTGCAAATCATGTCTCAACATGAAAACCTTTTTGGCCGCTTATTTCTTCTCAAGTGTTATATTCCTCATGAACTGACTTGTTAGCCTAGCTTATACATGCACTGTATTATATCTTCTATGCAATTAGAATTTAACCATTATTTGAACTGCCTTTAACATTTTACATTAAACCCATCATGGTCCTTATTGCTATGTGTATTTAGGTTTATGAATAGCTCTATCGCATTAGTAAGATAACAAAGTCACTGAATTAAGATAATATCGTACTACACTGATATAATTACTAAACTATCAAGTAGTCGTTAATCAAATAATCATTCAAAGTAAACTTCAAAGCCTGCTTCTAAAATTAACACTAAACAGACGAATATTTCTGGACCGCAATCTGGAATATCTGGCAGCTAAAAGCCGTTAATTCTACAAACTTCTGATATTTTCGAATCATCCTAAGACCTTGTCAGTCTAATTCGTGGTTTAGTGACACAATCATGCATGCGAATTTTCAGTATAAGCAGTCGAGTAAATCTCCTACAAACTGAAAACATCACTGTCGAATTTACCTCAACACCGACCACGGTAAGGTCCAAGCTATTATCATAGACATGAGTTAGAAGTTGTACTCCCCTTGGTTACAACTTATGCTGTTCCAGATAATCACATGAGCAGCACTCACTGTTTATCATCTTGTAAACATTTATTTAGCCAGAAACATTGTGCAGCTCCACGTCACCTATATTTGTGGCACATAGATTTTGTCGATTTCAACAATTTTTGACCACCGTAATACAAATAAGTGGTTTTCTATCTTATGCTAAACTCCACACTTGCAACTAACCTGGATGCACTATCAGCCGGTAAATATGCACATAAATAATTGGTTCTACACCAAACCCAAATAATACGGATACCGTGAGCTATGGGGCGTGAAATCAAAACCTCATTCAAACTTACTTCTTTGCAACGTGTTATCCAGATTGAAGGTAAGAAATTTCATGGAAAGTATCTTCAGTCTCAAGTTGTACAATCACTCTAAACACTTGAACGGGTTTACAACTTTCACAACTGAGATTGTAGTCGCCAACTGCAGGCGAATTAGGAGAATGAGACTCCAAGTAATAACAGGAGAATACGTCAGCTGCCACGACAACGACAGTGCATGTGGCTGATACTTCGAACGCACAATATACTTGTGAGTAATTGAATGACCACATGTTGCCGTGGGGTTATATTTTGCATGCACATGGCAAAGATCTAATTCGTGGAGGCAAGTGTGCATTTGTTGGTCACTATGACCATCATAGACTTAGTTCGACACATCACCCGTTCGACATAGAACTGTATAATCGACGTATTTCTCGGCACGATGTACAGCAAGTTAAGTTATACAGAGAGTCAGTATTTGGTGGAGAACTTCGCAAACAAGTGCCTTTAAACACACGTCCTCAGTGAACCTCGATCGGTCGGCGGATCTCATCCGTCGATGCTTTGACGCAGTTGAAGACGTATCTAATGTGATGATTAGAAGTAATTGAATTATTATACGAACTTGGAGTCTCCGACATAACGCAATGAATGCCATCCACTGGATTTTCGTTATTGCGGATGTTTCTATGCTAGTCATTGGTATACATCATCTACAACACCAAAATTTAATCATCGATACGCGCAAACGGTTAGTAGACAGAAACACTAATTTATCTGTTTCCATAACTTCTTTTT
Source organism: Schistosoma haematobium (assembly GCF_000699445.3). Taxonomy (NCBI): domain Eukaryota; kingdom Metazoa; phylum Platyhelminthes; class Trematoda; order Strigeidida; family Schistosomatidae; genus Schistosoma; species Schistosoma haematobium. The sequence continues at coordinate 16,136,301 of NC_067200.1, forward strand.
CCGGTTGTACTTTATCTCCAATTACAGTGAGGCGCACGATCGAGCCATACTATCAAAAAAATACTCGATAAGTACCCTGATATATACCAAACGCAACCGAAACTGCCATGTGTAACCAGCAATGTTACACACCACATCACGACTACTAGACCTCCTGTATTCTCTAAAGCGCGCTGATTAGCTCTTGAAAAGCTGAGATTGGCGAAAAATGAATTCGACCACATGATAGAGTTAAGAATCATTAGACCGTCAAGCAGCCCATGAGCATCTTCGTTGCACATGGTCCCTAAAAACGATAGCAACGATTGGTGTCCAACTGGTGACTATCGTCGATTGAGTGCAAAAACCATTCCCGATCGCTACCCGTCGCCTCACTTTCACGATTTGACAGCTACCTTGAAAGGTACAACTGCTGTTTGTAAAATTGACTTGATTGAAGCACATAACCAAATTTCTATGGCTATTATAAGTTCCTTCGAACTCTACGAGTTTTTACAAATGCCTTTTGGTCTAAGAAAAGCCGCACAAACTTTCCAAAGGTTCATAGACGACGTTTTTCGAGGCCTCAACTTCGTACATGCGTATGTTGATGACTGTCTGATAGCGAGTTCGGACAGATAATCGCATCTCCAGCATCTGGATTTCGTTTTCGAACGATTACAAAAACATGGCATTGCTGTAAACATTCGGAAATGCCAAATTGGAACTGACTCATTAGACTTCCTAGGACACACCATAGACGCTCAAGGCATTCGACCTCTGAGAAGCAAAGCGAAGTCCATTCTGGATTACACAGAACCGACAACAATAAGGCAGCTGTGTATGTTCAACGGCTTAGTAAGTTTCTATAGACGGTTCATATCAAACTGTGCATCCCTTACAAAACCGCTAACCGACAAAATTCGTGGAAATGCGAAATCCGTCAATCTGGACGACACCGCACGAAAAGCATTCTCCACAATTAAGGGACTTATCGCTAAAGCAATGATGCTTGCACATCAGGACACTCAAGCACCCACTAGTATCGCAGTAGACGCATCCGACTCAGCAATCGGAGGAGTCTCACAACAATGGTTTAACCACTCCTAGCAACCTTTGACATTCTTCTCGAGCCGATTGCTAGACGCTAAATCGATGTATAGCACTTTCGGTAGGGAACTCCTAGCTATGTATTGTGCTGTATGGTACTTTCAACACTCTATTGAAGGCTCAGAATCTGTAGAATTATGGTCTACTATGATATTAGTACTGTTCTAATAATAGACCTAATCCTAAAATTGTAGATTTGTCATGATATAACTGCTAATCTATAAGATCTTAAGTGGAAGTCACATCATCGTCTACATCAACTCACTGCATCGTAACAATTACCAAAACATGATGGAGAACAAGCTTAGGCTAGAGGGAGAACAATATAATCATTATGAATAAAAGATATAAGGTAACATTCAACAGGGACGACGCCTGTATGGCCTAGCCATTCCATCCGATCAACTCCAATTAATTCAACTCTTTCTTCCCGCCCTCATCATCGTTGAGTTTTTCTCCGTGTTAAATGTTGAAAGTCTATTTCCTATATTGTCTCGTGTTAGGGCCAAATGCCACTACAAATCCACTATTTTCACTGACCACAGACTTCTTACCTTCTCTATAAGGTTAGTTTCAGACAAGTACTTACCTCGAGAATTTCGATAACTGTACTATATTTCTCAGTTTACCTCTGACATACGATACATTTCTGGAGCAAACAATGTATTTGCAGACGCCTTGTCTTGTATAACTTCCTTGAACAGTGTCCAAGGAATTGACCTTCTTAAACTCTCCCAGATTCAAAAACGAGACACTGATCTTCAGCACGAGTTATCTTCAACAACCCTAAAACTGCTGAATAAACAGATGGAAATAGACAAGGAAACCTTACTATGCGAAACATCCACAGATAGGGATCGCTCAATCGTGCCGAAACATTATCGACGCAACGTCTTCAATACGTTGCACAAACCTTCTCATCCAGATGTTCGTGCAACCATCAAGCTCATAGCAGACCGGTTTTGCTGGCGTGGTATGAATAAAGACGTGAGAGAGTGGGCACGCTCCTGTGTAATCTGCCAGAAATCTGAGGTGGCTAGACACAGCAAATGTCCCTTAGGCTCATTTAAAACTGCTGATGCCCGTTTCACCATGTTCATTTGGATTTAGTAGGAATGTGGGGTTATGCATGACAAGCTTATTTTGTAAATAGCTTTTGATGTTATGAGTATTTATTCTGTTAGTTTTTAATAGCCTGTACATTTACCATTAAATGATTGTATGTATTATTTAAGTGTATGACCTTGAACCTACTTCTTCCGTCGTGTTACACTCATAGCATGACACACGCTGTTACCTGCTAACAAATACACTGCTATACACATACCTCTTTTAGTTCATTGATCGTGATCGTGTTAACTGAACTATAAATCAACATAGTAAATTAAAAAGGAAAAAGAAAAAAGGTAAAACTCGCCCGGAATATTTTCGAATCTAAGTAATGAAAATTCGAAGTAAATAGTACTTCGAATCTGAATTATATACGTGATACTGTTTATTAATTTCTTGGCTTAACACAGCATTGAAGACTGACTTTGTATAAATCCAAAGTTAATTGAAGTTAACTACGTAGCATTGTCTGACGAACATTCAAAACGAGATCTAAGATTGCAGGAAATTTATGGTTCAAACTCACCGTAAATTTCTAGCATTCGTATCCTCTGTTCGGCTATGGAACTTGGCGATTGGAAATTAGGCAGGCAGTGGTTGGAAGAAAAGATATTACAGGGTAGTCCATAGGTTAAAAAAGACTGAAGTGTTAAGTGAAGAAACAGTATGAAGAATTAGATCCAGATAACTATTCAGTCCTTGCTTACGTCGCTAGTCAATGTATATTTAGGTTTTTTACAAGTTGTATTTGCTAGAGGTTGATGTTAAAACAAGTTTATTTCGCTGAAGCATGTAAACGGTATTAAAGATTGTTAATGAACCATCGAGGCCAGTAATTGATATAGATGACCAGTTTTTTTTATTATCGATTGAGCTAGTAAGTTATGAGTACTAATCAATATAACATTACGCTAATACTCGTGCTCATTAATCAGAGGAATTCAGATCGTCGGGCATTCCCAAAACTTATTCAACTTAGGATACTTTTAGAAAGGCGTTTCCCAAGTTGTAGATGTAGTCTGCAACAAGTCTCCAATGGACTACGTTACACTTTGAAGTGTTAAAGGTAAGTCCGTTGTCATCTGCCCAAATTTGAAGTCCAGTCTAATCCTCCTGAAGTGCCAGTATATCCTCTTAGTGGCGTATCTCTCTCCAAAGTTTCACATCATCAGCAAAAATTATTAAGTCAGACGATACCTGATGTGGAAGATCGTTTATATAAATCAAGAAAAGAAGAGTTCCTAGTACTGAGCCCTGGAGGACCCCATTAGGACATTCTATAACCTGGGAGAAGAAGTTAACTCTGACCTAAAATATCAAATTTTTAGATATGAAGTGAGCCAATCAACTAAAGGGGATTTGATACCTAATCGTTTGAGCTTATTGATAAGAAATATATATGGTTGACTCTATCAGAATCTTTTGATCAAATTTTTACAGACTGAAGTGGTTCGAATGTTTGTGGACGAAATAGAAGAAGTTTTAGCTTTAAGAGCCTGACTGCAATAAGTTACTCAGTTATTTTGATATGTTACAAGGCACATTGGTCATAGAATTAGTGTGATAACTCTTCTGACATATGAATATGTTTAATGGTGCGATTTATGGAGGATGCGTTGCGATGTGCAATAGTTGGTCGAAAATGAATCCATGTAAGTTTGAGTGTTTCTATAAAACGCAGAGTTATACCACTCTGGAATTCCTGAGATATTTTTGATGGCGCAGGTCGATGTCACAAAAGAATTTCTCATCCAGTTTTGAAAGTTTTCATGCCGTTTCTGCTAATTAAATGGTTGGTTTTAGAAAGGTAATAGTCCGTTGTTAACTTCCTGAAATCGATATAAGTGGCAAATGCTTCTCGACTAATCACTGTTTCTCCGAATTGTGGACGTGAATAACATACAAAGTGCAAGCTCTGTCGTTTTGAACGTTGTCGCAGGCACGGCTAACGTGTTCTTGAGGACGTTGTATCTGGTAACATTCCAATCACTTGGAGCGTTAAAGAGCGCCATCAGAAATTACGAATGGGGGCGACGTACTGTCATTATGCGGTTCGCAACTCTCATTGCCACAAGAATCAGAAGCCGTTTATTCAATTTATTGAAGAAATGGTTGTAGAGCACTTAGAGGGTCTCTACAGCCTAGTAAACGAAAGAGGTTAGTTGATTAATGTTTTTACATTGTTCATGAAGGGCTGCAATGAACGTTCAATGTTCGGCCCTCATCTATTGTAAGTTTACTGAAAGTTAGTTGATTCTTGTTCGTGGAAATGTGCATCACATTCACGAGTGCAAATCCATAAGACAACGGTTCTGAAATGCGCAGGTTAACTGACGCGCACTTTGAAGCAGTGAGACCTCTGCTGATTTTGGGGACTGCAGCATTCACTATTTTCCACTTCGTTTACCAATCTTATGGGAAACGCCTGAATCCACAAGATGTTTTCAACATACGCCACATAGTGCCCTCATAGGCCAACCTTCCAGATAGGCAATGTGCCTATTTATATTGTAAATGGTAGGTGATTATGCCAAATTGAAAACTCACACTGTGTCCTAACTGTCGAACAGATGTGGATTTGGGTGCCACGCTAAGTAATGAGGAAGAGGATATTGTTCCCATAAACTCGGATTAATCCAGTGTCGGAGAGAAAAACACCGACGAAGATGCCCACGAAGACAGACTGAGTGACATACGCAGTCTTGCTCAGCCGCCAAGTGAAACTGCTCTTGTAGGCACTTGGAATTTTCGTCGCTCCGATGCAATGTATCGTCCATTTTTTGGCCAAAGCTTGCAACCACAATCCTGCAGACTTCATTGTCGCATGTGTGGCGCATTGTTCAAGACAAGTGGAAGTGTGAAGAGACTGAGTGGAGGTCCTTTTTAAGGCCACGCACACTTTGATTTCAATTTTAGTTTTTCAATTCTACCTAATCGAAATGGCTGGTAGCTAACATGTTTAAGCTAATTAACTATGTTTGCCTAATTTTCAACCTCCATGGTTTCCCAGCTTCAACAAACTATGTAGTGCCAGGCGATCCAGTGAGCCTCAGCCCTCTTACTTCAAGCAAGTTGCTTGAAGCGGTCAAATTTGTGTTCCTTGTTGAGTACTCTAATCAGATCAAGCGCTCATTAACTAGTTTCTGCTTCGATTGTGTAGAGTAATTTCTGACGACCAATCTCTCCAGTTTTGTCTCAAGTTCGCATAACTTGGACGGACGATGAGAGATTTTTTAGAAACTTCATATAAACTGAAGTGGCAAAACAGTCAACTGAGTTTAATTACAACGCTTTTCGACATTTAGATGCATGCGAATCATAAGCAATCTTGCCAGCATATACATATGTACGAAGCATCCTGAAGGTAACTTACAGCTGAGTAACCGGCGAGAAGTGTGAGGGTGAAATGATAGATAGAATTGTCCGAATAATTTATCTGCCTGGAGGTTATGATAAATCATGTAGGTGTGTAACAACACCCACTTCTACAAGTTCAATTTGGAGATTGTTTCCCTTATTTGCTTTGAACATATGGGAAGCTTACTAGAAAACGAATCTGTTCACAATGTATGGTCCGATAAATCAAAAGTAACATACGTCATCTCCAGACAATTGTAGCGTAACATGGTTGTGAAAGTCAGATTACTAATACGAATACTTTGGACTTTAGGGCGTGAAATCACAGCCACATTTACAGTGATTCCATAGCATACTTCTTCTATGCAACAAAAGAACGAAATCCTCGATACGATATGAAACTATCTAGGAAGAGTTAGTTTACATAGATGTTGTTACTATGTCACTTCACTGTACCACCGAGAATGAATTGAATTTGTATGTAGAAACCACCGAATTCTAAAAAGAATAGATAAAAAAAGTTACTTAGAAACTAGGTTTATAAGATTACGAAGTAATTCACTAGCGAGTACATGATAATTAACAGTATGGGGTAGCGGATACTGCTGACTTTCACTGAAACCATAAATTAAAGCTAGGCAACCATAGAAAACCGAGGTATGAGGAACAATAAAATATAGTCAAGCACTATCATGGAGCGATTCAAATCAGACTTGTACACGATTAGATGCCCAGTAGTTTAAGGGTTGGGTGATTGGGGATGACACCGAGAGTCCTGAGTCGCACTCCCGGTTGCGGGGTCACGTATACACACTACTTGGGGGCCCCAGTCTAACAAGAAACCGGCGTTTAGGGCTTTGAGGTTTTCACTGGTTGTCTAACTAAGATCAGTTCGTGATTTTAATAAAATTCGGCAGTCTCCCAACCCATCCCTAAAACTATTTTATTATTAGTAGATAGAAAATGTAATCAAGGTCCATACAGTGCTATAAGTAAAAGTGGACTGTTTCAACCAATAAGTAATACAACGGTGACTGGTTGGCTAAAACAGCTTTCCACAGTAAGAAAATATTGGAAGATTTGACGAATCAGCACTACTCAACAGGTCAAACCTACTTGAACGTGTCTAAAATCTATGTAATATTAAATGATATGAGCTGATAAAGATAAGTGAGACAAAGCAGTATGTAAGTACGTGAAAACTGGTCAATAGATTAAAGCTATTGGATAAAAAAATATAAGGTGACAGCAAACTAAATGCTGAATTAGAATCATTAAATATTATGTTACAAATTAGTTAGAGATTGTCACAATATAAAATAATATTTGCATAAATGATGCCAAGTTCAATTGTGAATAATAATAATTGTACAGATCGATTAACTGAAACCACATTAGAATTTCACAATTAAAGATCAGTACGGATTTCGAATGCTATAGGTGTACAGATGTTGGACAATGACACTTTAAGTGAATTCGTATGTTTTCTTTTTTGAGTAATTTGGAATACTTCGTCAATAGAAAATTAAAAAATAAAATAATAATATGATTCAAGTTTCACTTAAAGTTTTAAAATACATGTTGATTGTGTTAGGCAGTGAAATTTGCGATGTGTGTTTCATCGCTCTCCTGCATCTTCCTGTTGAAGTTCATACAAAGACTTGAGTTCAGTACCCTGACACTTCATTAAACATCAAAATTATGTTCAGAAAACAATGTTTAATTTTTAACATAATTTCTTTCAACAAATGAAGAGTAAACATTTTGAGAAAAATTCTAAAAGACACATGTTGAACTGTCATCTGCTTTTGCAACCTCAAGCGATATCCATCAAGGCTGTCCACTTTTTCCATTTTTGTTTAACTTCATCATAGACCTATTGATGGAAATAACGTTCTCGTCGGCTGAATTTTCGTTCATTGATCTCCTACCAGGAGGTCCACTTATCGATTAGAATACGCAGATGACATAGTCCTGTTTGGTGAAGACGCTGATAAAATGCAGAGTCTTCTGGTAGCACTAGGCAAGAATGTCAGAATGTCTGGAATGCGCTTCTCTCACTCTAAATGCAAGTTGTTGCTTCAGGACTGGTCTGCGTCAATACCTGAACTAAGGATAGGGAGTGAAGTAGTCGAACGCGGTGACAACACTTATCTTGGAAGTCTGATCATCACTAATGGGTTAGTGTCTGACAAAATCTCTGTACGGATTCGAAAAGCTCGTTTGGCTTTTGCCAAATTACCTCACCTATGACGAAGGCGAGATATCCGTTCATCAATTATGGGACGAGTACACTGCGCGGCAGTTCGTTCTGTTTTACTATACGGCAGCGAAACATGGCCATTAAGAGTAGAAGATACTCGTAAGCTACTAGTATTTGACCACAGATGTCTTAGAAATATTGCTGGGATCACCGGGTAAGTAATAGGGAGGTTAGACACAGGGTATTAGGGAATGATAGTAAATCAAATGATGAGGTTGTGAATCTTCATCGACTGAGATGGTTGGGCCATGTGTTACGGATGCCTGAACACCGATTACCACGACGTGCAATGCTAACCGATGTTGGGGATGGCTGGAAGAAAGTTAGAGGCAGTCAAACCAAAACGTGGCATCAGTTCCTGAAGTCACTAACTTCATGTATGAGCCATGTTGGTAGATGCAGACTATTTGATTGGGTGCACACGCGACTATCGTAACCAATGGTTGGAGGCTCTGGGTAACATCACTCAGAATCGATCACAATAGCGTCGGTGTAAACACTCTTTGTCTTCCCTTAAACTATGAGATTAAAATGGCTTTATATCTTTCTACGCATTAAATCTTTCTTCCTGTATTATGTCCTTATATGCAATCTTTTTATACATTACCACCACTGAATTAACTACTCCTATGAATCCGGTGTTCATCTTGCTGTGCTAATGCGGTATGGGAACTTGGACCGATGCATATATGTGCCTAGTCCTGTGTTGTAGCTGACTGACTGACTTTGTTTAGAAACACTAAATTCGATATGAACAATCCGAAAAATTACGATTAATAAATAACCCATGAGAGAGCCTTAAATGGTAAACACGTGACAACCGATTGATCCTGTCGTGCCGCGCTTTATTTAAGCAAGTAAAATGGCACATTGATGGAATGGGAGGTTGGATGGTGACGAAGGAAGAACATGTCTGTCAATGGCAATCGTATTAATATCTGTGTTTGAGCTGAAATACTGACGAAATAGAAGCCAGAAGCTCTTTTACGAGGCTACATAACCTAGAGGACAAATCCACAAGAGAGTGAAGCAACGTCAGGTGATATAGTTCTATGGTGGCCGGTGACTAAAACAAGTTCGTATAATTGTTGTTTGTTTAGGATCCCAGAGACCATGAAGAGTATTGGTTTGGAATTAAGGTTTTTCAACCATAGCTATCTTTATTCAACAACTTGATTTAAGCTTCACAAGTCAGCTTTTCTACCTTTCACTTTCATGAAAACACCCTTTCAGTGAGGATCCCTACCAGAAGTTGTAGACATTCAGTCGTATGAGAGCATTTAGAGAATAAGTTTCCAAAGGCAACAAAAAATTACCTCTACGTGATCCAACCTGAGTCCAACCACCAGCGTTACCAGAGTCATCTTCATATAGAAGCGAATCAAATTCAGAAGGAACAGCTAAAAAAGCGAAGATTTCAGTAGCGAAAGATATATATATATAATAATGCTTTAACTTACTTCTTCGCGGACCACTTCGACTCCAAGTATCTTTGGAAGGATCACTACGGAGAGTTGGTGTATTATCGAAACCAACTATATATGTATATATAAATAAAATGAAAAAATTTTGTAAAAGGGATTCTTCGCACATAAATAAAATGTTTGTTTTTATTAGGAAAAAATATCTGATTTACCTCGTTTACTTCCCGATGACCGACCAAAATCTGAATATCTTGACGTATCATCACGTCGAAAGTCTGAAGTGAAATTAAAAACGATAGTTTGTAAATTTGTGTTAGCTTCAGGAAAAGAGGTGTTGTATATTCCACAAGCACACAACTCATGAGTACATATACAGTATAAAAATGTTCTTGGAAACGTTACAAAATAACGGACTAAAAGTGGAAACGAACTAATGACATTTATGGTCCTTCCATTTGGAAAATACAAACTGAAGGTGAAAATGGGTGCTTTGTGGTCGAAAATGAGAAATTCAAATTTCCAAAATGAAATTACAAGAATGAGACGTTTACCATGTGATTATTGGTGATCTAGAATCCTCAAACAAACCATACTAACAGTTTTTAGTTATTCTAAACATCATAAGTTATACTACTATTATTTCAACTGTTTCAAGTTGTACACCTTGTTACTTATTTTTATTTCACTCTGTCAATGCATATTTGTATCAAATGTTGAGTTGGTTATATCACCAATCAAGAATTAGTAATACGGTCTGGCGACAACAAACAGATGATAAATGTGAAATTACTATGTTTCAAGTTCAAACACTTGAAAAACTAAACTGAGCATATTAGATCCATATATGATACTAGATAGTTGAGACAAAAGATTAGATCATATGATGAACAAATCCTACCAAGAATAAAAACGAAGTTTTATAGATCAGAATAACTAATTATTGACATGAGTTATAAGCAATCATATAAAGTAAAATCCAGAGTAGAATATAGTGAAATCAGAGTCAGGTATATAACATTCACTTATATTCCTATACCCGAATATGTCTTTTAATTTAAGTTAAAAGCGTAAGGTCACATTGTCGTTGCATTACTAATTCACTATGACTTGTATTTAAGGACAATTACTCCGCTCATAAATCATAGTAATTACAACTGACTAACTAAAAATGCATTTTTACTTATATTGAAGCCATAACAGGTAAATAAAGTTCCATTACAAAACTGAACGTTTCTCTCTCTCTCTCTCTTTCTAGTTAATGAATGGGAAGGGGTAGGAAACAAAAAGGCAGAAATAATTTTGCTCATTGTAAATAAGTTTGAGTTGCACGGATGCATTAAATTCTTATAATCCAATAAACTTAAAAAACTTACCACGAAATGCGTTACCAGAAGCACTACTAATTTCAGATTGACGATGTCGAGCAAAAGGATTAACCGATACAGGTTCATCTGAATATTGTTTTTTTATTTTTCAAACAAAAAAAGAAATTATTAATTAGTCAGTGAATGAATATTGAAAAGGAAGAAAAAAAACGCAACAGTTATAAATTCACATACATGTATTGATATCAGCTTCAGATTTCTTAGTAGATAATTGTTCACTTGTCATAGTAACTAAATTTTGGGTATGAATTTTGAAAGATGCATGTTTTACGTACAGATATGAACGGTAAAAAAATAGATAGAATAACAATTGATTTAAGAATTATTTCTTTTCATTCACAGGCATATAATTTTGATTCTATGGCTCTAAACATAACAGTCTATTAGAATGTAAAGTATTCCATCTGAATTAAGATTTATATGAACAGAGCTGAGCTATGTTGGTAGGTGTAGACTATCTGGTTGTGGTCCGCGAGATGATAGCAAGCGGTCGTTAGAGACCTTGAATGGTATGGCTCAAAATCGTTTGCAATGACGCAGGTGCATACACTCTTTGTGGTCTCCCGAATTCTTCATGTCCCTGTTTTCCTCTTTCTAAATTGATTTCACTGGATTATACTCGTTGAATAACATCTTCAAACCCTGATCTTTCCGATTACTGCTTATACTCGTACTACTACCTCCACCACCATGGAATTTGAATTGACAACTGCATCTCTATGCTAATGTGGTATGGCAACTCGAACTGATGTACCTACATACGAAGTTCTACGTTGTTAATGATTGACTTATATAAACAGAATATAGGTAACAATGCCAAGGCTGAACATGATAAAGTCAATAAACAGTTTTTAATAGAAAAAAATTCAATAACTAAAATTTTGTAGTGTCCTATTCAGTGGAAATTTGGATTTTTGACGCTTGATGATGACTTAATGTAAGTCACTTCTTCAGGGTAAATAATAAAATAATAATAATATAAACTTGTGTTGATTCAATCCGGTCATTTGTTTACGCTGAAGAATACGACTGACATTAAATTATAAAACGTCAGAAATCTAACTTTATACTTATTGGGATATAGCAAGAATAATGACTGTTCTAATTCATGGGTTTATTGTTTCTGCAAAAGGTTCTGATTTAATGAAGATATATATGTATCTACAACGTAGGACCAAGCACATATGCATCAGCTCAAGTTGCCATACCTCATTAGTCATGTACCTATGAACAACCTGGCCGCGATCCGTGCCAATCAGTGATTGGAGACGGGCGAGATAGTTTGGAATCAGTCACAATAGTCTATGCGCGTTCACCATTCCTCTTTCCTAACTTACTTACTTACTCCTGTAAACATAGGCCGTCGACTAGTATTCTTTTTCCACTTTTTTCTATGTATAATTTTTTTAATACTAACAATTGCACTACATTGACATTTTTTTTGATTGTATCTCTTTGTGATGATGTAGTGTGGCATCTTGAACTGATCCACATAGGTTCCACCTCATATATTGATGATAACTGATATTTTGAAGCACAGGTTAGGTACGGCTTATTGTAAGTGTTTTGTGTAATCAATTTTTGTATGGAATTTTCTGATGGACCAACTGGTGGTTGATTAAACAACAGAAAAGATAACTAATTTTGCGACATTCATGGATAAGTAAAGAATCCAACTCTTTTTTAGATGATTATTTTGTGCATGCCAGTAAACTTATAATTTAATCAATGGTTTAATGAGTATTTCGCATAATCATCTAGGAAATATATATGAGATGGTGATTTGTAGATGGAGATTTTTGTTCCCTGAGCTGAATGGTTTGGACGTGGAGCTTTCATCGTTCTCCATATGCATATGGAGGAATTCGAACACTTGACTTCTATTTGAAGTTTGTGCTGATGATGTCGTTCAGAAGAACGATAAAAACTCCACGACCAAACTATCCAGCTCAGAGAACAAAACTCCATCAAAAAATGAATATATATCCCAGCATATCATATATTTAGTCTATAAATCTAGAGTATTCAGAGTAACTCATTAAATTATTTTTAATAAGGTTTGAACTTATCATTTACACACTGAAAACTACAAGGATATAAGTCGATTAATTTGGAGTTATATCTCTTTCTTGGTCAGAGAAGATTTACTAAACTTTTGATAAGTCTTACTGATAGATTTTATGTTAAAAGTAGATATTTTTTACAACTTGAAGACAGAATGCATTTTAAGGAAATTGATATCAGCTATGAAGTCGTTGTCAACCGAAAAGTCATAGATAACTATTGGAAAATAATTTGTTCAAAGGTTCAATTTTTTACTAATTGGTTTTACGGTTCTATGTCAATTTTCTAGGTGTACACATACTTAGATAAGAAAATTAAATTTAAATGAAAATGTAGTTCAGCACGATTTTTCATAAGTTTTCATTGCTTCTTATCAATCAGTCAGCTACAACGTAGAACCGGGCACATATATGCATCCATCCAAGTCAGTCAGTAACAACGTAGAACTTCGTACGTACGTACATCAGTTCGAGTTGCCACACCACATTAGCACACAGATGCAGTGGTCGATTCAAATCCCGTAGTGGTAGAGGTAGCAAGAGTATAAGCAGTAATCAGGACAATTAGTGTTTGGAGATGTTATTTAAAGAGTATAATACAGTGAAATAAATTTGAGAGGAGAAAAAAAGAGACGAGGAATAAGGAGAGCAAAATTTGGGAGAACACAAAGAGTGGATGCACCTGCGCCATTGCAAACGATTTTGAGCCATGTCATTCAGGGTCTACAACCATCGGTTGCTATCATCTCGCGGTCCCCAACCAGGTAGTCTACACCTACCGACATGACTCAGACCACTTGTCAGTGACTTCATGGACTTGTGCCATGTTTTGGTCTGGCCGCCCCTAGCTTTCTTCCATCCTACTCCTATACCACTGAACATAGCACGTCGAGGTAGTCGGTCGTTGGGCATACGTAACACATGTCCCAACCATCTCAACTGATGAAGTTTCACTACTTCATCAATTGATTTGCCATCCTTACCTAGTACCCGTTTCCTAACAACTGCATTACTTACTCGATGGTCCCACGATGTACGAGCAATATTTCGAAGACACCTATGATCAAATACTAGTAACCTACGAATATCCTCTACTCTTACCGGCCATGTTTCACTGCCATAAAGTAGGACGGAACGAACTGCTGCTCAGTAAACACGTCCTTTGGTTGGTAGACGGATATCTCGCCTACGCCATAAATGACGCAAGTTGGCAAAAGCTAGTCGAGCCTTCTGTATCCGTGCTGAGATTTCGTCACACACTAAACCACAAGGGCTGATGAGACTTCCAAGATAAGTGAAGCGGTCGACACACTCAACTACTTCACTCCCTATCACTAGTTCGGGTGTCGATGTAACCCAATCCTGAAGCAACATTTTGCATTTCGAGGGAGAGAAGCGCATCCCGAACATGCTTGCATTGTTGCTTAGAGTGGTCAGAAGACTGCGTTTTGTCAGTGTCCTCACCAAATATATCATCGGCATACTCTAAGGCAACAAATGAATCTCCTGATAGAAGTTCAACCCCTGGAAAGTCAGATGTGGAAAGTGTTATCTCTAAAAGTACGTCGACGACAAAGTTGAACAAGAATGGAGAGAGTGGACAGCCCTGACGAACACCACTTGAGGTAATCAATTCTGATGACAGTTCGCCATAAGCTCTCACTCGACCAGTTGTGTTCGAGTAGAGAACCTGTATAAGATTAATGTACTTCTTTCTTACTCCTTTCAGTGACAAACACTGCCACAGAACCTTACGATCAACAGAGTCGAATGCCGCCTTAAGATCGAGAAATACTACCATTGTGGGGTGTCATCCATCCAAGTTGCCACGCCTTATTAACACAACAAGATGAACACCAAATTCATAGTAGTTAATTCAATGGTAGTTATATATAAAAGAAAGATTGCATATAAAGATCTAATACAAGAAACAAAAACTAGTTCGTAGAAAGAAAGGCATGAAGCAATTTCAATCTTATGGTTTAAGGAAAGAGTGTACGTATCTACGCCATTGTGATTGATTCTGAGCCATGTCACTCAGTCTTCAACCATTGGTTACGCTAGTTACACGGACCCCAACCAAGTAGTCTGCATCTATCAACGTGGCTCAGACCAGGAGTTAGTGACTTTGTGGACTGATTCCACGTTTTGGTTTGGCCGCCCTAACATTTTACCATCCATCCCCGACACTAGTCAGCATTGCGCGCCGTGGTAATCGATGTTCAGGCATGCGTGATACATGACCAAGCCGTGTTAGGTGATATAGGTTCTCAACCCCACAAACTGATTTCTTATAAGTGAGGAAGACATTAATTTCTTGGAAAAAGTTGTTATTTAAAATACAGTGAATGACAAGTTGAAGTGTTTTTCTTCGATATTTCCCAAATGAATACATGGCGTAATTATATTTCGTATTGATATGTTATTTGACTTAGAAAGTTACACATTAGATTTTACCTTTATTGAATTTAATAGTTTCTCATATAAAGAATATCAGCAAGTCAGCAAAAATAAAAGAAAAGCATAACTCGAAATAAATACCAACCTCTTTTAATATCTCCACGTGTCCATGCCTTGGACTCTTCCTCAATTCGAGCAGCCTCACGTTCTGCCGCTTCTTTAGCTTCTATAATATATCCATGAAAGAAGTAGGAGGAAAGAAAAGCAGTGCAAACATAATAAAAGACTACTTATCAATCGGAAAATGTTTTAACTAATTTATTCTCGTTAGTGTTTTTCTAGTGAGGTTTTTTTCTACGGGACACGGTTTCTGACCTCATGCCCAACCCTCCTTTATCCGGACTTGAAACTGATAGTAACCCTAGAAGGGCTACAGGCGTAAGTAGTCAGTAAAATTAACAATTATTATCATTAATGGATAATGTTTATTTTGTTAACTGAATATTATATATTAGTCTAGTCTATCGCTTCGACTTACGCTCCATAAGACGTAATACGGGTAAGTAATTAATTACCCTATCATCTAAAAACTTGATAAGATTAAAGTGAAACTGTTAATATTGATCAGGTGTGATGTAGTGTCTATGTCGTTAACAGGAATATATCAATTACAGTGAATATAATATGGACTAGATATTGAGATAAAACCGTTCTAAAATATACTTTAAAATTAAATAGATAGAACCTATTGGTTAATTCTATTATAGACAAATGAAGTACCAGGATTTATTGAAAGTTGAGAATGATAAATTCTGTGCCTCTACGATACCGGACGTTGTGAACAAACAACAATATATTACTTATAAACAAAGTTTCAATTTCACGTGATCTGTTATACTTGTTCCACATTCATAAATGGTTTTTGTTATAGACTTACGTCAATCTGAAAACCTATTGAAATAACGACACGTTTGTCGTTTGTGACAATAATATTGATTTAGATGATATTCTACACACCTTTAACTCATGCCACCCTTCCATAGACTTCACGTTAGAAAGGGAACGAGACCAATCAATTCCTTTTCTCGATGTACGTCTGATGAGGAGTAATGGTTCTTTAAGAAGATCCATCTTTAGAAAACAAACATGGTATGGCCAGTTAGCCAACTTTTATAGCTGGGTTCCGTTAAGTAGGAAGAGAAACCTCCTTCATTCTTTATGTTATCGAATACATCAGATATGCAGTACGGAATGCATTAACGAAGAACTCGCATTCCTCAAGAAGACCTTGACGGAAAATGGTTACCCAAAAAAGTTCATAGAAAAGAATATGAATAGAAGCAGTTACGACAAGAAATCTAGTTGTTCCGTTCCGAAGAAAAACCTTTATATAAGTCTGGAATTTAAAGGTGATCGAACATCAGACATTACCAAAAATCGTCTAACAACAACTATTAGAAGAACACTTAACGCGGCTAAACTGCGAATAACCTTCACTAGTAAGAACTTATTTTCTGTATCCATAAAAGATAAGCTTCCGCGTCTGGTCGCCTCCATGTGCATCTACCAGTTCACCTGCTCTTGTGGAGCAAGGTACATTGGCCGTAGCCAGCGCTCGCTTCCAACTCGGATAGGGGAACATATCCCAGCTTGGTTCTATAAGGGTGAAAGGAAAGCAGTTAGGAGTTCTATACTTGAACACCTAATCGACTGTAACCATTCCACAGATCCAAAAAATGAATTTAAGGTTGTTTATATGATTCGTTCAAATCTACCGAGATTTCTACGCATCCAACTTTTAAAAATAGCCGAAGCTCTTACCATCCAGGAGCTTAAACCAGAACTATGCGTACAAAAGAAGTACGTCTTATCGTTATCGTTACCTTGGCTTTAAGCATTTTGCTTACCCAATTATTATTATTATTATTATTACTGCATTCTCCCCTTTACTTATGTCTTATATTCTCATTGTTTTATTCGTGAATATTCATCATATCACCATATTTATTTTTACAACTCTATGACCTTTAATTATTATGACAAAAACATTTGAATCATTTTAATCATCTTATTATATTCACTAAATCTATTGTTATTGTTATTATTCATATTACGTAATCTAGTATTATAACCCTTTTTTATTAACTGTGTTCACATTTCCTCACGGAATTAGTACTTTTACAAAAAACAAAAAAATTTCATATATATACGATTGTACAGCTTGATAATAAATTTGTTGAAAAGAGATCCCTTCGCTGAAATTCGTGTTTTAATTCTAATGTTTAAATGGGAATTATCTGTCAATACTATAATATCCACAAAACCCCACTATGATGATAATATTCACTTTGTTGATTAACTTTCCCTATCCTCTAGTTAGTGTTCAGTATGTTATTTATGTCGCTCCTTTTCCCTGTTTAATGGACTGTATTGTTTATTTTGTATACTAACAGTGTTAATTTACGTTTTAGAAACAGATAAAGTTTATCGAGCCAAGTAGCTTAGTTGTTTTGACTTTGTCTAAGCTAAGACTCTGTGCTCGACAGTCTAGAGAATAATTCAGAATTACACCTGTAGGAAATTACTTCCTACAAACATTTAAATGAATTCAGTTTGATAGGTGAAAAAAATGAAGAAAGAAGTTAAGATAGAAGTAACAATGTTATTTTTAGTAATTACTATTATCAAAATAGTAATTATGGCTCATCGCAATTCATTAGTTAGGATGAAAGGGGGAAATTAAATGCACGAATTATTGCTAAAATCATAAAATGTTAAAGGTGAAAATATTGACATTTTATTTAAAAGCGACACTAAATAGAGTACAGTTTAAAAAATAAGGAAAATATACTGTTCAGTTGAATGGAATGCTGACGGCAATCTTTTTCCAGGTTTTGTATGACAAAGTAGCACCATTTATTTCATAAGGGAAAATAACATTTGATCGGTGGTAACAACGCACATAATTGTTTGTTCAGAAAAAAGCAAACGAGCATTTCAGAAAATGTAAACTTGGCACTTTTGAGATCGTAGTTCTGTTGACTGAAAAAAAGTTTCAATTGGTTTATTTGTAGGTATTTTTACAAAACTACCAATGCTCTAGCTATGGATAACTTTTATTACTCTTTGAGTATTCCAGTGCAGTATTGACAAAATAGTTATAAAAGACTTTTTCCCCCGATATTGTTAGAATGCAACCATAAGTACTGCACAACATGATATCGGGTTATTATTTAATGGTCAGTTGGTTCAACTATTCCTGTACTAAAACTGTTTGTTATGGCCCGGATAACTCACTTGTAACGTCTTTGACACCGGTTAGCACTAGTCTGAATTCTACTAATAGTATTAGTGTCTTCAGATACACCTGACTAATTTGAGTCAAATATCACAGAAACTAACTCCAGGGCTTTGGACCGATGACTTCAAACTACGTATAAGATAATATCTGTGTAAGTAATGTAGGGTATAGAAAAATCAGACATAGAAAAGCAAATTAATTTTCGTTATAGTACGAGAAAAAGGAACAAGCTTGGTTATACCGAAAAAACATCCTACCAATTAAGGATTCAAATAAGCCATGATGGAGTACTGACTTAATGTTATTGCTAAGTGAATTCTGTTTCTCAAGGCGATTACCTAATTCATGAGTTAGTTCACCTATGCATTATCTGAATTTAAATATATTCCCTTATTTAGATCTTAGCGCTTTAAATGTCCAGACAAACGATCAGGCCTAAATAACAGCATCTCCGAAGTTGCAGGCGAATTCATAGTTTTTAGGTTTTCTCGTATATAAGGAAGTTGGGTTAATAATATGAAAAACAGAGACTTAGGACGTTCACTTGTTGATTTTCTTAAAACCTCAATAAGATTATTTTTGGCTTGGTAACACACTAGTGAATAATTATTTAATTAAAGGTGGGTTCTTTTACGGAATGATATAAATCTGATGAGTTGAAAAACACTGAACATTCATTTCTTTCCGTTTTACAACTAACAAGAGTAACATTATTGTACGCTGTATTTAACGTTAGATGGTCGAGTATAGTTCATGAAAAGCAGTAGGTCAAAGTTTTATTTAGGTCAAATCTCCTTAGCAAGGCGCATCTGGAATACTAAGGAACGCAATGTACCATAATCACAAGTCATTTAACATTGCGACAGTAAACAAAGCCGACGGAATTTAATCATGTAAACGACACGAAATTAACTATTGATCAGTGACTAATGATTTTGTAATTCACAATCATTCAGAAGGTCACTACTAGCTAGAATTGCTGAATGTTAATGTCTGTGATTCTGGCTTAGGTCTCCAAAGGAGCATCATTCCCTTGAATTTGGACATAGATCCGGATAATGAGTCCTAACCAGCAGTTAATTTGTCAAGTTGCAGAACACTGTGAAATCCAAGATGGTGCAAATCGGTAGATTTCAGCTATCATTTGTTGATTTTAGTCTTTCAAAAACTTTTAAAATTATTCAGACCCATTTGTTTATTAGGATATGTGACACAATTTTGGAGACATACTTCTCACAAATATCACTAATATTAATGATTAGGAATGAAGAAAAGAAATTAGTAATAAAATCTACCAAGTTTTATTCCTAAGTATCTTTGACCAAATTTAAACATCTTACAATTACATACAAACACATTTTTACAACTAGGAACGTAATTAAATAAATGTTACGTTATTTATTATTTATAATAAGAATTTGAACTTACCGGAAATTTTTGAGATCACAATGATAAGTTTCATTTGAAGTAAACATAAAATTTCAAAGTTGTTGATATTTTCAGAAAAAAACTAATATCATTGAAATAATGTATTAACAAACTGGTGAAGAAATATATATTGCGCCTGAAATTGATGTAAAACAACAGAGAACAGTCATTTTTCTATAGATTGTCTGATATTAAGTCAGTTTGATATCCACAATTAACACAAACTAGAAAACCAATAAAAACACGAAAATATTAAATTGTTGTTTCGTCCTAAGTTGAAACTCTTCAACAGTGCAATTCACTGAGGGTAGAATCTCAGGTTCGTCACTAGTGATTAATTTTGGAACGATTTCATATGCAGAAGATATTATTGATGGAATACATTCCCGATGACAGCCAGTTAGATATAACCTAATAATATTGTGCAATGATTGACTTTCAAAGATATAGACAACTAGATTGTGACTTAATGATTTAACAGCATCGTGTTAGCTGCGGCGGTTCCATGTACTGGATTCGATGCCATATGGGTGCATGAGTTTATTTATTTATTTAAGTACATGATATTAGCCCCAAATGAGCACCAAAACAAATGCATGCCATAAAATAAGGAAATGCGATTGTGAAGGGGTAAAGAATGGAGGATGTGTATAACGCAAAAGAATAAATGAATAAAAGTACGTTAAGAGTCGCACATAAAACAGTTCAGTTTAAAAATATATATATAACCAAGAAAAATCCCTTCAGTTAGAGAATATCATTCTAATTTAGAAAGAAGTAAAACGAAATTACGACAAGATCGCCACTAGCTTTTATTTTCAGGTGTGAGCGACATCTCGGAACCCAACCAGAGAATTCTGAAAAACCGATAGATGTCATTCCTGTACAATTCCCTTGCATACTGCACAAAAGTGTAACAAACTCATTAACTTTCCCCTTTTACCAACCAGTCGAAGAATCGGAAAATAATGCACGATGTGCAATTCTCTGGGACAACATCCGTAACACAAAAGATGGTGGCACCAATTTCATCACTGTCACTGTGCCTGAACACATGCTTCTGAACCTCTGCATTTCTAACATGGCGTTATCACTGAATGTCGGCAATCCTTCATAGACAATGATAATTAAACGCGGATAGTCGCTTAACATTTTCAGCTGGAAAATGACAGGTTTCGCAAGCATAGAACGAAACTGCTCTCACCGACGCATTGTAAATCTGTCCTTTTACAGCCAGAATTATATAATGAGGGAATCAAACATGGCCTAGATTGGCATAAGCCTCTCTAACTTTCACTATACGCATAATGATCTCATCACTCACGTTACCACACGCACTCAACCAGGTACCCAGATAAACAAACTTTTCGACTAGTTCTAAAAGCTCATCAAAAACATTGAGTATAGGTACAGACCACTATCAGTCTTGTAAAAGCACCTTGGACTTAGAAGGTACGAACTACGTGCCAAGCCTACGGACGCTCATCGCCAACTGAATAAGTGTGCATTTCACAACTTAAGTATCACCCACAGTAAGAAAATATCATCCGCATACTCAGGTTTGAAAGATCTTTCCTCAGGTGACAGAAACACACCAGCATAGCCCGATTTTATCAGAGATGTTCCTAGGGTATCATCGATGGCAAGGTTAAAGAAGAGTAGTGAGAATAAGCGACTTTAACATATGGTGAGTTTTACCAAGGGAGAGAAGTGGCTTTATACTAAGGTATTTGTATACAGTGCTTAAGATGTTAGTAAGCTTTTCAGGCACTCTTTTCTTCAGCAGACAACCCCAGAGTACGATCCTGTCCAACAAATCAAATTTGACACCGCTGACGAGTACTACACTAGCGTAAAGTATCTATCTACTTACCCTAAGCTTTCATCATTTGTACAACTTCTTTCTTGTGTGAGAAGCAACTTGGTTAAAAGTGGTGATTGTCCAAGCGTGTCACAGACATCAAAACATTTCCGTAATGCTGGCTACAGGATTCACTTCAATAGTTAATGGATCCCGTTGCAAAACTACATTTCTTATAACAAGATAAGCATTAATATTTTTTATGCAGTCTATCGGAACATATGAGGAAAACGTCTTGTGCCACCAAGCTTCGCATTGTCCCTTCCAGCCGTCAAATAATTCCTAAATGTGTCAAACAACAAACTCTCGCATTGGGCCACACCAATGTGTATTTATAAGTTCACTGGCTCATGTAAAGGAGGTTACATAAGTCACACAATGCGAGCGCTTTCCAAACGCATGTTCAAACATTATTTCGGCTTTCTTTTGAAAGGTAAATGTAAGTCAATCAAGAGCTCAATATTAGAACATCTTGTGAACTCCAGTCACATGACCTTACCTGATAACCACGTTAAACCTGTCTATACAGTCAGATGATTTAGTTCAAAAGGAGTGAAAATTAATAACCTTTGCACTTCAGAGGCCCTAGTAAAACAATATTTTCAAACCTGGAATCTGATTGCGAACGATTAAATACCTAATTAGATAGTTCTTTATAAATACCTGCACTTTTTTGATGATGGTTGTAGTAGTTTTCCAAGTTACAGCTCCGTACAAAAAAACTGTCTTGACGTTTGTGTTGAAAATTATAATTTTGTTATTGACTGAGAGTTATTTTGAGTTCCAGATGTTCTTCAATTGCAGGAATGATGAACCCTATTTTGCCAATCAGTGCCTTCACATCTGCATCAGATCGTCCGTGCCTATCAATGATGCTGACCAGGTATGTAAGTTCCCACCTCTTCCACGGCTTCTCCATCAAGTATGATTTCCTTTGTGTATGTTGAGGCCTGCTGATGCAGAGGCTTCTGCTACACTGGTTGTCTTGATCTGCATTTGTTCGTGTGAATGGGATAGAAAAGCCAGATCATCTGCAAAGTCGGAATCGTCTAGTTGTATCCAAGCTGTCCATTGTATTCCGTGCTTTCTCTCAGATGTAGAGGTCTTCATAATTCCATCAACTATTCCAACAAAAGAGAGAGTAAGTAGTCTTGCCTGACATCGATATTCATTGGGAATGCACCTATCAGTCGACTTCCACACACAACTTTGCCGTGGGGTCTGTCGTAAGAATTCCGTATGATAGTGACAATTTTCTCAGGTAAGTCATGGCGCTAACGCATAGTTTTGGTAAATAGTAGTTCGATTTTATTATGTCCTGCTAATGTTTTAATCTTCTTGACTTTAATTATTTGTTATTATTACCTTTACGTTTTTACTTTATTCTTCGCCCTTTTCATATTCATCAAGTGGACGATTATTTTTCTCACACCCGATTTCACCTTATTATTTCTATTGTTCGCTGAACTGTCTACTATCATCGAGGGTTATGCTTGAATCCTAGTGACCATAACATCACATTGGAACACTAGGAATCCAGCTGGAATCTAATAGCCAACGATCAAACGATTATTGGTTGGTTGGGTGCTTTGATGAGTTCAGTACAAATTGAAGGCGGTTATCATCAAGAAAATGATATCAACCAGAGAATAGTTGCAAGACCGGGAAGAGTCGAACAGCTGTTTCGAATAATGATTAGTTCTAAATGTAAACTGTTGGAGGACGATTCAATGACCTAAGAGTACGGTGTTCGACACGAGACCCCAAAAACTTTTGTTTTGTTTTGTGTGATATGATGACTAAACACTGCTGAGGGAACCATTAGTATGACGTAATAGTCCTTCAGTGGTTCCTAGTTTTTAACGGTTCTCCAACTAATATAACTCTATGATGAAAATCATCCTACACTTATGTTAATGTCCCGACACGAATAATGAATGGTAACTTTTGGAATCTATTGATGGACCAATACTAAACGTATATTTCTATTGTATAATTATTAAGTAACTAAACTCTGCATATTCATATTCCTCTTATTATTCACAGCCACATCTGGCTAATTCTTGTACAAATGTTGTTTCATATTTTATTGGTACCTTGTGGTCTGTTTGATTGGTATCTAAACAGAGTATGTTTGATAGACATGATTCATATTGCAGAGGCTAAGACTGGTGTTCTGGACTTAACTGGCTGGGCTAGGCGGAAAGCAGGACCAATCAGGACTCTAGGCTGCTCGCACGTGTTTTACGCGTCCTCGGTCCGATCGATAATTCGCTGCTTCTGATTGGCGGCTCTGGGCATAACAACTTATTATATAGCCATTCACTCAGAACACTTGACAATTGCACAACTGCTCGTAGTAAATAGGAGTGTCATACAGTAGTATAAAGATCGGCTTCTGTTTAACAAATTTATACTGAATAAATATAGTTTAATTGTTTGAAAACTATTTTTAGTCCGAACCAATTACTTTAACATAAAATTAAGTGCTTACAACTTTTTGTACCATCGATGGACGACATCGTCTCATTTGTAAAATGATACCAGGTATATCATAATAAACACAATTGGATTCTTTATAGATTTGTAATAAATCAGCAACAATAAACGTACCAGTTCTACCAACACCAGCCCTGTTATTTTTAAGTAAAAAGTCAATTTACATATGTATATATATTCGATATGAAAAAGGTTTTGAAACAACGTTAGGTGAGAATCGGTAAAAGGTTTTTTCTACTAACTTATCAACCGAATGATATTTTGCTCAGAGGCCTAGGTTTGATTTGGAATGGGCAGTGAACACACACCGTTAGGGAGGAAAAAAACTATTTCGTAAGTAACGTATACTTCATGAATTCTAAGCTTGAAGTTCGATCCCTAGAGATTACAGGTGTATACTGATAAGGAGTCTCATACTAAAACTGCAGCTGCTCAGTCCTCCTAATTTTCGTTGCTCTTATCAACATAAATTATTCCTGTGTGAAAACCACTTTCATACTGAATTAATCTACACATTCTACTCAAGTAACTGATGAATCAATTTTATTAGATTATCACTTACGAAGTGAATGTACATATAATCAGCCTTGTGTTATGCTTTAAGAGCAAGGAGTGTTGGTGTTACCTACATGCTCGAAGAGATATAAATCAATCAGTGATCTAATTGAAAACTACAAAGGATAAATGTGATTCAATGCTTTATTCATCAGTATATATATATATATGCGTTTCCTCAAATCTACGCTAATGAAATTTATTTTTAATTTAATCACATATAAAGACTTGCACTGCTGCTGTCCAAAAAGGAACAAAAATCACTTGTAAGGAGGAAACCTCATAGATCCAGTGTCACCAAAGCATTCTTTGAAACAAAGAAGGAAGGAATAACAATGAATGCTATCCAGTACTATTTTAGCGACCAGCCATTATCAAAAATCTAGTTATAGAATATGCTATTAAGAACAGCAACATAAATTGGAAACCTTGATTACTTACGTGCAATGCACAAGAGTTGGAGAATATCGATGTGATTCTGCACACTTTAATTCACGGTAATCTTTCATAAATGTTTGAAATTCACTTAGATTTGGTACATCAAAGTCTGGCCAAGTCGTCATATGCAACTGTACAACATATTTGGAATTTTCTGGGTTATTTGACTGATTGTTAATCTTATGGAGAAAATCATAAGAAGAATTGTTTATTATTTAAATTATTTCACCATCAAGTCAACTCTGCAAATAAATAATGACTACATAAGCATGATTTAATTTTGTTTGAATAGTTACTGAAAGATCGTAGAATACGAGACAATTAGTTGCACGCAATAGTCTTAATTTCACTACGAACTTTCTATGATAAAATCCTTTGTTGAATTCGATTCTAAAGACTTAAATAATATGACATAGTTGTTACGTGAAGCTCGATTTATAATTTACGATAGATAACAATCACACAGATTCAAGTTTATTATATTAAGTTCACTACTACAACTATAGACTTATTTATATTGTTCAGTGGTTGGAAATAGTAAACATTTGGAGTAAATTTGTCGGTAGTAGTTGTCACAGATTGACCTCATTTAGTATACTATCAAATGTCAGTGTGTATTGAGTTCATGTTTTTCTTGTGTATGGAATTCCTGGATTGTGGACAGTGAAGACACTTCCAGAGGTTGTACTTAAGACTTTCATATTATATGGTTAACCAGCAGACCACTTGGCTGAAAATTCTAACTTGCATCGGCTCATAATCAAGCGAAACGAACATCCAATCCCACTGATGACGACTGCCTTACTTTGGATTTGTCCAGACTTTATCAGTTATTATCATTATTAATGGCTTTATTCAGTACTATGTGTTTATTATGATGTGGCATTCGCAGCACGAACTATTTCAGCAAGTTTCTTTTACAAAAAAAATCGATTACTGAATACATGTATACCTGAAATAAGAAAATAAACTATTTGAAATTAAATGAAATGTTTCAAGGTAATAATCTATACAAATCTTAACAAGCAACGTGTTCAAAAATACAAGTTTTTGACTAGGTCAGCCCTTAAAACTTATTCGTCACATAGTATATTTGTTAGATACGATATGTAGAGCTTTTATACATTTGCCTATGTGCATAGATTCTATTTTATCGGTGTCTTGTTCTACCAGAAAATATACATGGAAAAAAATATGAATGCAGTGGATGGCTTTTGTCGTACGGGATTTTGGTACTAGGACGAAATAGCTGTTAACTGCTGCCTAGTTTGTAACGGAACTTTGAATGAGGTCAATTTGTGATGAATGTAAACCAACCTTCACAAAATCTCTTCAACAATTTAAGCTAAATATTTTATATCTGACAGACAATCATACAATGGGCACTTTCTAGGTTGCAAAGCATTGATTTAATCACTGTACGACGCTATTAATGTGATCATTGACTCGAGATACCATATTTCACAATAAAAAGAGAGGTAATTAACAAGATGAAATAAGATGAAATAATGATCAATTTGATCATAGTGGCTAGGTAATTAATTTATTTACCAAGTACTATTTTCAGAGTAAAATATTTGAAGGCTGGAGTGATGAATATTAGTAAATGAGATCGGTACGGTGGAACGACGTAAGCACCATGATGACTGGTGAAAGAAAAAGGAACATATAAATTCAAAAAAGCCTCTTAATTAAAACCTCATTTGAACCAAAAATATAAACCCGTTTCTCTCAATTTATCTAACCAGATATCACAGTGAGAATAAAACAACGATGTTAAGCATTAAAAGTTATAGTAATATTTGTTTTATGACTTTAAAATTTGAAGATAGATTTGTTAGGGCTTTAGACCCATTGAAAATGACTGTCGGATCAATTGCTACAAGTTAAAAAATAATAAATGGATCTCATTATTGATGAAAACAACGCTAATCCCGGTGAAATCTTAAGTGGTTAACTCAAATGGAGTGACTGGGTTTGTATTCGACTTAAATGTAGTCAAGTTTATAAAAATGTTTAAAACAGTAGCAAATAACGTTATATTGTCTATTCCATAGGGTCGATTGGTAGATAACTAGTTAGTATAGTGCTCAGATTCCTTGGTACTATGAAGTTTGTATATGTTCTGATATAATACATACTAACATGTCACTAAAGACGATAGATAAATAAACATAAAAGCAGTGAAAAGTATAGATAAGAAAATACGCTCATGACAAACATATTTCTGGTTGAGATAAATATTACCTAAGGTCCGAACTCCTTTAAAATATCCTCAAAATGCTGGAAAACTGTTTTGCCGCTACGTTGAAATAATAAAACTTGGGTCTCTAGGTCTGTCATTTAAAACAAAATTTTTGATTAATACATTACATCATCGAGTAAAAATATACTCATAACTCTACGTATGTTGTAACCTCCATTTGTTTATCCTGTTTGTAAACCCAAATCTAGCAAATCTAGGATTCATGGCTCTCATCCATGCGGCCCGGATTCCAGTCCTGGCGCAGGAGCACTTTTGCCCTCAAATGCCCTGGTATGGCTGAGGATGGGGAGAGTCCGGTCTCCATCTCGAAATGCTCTCATATGGTCACGCCTACAGAGCCACTGTCAAAGAAGTCCTACTCAGTGTCTTCTCGAGGAGGGGACGTTGTTTACGAAATTGGGAGGACGAAAAGCGAATGTCTGGCGCTTTAACCGGGTTGGTAGGTACAGAGAATCCATCTAGGGTAGTTGGAATAACCTGATTCCAAACCAATGGTACACATGGGCTCCAGGATTCCGAGGTAACAAACGGAGTAGGAACCGATTGTTGGTCACCGACTACCGTGGCACTGAATCTCCTAATGTTGCCCCACTGCCTTACGGATTATACCTTTAGGTCAAACGCTCCGGGTGTGGCCCCCCAAAAACACCACCTGCTTCGGTTTGAACACCCGGGCAGTATCACAGCCCACACGCGAATCAAATGACGATTACTACTGGAAATATTCTTGCATCAATTAGCATTCAGGTAAATCACATTGACAATCATTTGATAACATTCTTTATCTTTCTTTATATACTACGTCGCTTATCTACTCTCTTCTATTTTCACTTTGTGTATTCTTATTTTTCAACTTATACCGAAGCTCGCCTATGGTGGAAATTCTGTCCTATCTAAACAATCTCGAATCACTGACTGGTCGAAAGTTGAATGCTACCACCGACTAAGAATACTGAAAGTCTTTCTGAAACCACGTATACCATTCAAACTGGCTTCCTTCAACGTTCACACACTAATGCAGATCGGACAACGGATAGGTTTGGCTGTCTTTAGAAAGTCTTAATATCGATGCCTGTTTGTCCGTGACCCGTGTTTAGGACTAGTGAAGTACTACAAATTAGCTCTCCATCTGTCGCTTCAAAAGGTTTATTTTACGTGCGCTTATCCGGGGACCCTGTGGCATATTCGTCTGGTTTTGCTGGTGTTGGTGTCGCACTAAGTGCCAGAGCTGAGGCAGCACTAATCGATTGGATCCCCATTAACAGTCGGTTATGTGCTGTTATATTAGAAATTTCCATCAAAGTAAGAAGAAATCGGTGTGAGAAACGATGTCTTTTCGTCATCTCCACCTATGCTCCGACAGATTGCAGCCCGGATGCGATCAAGGATGAGTTTTACCACCAGTTATCTGTTCTTCTCCAGAAAGTGTGCCCGATAGACATTGTAATACTAGACGGAGACTTGAAAGTTCAGTTCGGGCGTCTAGGCACAGAAGAGAGTCGTTTAGGTAGCCGATGGGGACATCTTGGACGCAAGTCAGATAACGGGGACCGTCTACTTCTGTGCGCAGATCACAACCTGTTTCTCACTAGCACTAACTACCGGCACAGTCATCGCCGATGTACCACCTGGCGTCCTCCCTCTGCATCTCAAGCCTGAACTCAGATTGACCACATCGTGGTCAGCTACCAGAGGCGTGGTTGTGTACAAGACTGACACTCCTTTTGGAGTACCTTTCTAGACTCTGATCATGCCCTTGTTTGCGCTAATCTTACCTTGCTATTCACTGGCCAACAGATTCATCGTCCTAAACAAATCGATGTCAGTAAATGGGTCGCAGCTTCTGTTGTAACTAAATATCAAACCGAGATAGGTTTGAGGCTATCTACCATCTCACCGAAAACTATGGATGAGCATTGGTTGAAAATGCATAATGTCATGAAAATGTCAAGTCACTCATAAGCACTGGGTTTCTTCAGGCTCCTTACAAATCGATGGAGCCCGTCGGTCTGCTCCGGGTGATTGCGAGTTTGACCACAAACAAAGATTTACGAAATGAAATTGTGAAGCAGCAACTGCATCTGGTAACTGCTGGAAGCTCGTTCAACTCATCCGAGTCACTAGGAGCAAGAACTCTGGTGTGAGTGAAACAATCTGTGAAGGTGACGGGATGCCACTCAATAGCGTTTATTGATGTTGTGGACAATGGGTAGAGTTTTTCGAGGAGCAGTTCAACTGGTCTGCAGTCCCAGCAACATTGACCAGACTTTCCTACCCCCATGACCCGTGACGACTGATCGACCTAACGAGGCGGAAGTCCTCCAGATCGACTTACGCCAATGTAGGCCATCTTTGGCGCCTTCGTGATGTTAGTCTGAATGTAATGGTCGGATCTACAATGCGTCGATGAGAGCAGTTTTGCTCTATGCTCGTGAAACCTGGCCTCTACGGATTGAGAATGTAGACAACTCTGTGTTTGATCATCGTTTTCTCCGAAGGATTGCTGACATCCAGTGGCAATACCATGTCAGTAATGCAGGAGTTCGCCATCGTGTGTTTGGGTGCAGAGATGATAATTCAATTGGTGTCACTATCTTGAAACATCGACTTCGGTGGCTTGGACATGTCTTACTAATGTCATTCCAGAGAATTCCACGTCGTGCATTACATGTTATCATACGCACTTTACATTATATGTGTCTTTATATTCTGATTGTTATTGTGTAATTGGTGCCCTCTTGTACCAAAGTTAATGTGCTTAAATAAAATATTTAATCGTACTTAAGTTTACTTTCATATCCATAAAAATCACATAGTTCAAATCACGACGTTTGGTGGTACAATCAAATAAAGATACTGTAGCTAATACCTTGACGTGATGGTCAAGTTTGTCTGTTGTGATGACTAAACCGAACTGTATTGGCTGGAACACATGTTCTTCTAGATCCTACTGTAATGAACGAAGTCTTGAGTGGTAAACCAATTTATTATATTTAGCAGAACCACATAGTGCATTTGTAAAATATGAAAACAGTAGGTTAAATACACCATTTGCACATCTTTAAATTGTCTCATACATACTCTATTGTTTTTTCATTCCAGTTGCTACTCAAACTGCTTCTTCTTTTCATTTTTGTGTTGGTTACATGGATCTTCCCATTGATATTTAGGACTGCAATTGATCAGTCTCTTATTGGCATATATACATCCTGTGAGTAGTGCCTCGATATTGCCTTCTGTCACAAGTATTACAAGCATAACAGTAAAATCATCACGTGCGTTTAGTCCTGTTTGGGGCTCGTCAACTAGACGTACCTGCATCACAAAGTTGATAAGCGAACGGTACTGGGTCCGAGTACCGGAGTGTGCATCAACGCTGGAATGCGGGTACATCCAGCTGACGATTCCTATATAGAACGGAACGCGCGTCCTGGATTCCACTGATAGCGAACATAATCTCTGCTCAAGATGTTTGTTCATTTCTTACTCCTATCCTCACGTTCCTCTCCCATCAGTAAAATCCTACTTCAAAATCTTGATCAATACTATTAATATCCGTCCGTTTAAGTAGCACATTCCACACCACAATATCAGGCAGGTCAGTTGAAGAACGGCAAGACTAAAACCAGCAACTTAAGGTCTGAGGGCGCAGTCGTATTATTTTTATTTGGCTTTAGTAGAAATTCTCTAAGAGATAACATTTTCATCATCTGACCTTTTAGGGATTGATCTCCTATCAGGAGATTCACTTGTTCACTTTGAATGTGCAAATGATATAGTTTTCTTTGTTGAAAACGCTGACAAAAGACAGTCTCTTGACCACCTTAAGCAACAGTATAAGCATGTTTGATATGCAGTTCTCTCCCTCCAAACGAAAAATGTTGCTTTAGGATTAGCTTGGGTTAGAGCCTAAGTTAATGATATCCAGTAAAGTACTTGGGCATGCCGACTGTTTCATTTATTTTGGGAATCTTACCAGTACTGATGGTCTGGTGTCTGACAAAATCTCGGCACGGATTCTGAAGACTCGACTGGCTTTTGCCAACTTGCGCCAATTGTGAGATATCCATTTTCCAACAAAAGAGCGAGTTTGCCACACAACATACAGCATGTTCTAATTTATGCATGTGAAACATGGTCATTAAGAAAAGAGGATATTCGTAGGTTACAAGTATCCAACCATAGCGGTCTACAAAGCTCTTGTATTTTGGAACCACGAAGTAAGCAATATCTAGGTTAGAAACATAGCACTTGGTGAGTATGGGAAATCGATTGAAGAAGTAGTGAATCTTCAACATCTAGGGTGGTTGGGATATGTGTTACGTATGCTCAAGTGCCGTCTACCTTTATGAGCCATGTTCGCTCTTGTAGTATTATGTTTAGAGAAAGCTTGAAGCGGCCAAAATGAAAGATGCCATCAGTTCACCGATTTGTAGACAATTGGATTCAGCCATGTCAGTAGGTATAGACCACCACCCAGTTGTAGTCCACGTGTTTATCATAACCAATGGTTAGATTCATTGAATGACATGGCTCCAAATCGTTTGTATTGGCTCTGATTCATCCGTCTTTTGTTTACTCGAATTCTGAGCTCCTGGATTCCTCGTGATTTTCGTTATTTCACATATTTGTATTTTCTTCATGAATCGCATCATCGATATCTAGTCTTTCCCATTAGCACTGGAACTTTTGCTATCTCTAATATTCTGGGATTTATCAGTATGGGGTTGTGGAGATTGTTCAGTTTTTGATTGAGATCATGAATCGATTGACGTTAGACCACCATTGAAAACCTGGAAGCACTGAACGGCCGTTTCGCACTAGTATGGGACTCCTCAGCAGTGCGCATCCATGATTCCGTACAAGGGATTCGAACACAGGACCAAAGGTCTCGCCCGCAAACGCCTAATCTCTAGACCACTGAACCGGCATCCAACCGATTTAATGTCTAACTTCAACGAATCCACGAAATTTGGTCCAGCAATTTCATTTCTCTGTGATAATGCGTCATGGCAACTTGAATCGGAGTACATACGCTGGGACTAACCTAACAGATTTGTAATTGATTTTCTTTATCAAGAAAGTTTTTATTATGAACTGATTTTAACTAGCGGATCTCTGAAGACCAGAATTCACTAGGAATCCATTAAGTTTTACTTTGACAGTCCTCAATAGTGTGAGCCCCTGTTATCACTTGATGAGGATTTCATATTTCAAGTATTGAGTAGTAATCCAGTGATTAGTATTTCATTTAAGCTTAAATAAACATAAAAAGCAAGAATGTAAAAGTGTAGAATCAAATATACACATACAGAAGTAATGTATAGTTTACGTAAAATGTATATATGATGATCTTCTTCAGATAATAATGTCACTTCTAATCTCAAGCAATCTGACTGGAATGTTAATAATTCATGAATATCATTTGGCCAATACTGACAACATTTTGATATATTGTCTTCATATAATCTATATAAACAATTAACCAAGAAAAAGTAACATAGTTTTGAAGTAAAGAAAATTTATTTATGTAGATTTTGTCTAGTTCAACGAAGATCGCAATTATGAACTTTAACAGTTTATTATGAAACCGATTATAGAGCCCATAGGTTTTGAGTCAACAGGATCTAATGAAGTGTATATGGATAAGAAGTAAAATATTAAAACGAAACAGCTGTTCAGTGTTGTATGACCTCCGATCGTTCTTCAGCTAATATTAATTGATGATGAAAATAATGAGCTCATTGTCATAGAATACTGGACTTGGTTTTATTATTTATTAAATAACTAAAGGATTAGTGATATTCACCATGCGTAATGGTATGCAATCATCCAAGGTTTTGATATCAACTTAGTCACAAGACAATCAACTATGGAAATATCAGGCAGTTTATTGTTTTCGCCATACAATGAACAATTATTTTGATGTTGGTAAGATAACATCATCATCTTTGTTTGACTAAATATAACAATATCAGTGAGTGAAAAGAATAGAAATACAAAAATGTCTTCAGTTCGCAAAATCAGTAACCATGTAAAATGGACATACACCGTAAGAGCATTCGTAATTATTTGAAATCATAGTTTGACAGAAATAGAATGACTAGTGTAGATTTATCTATTTGAACAAATAAATAATGATACAAAGGAGCACTAAATACATATGCACTACATAATAACAATGAGAACGTGAAGTGCGTATAAGAACAAGGAGAACGATATAATGAGCAATGCATAATAACGTCTCAAGCCACTGTGTTGCATCATCGATAGGACCTCAACCAGAGAGTTCTGAAGGACAAACAGAAGACAGTCCCGTACAGCTTTCTTTCATGCCACAACACCATGTCATAAACTGACCACCTCTCCGATTTTTCCAACCAGTCCCAAAGTAAAAAAATAATGCACGACGAGGAATTCCCCAGAATGTCATTCGTGGAACATGTCCGAGCCATCGAAGTCGATGTTCCAAGATAGTGACACCAATTGAATTATCATCTCTGCACCCAAACACACGATGGCGAACTCCTGCATTACTGACATGGTATTGCCACTGGATGTCAGCAATCCTTCGGAGAAAACGATGATCAAACACAGAGTTGTCTACATTCTCAATCCGTAGAGGCCAGGTTTCACGAGCATAGAGCAAAACTGCTCTCATCGACGCATTGTAGATCCGACCATTACATTCAGACTAACATCACGAAGGCGCCAAAGATGGCCTACATTAGCATAAGCCGCTTTGGCATTCACTATACGTGAATCGATCTCATCACTCATCGCACCACCAGCACTTATGCAGCTATCCAGATACACGAACTTCTCAACTACGTCTATCTGCTCACTATCCAGGGTGAGCACAGGATCAGTGTCTTGCCAGTCTTGTAAAGGTACTTTGCACTTCAAAGGTGCAAAGCACATACCATACTTACGGACACTAATTGCCAACTGATTAAGTGCCGATTGCATGATATGTGTATCATCGCGTAGTAAGGCAATATCATCCGTATACTCAAGGTCGAAAAGTCTTTCTCCAGGCAACAGATCCACACCGCCATTACTTACATACATCAGGGCTGTTTCGAGAATATCATCGATGGCAAAGTTCAAGAGGAATGGTGAGATTGAGCAACCCTGTCTAACCCCTCTGCTTGAGTGAAACGATGGAGAGAGGTGGTTGTATGCCCTCAATCTACCTGAGGTGTTAGTATATAGGATTTTTAGGATGTTAATAAACTTCTCAGACACACTCTTCTTCAATAGACAATACCAGAGTACAGACCTATACAACGAATTGAAGGCAATCCCGATGTCAAGAAACACTATGACTGTTGGCCTGTGATAAGTGTGACATTTGGTGGCTGATGAAGATATGATCAATACATCCTCAATCAGAAAGAAAACCAGCCTGCTCCTCGCGAGTCAATCTTTCTCGGGTTTTGGACAATCTCCGAAGTATGACGGAACCCAATAGTTTGGACGAAATCGGAAGTACACTTATCTCCGAATGGTTGTTGGATAGGTGAATTGGACCCTTCTTAAAGATGGGGACAGCCACCGACTTATTCTACGATGTTGGAACACTCTCTAATTACCAGACCTTTATAAATAACTCAGTCAGTTCCATAACCAAAAAGTCTAAAAAAGGATTGATGTTTAGAGGCAGTGGTTCTAATCCTCTTTATACCAAAAGTATCTGTAAGTTGCTGAAATCGTTTGCTTTCAAACTGAGCTCCACGGTCGGTTGTAACTGTTGTAGGAACACCGAAGTTTGTAATCCAGTGTTTCGCTAATTTCTTTTCCACTGTTGATGTCGACGTGTCTTTTAACGGAACGGCTATGGACCACCTCGCTCAACTCTAAACTTCCTCTTTTGGCTTCCTCCTCAAGTGTCACCATAGCCAACGATTCTAGCGCTCAAAAAACTAACCCTGATCTAGTGAAACCTCGCTCCAAACTACACATTGGAGCCTTCAACGTACGCACCCTATGTCAAATCGGTCAACAGGCTTCCTTGGCTAGAACCCTAGAATCTCGTACCATTGATGTATGCTGTGTCTCTGAAACACGCATACAGGATCCCGGTGTGGACATACACTTGACGTCACCTCGGCAAAACGGTAAGCCAACGAGATACACCCTCCGTGTATCTGGTGACCCGATGGCTACTTCTCGTGGACTGGCAGGTGTAGACATAGCACTAAGCATGAGGGCGGAACGAGCACTGTTAGAGTGAATCCTCGTTAACAGTCATCTATGTGCTGTTCGTCTAAACAGCTACGTCAGAACTCGGAAGGATAGGGACACACGTCGTTGCCTTTTTGTCGTTTTTGCCTACGCTTCCACCAACTGCAGCTCGGATGAAGTGAAAGATGAATTTTACAGAAAGCTATCTGGACTTCTTCAGAAAGCTACACGTTCAGACTTAGTACTCGTAGCAGGTGACTTTAATGCCCAGATAGGTAGCTTAAACCGAACAGAAAGGCATTTAGGTGTGCATTTTAGTATCCCAGCTCAGCGAACAGATAATGTTGATCGTCTGTTGCAACTATGCTCAGACAATCGTTTATTTTTAGCAAGCACTAATTTTAAACATAAGGAGAGACATTGTTTGACATGGCGACCCCCTGCATCAAACCAACGATGAACTCAAGTAGACCATGTTGCCATCAGTCTTCGTTGGAGAGGGTCGATCGAAGATTGTCGCCCATTCTGGAGCACGTGCTTTGACTCCGACCATGCTCTAATACGGACATGCATCTGCTCGAACCTTACTGGACGCAGAAAAGCCACACTAAGAAGACCCATTAGAATTGAACTGAGTGACGGGGAAGCCGAAAGCAGATTCCAGGAACAACTGGGTTCACACTTAGGTAGTTCTGAAAACGAGGCTGACTCAGGTATGCTTGGAAAGATATACAAACCGCTGTGGAAACAGCAGTGACATCTGTCAGTGATTTAAACACAGGGTTACAAAGAACCAATCGATTTCCTCAAGGTCTATTGTACTGATGGATTCTCGTAAACTCATCACATCAGGCTCTGAACACGATGAAGAGCGAAAACAAATCAGATCTAGGTTAAGAAAAAGTCTAAGAAACGACCGTGAGCAGTGGTGGGCAACGAAAGCAAAAAAAATGGAAAAGGTGGCGGCTGTAGGGAACACAAGACAGCTCTACAGACTAAAAAAAGAAATTGGAATTATTAAGTCAAGTGTAAGTGAAACTATCTCGGAAAAAGACGACACTCTTATCTGCTCCCAGTCCAGACGTTTAGAACGATGAGTGGAACATTTTAAGTACCAGTTCATCTGGCCTTCAGCTACTCTACAACTGCCCACCATTCCCAGGCAGCGTGAATGGAACATTGAAGTAGTTCTCTCGACTCTAACTATAGCTAATCTGGAACGAGTAAGAGCAGCTGGTCCAGATGGATTGGTTCCAGAGGTCTTTAAGGATGGTGGTCCAATTTTAGCGATTAGGTTGACGAATATTTTAGCTAAAATCTGGGAGTTGGACGTAATCCCATCTGACTGGTCACAATCATTGATTGTCCCAATATATAAGAAGGGGTCAAAATCATCCTTTGATAACCACATAGGGATTAGTTTGACTAATATAGCATCTAAAACACTAGCATAAATAATTATCGGTCGCCTATCTAAGACTCGTGAACTTCAAACACGAGAAAATCAGCCCGGCCTCAGACCTGACCGTGGCTGCATCGATAACATATTCACTATTCATCAGGTTTTAGAACACAGGCATACTTACCGGCTTCCGACAATGATAGCTTTTCTTGAACTTAAAGCAGCATTTGATTCGGTAGACCGAAAGGTTCTGTGGCAGTGTCTGTCATTGAACGGTGTGCTTCAGAAGCACATAAACCTTGTGAAGGCTCTTTACTCGAACACTACCAGTCGAGTCAGAGCTTATGGTGAAATGTCATCTGATTTCGCAACCTCAAGTGGTGTCCGACAAGGCTCTCCATTATCTACATTTCTGTTTAATTTTGCGATAGACATACTGCTGGAAATAACGTTCTCGTCGTCTGGATTTTCAGGAATTTATTTCCTACCAGGAGGTCCACTTGTCCACTTAGAATATGCAGATGACATAGACTTGTTTGGTGAAGACGCTGATAAAATGCAGTCTTTTGGGGGCACTGAGAAACTATTCCAGGATGTTTGGTATGGGTTTCTCCCCTTCTAAATACAAGTTGTTGCTTTAGGACTGGCCTGCGTCAACACCCGAACTAAGGATAGGGAGTGATGAAGTAATCGAACGCGTCGACAACTTCACTCATCTTGAAAGTCTGATCAGCCGAAATGGGTTGGTGTCTGACGAAATCTCTGCATGGATTCGAAAAGTTCGGTTGGCTTTTGCCAACTTAAGTCACCTATGGCGAAGACGAAATATCCGTCTATCAAATCAAGGGCGAGTATAACGTGTGGCAGTTTGTTCTGTTCTACTTTATGGCTACTAAAAGTGGCCATCAAGAGTAGAAGATATTCTTAACTTACTAGCATTCGACCACAGATGACTTTGAAATATTGCTCGAATCTGCTGGGATCATCGAGTTAGTAGTAGCAAGGTTAGACGCAGGGTATTAGGGAATGATGGTAAATCAGTTGATGAGGTTGTGAATCTTCATCGACTGAGATGGTTGGGCCACGTGTTACGTGTTTACATATTCAAATATTTCTTCTGAATCCTCTCACCTAATAACGAAAATATGTCATTTACATGCCGTAACCAAACTTAAAGTGTCATTACATGTTCCATGGTCGCACTGGTTTCCAACGTATGCATCAGTGAATTCGCTGCAATCGGTAGAACTGGCAAACCCACCTTTGTCTTTGAAGATCACATATTATGATGAGATGAAAACACAATTACAAACACTCAATGATCTCGGAATGATCTAACAGGCATAGTAAGTTTAAATGTTTCAGATTCTAAATAGCCATAAATAACATCCAACACTATTGATAGGCATATCAGCAAAGAAGCAAGAAACATCAAAACTTGGCATTATTTCATCGACTTTCATATGAACAGTACTGATATTATTCTTGAATTCAATGAAATTTCGAAGCCCATGGTTAACTAATTTGTTATATGGTTTGAGTATCCTAAATTTTCAATTGTGTAATTTTCTTATGAACAAAATGATCAACATCTTTTTCGCATCAGATAGAAACTGAATTTATTTGCTGAATTGTATATTGGAACTAACGAACGTAATAAGTATGATGCAGTTGAAAAGAAAATCTGCTCCCTAAGTCTTCTCTTCAAAGGAGGTGAAATTACTGGAACAATTAACTACAGAATAGATGCTACGATGAAGACTGATAATCCAAAAGCGAAAACTGATAACTTAGCGTGAAACGAACTACTCTCTCACTTATATATAGTATCCAAACAATTTTTTTTAAAAATTCAGTTTTCCAGCAATGTGTGAATTTTATAAATAAATCCCACTATTCCACGGATTTTCTGAGAGCCTTTTTATTTTACTATAAATTTCAATAAATTATTCCGCATTATCGTTGGACAGACCACATATATTGTTAAAAATCACTCACTTTGTAAGCATAACGATAATGGTGATATTTTGATCCAGAATCATTCTCCAAAAATCACCAACTGTTGATTCTAATGGTGCCTGTGATGCAATGTACTCTATTTTATTTCTGTTTAGCACGGGATGTGTGTGAACACTTGTACAAGGTATTATTTCATAAATAAAACTTGCATTTACATAATCGTGTTCCTATAAAGTGGACAAAATATATTAAGAAACTTCGTGCATATGTGCTTATTTGAGCTACATCAAGCAAACTGAGTAAATAAATATTTCGATAGAGCAATGAGAAGACGGAGTTGATCTGAAAAATGTGATGTCATTGCGCTAAACATTTCGAACAATCTGGTAACGCATACTTGTCAAGGTATTCTATATGAAAACTAATAAAAATCAGTAAAATGAAAGTTCATGTAAAACAAGTTAATAAAGGGGAGATAAAGTTTTTTACATAGAAAGAATAAGAAATTGTCGCATCACCCTAGGCCATAAAATGACTTAAGGATTACCAGCGTAAATTCAAGGATACGACAAATTGTTTTTGTACATACAAGAGCGGTTTAAATTTACGAATAGCCAATAAACCTGAGAATACATCCTTGATAATTTCTTCTGTACAACGTTTCAAAAGCTGCATTGATGTCAATTTTGTGCCCCGTTTCAATTATGTGCATCGCTATTGATGAACATGGATTTCTATTTCCCACGTTTATTGGATCATTTGACATTAACTGGTTTCGAAGCCATCTAGGGATATGTTCCATGGCCCTTGATTGAATTTTTCGATTACTCTTCCCTCTGTATATGTGTCCGCACAAACATGTAAACAGGTAAATGCAATGGGGTGTGACGTAATCATCTGTTATACTGTCTAGGTCTATTTGGAATCATGAGCTTAAACGTTTTAATCACAATCGGTTTAGCAGCATAATACGTTTTCTCGATGGCTGCTTTCAATTTCTGTCATAAAACCGTACTATATGGTAGATAGATATAAATTTTTTTCTCCGTTAAAGTTTATAAACAGGTGCAGAAGTCAGTCAACACTAAGATCTTTCGTTTATTCACTTCCGAAGAAAATGTGTAGAGCGAATATCTCACATTTTTCAGATCAACTCCGTCTTCTCATTGCTCTATCAAAATTTATAAAATGGATTATTTGTTTTAAATAAATATCTAATCGAATAGCTCAGTAAGAACAGTTTGACTAAGAAACAGTGTGAAATCGTAAGGACAACTATTGCCCACTAGTTTGCAACGAATAATCCAAACCGAATTGTTGGGATATTCAGAAAAATATCCCAAAAATTATCCTGTTAAGTCTAATGATATCCTTAAACGTGAAATGGTGTCATTTTTCTGTTGGTCAATATTCAAGGTAGTCCTAACTGTATAAATATGCATTTGTCTATAAAGTATCATTTCTATTCCTATTCTTATTCTTATCCTTCTCTTGACCCCATAAACAATTTCATCTACGGTTCGTGTTCTGATATGTTGGCGATTGAGGAACAGTATTGGGGTCGTACTGGGATATCCGAAGTTGGTCAGTCGGTAGAAATTAGAGAAGCCACCCCGCAGTCCACAACACAAATCAAACTCAACACTACACACACCATAGTGATCGAAACACAATCCAGCCATTGAATGATGAACTAAAGATTTGATTTCTCAATTTCAATCGCTTTCCCATATGAGAGTAACAAACATCCAGTATCATCATGGTATGTTTACCTTATTTCATTTGCTAATCTGTCCAATTAATAAATAAACCTTGGTCAAAAAACGTTTTGTAAATTTAAAGTACATCAATCCAATCAGCTTCAAAACACTAATTATTTCCAGTAAAACACTTTTTCTACCGTTCTATCTATCGTTCAAAACATTACACGTAGTCCTCAAAATAAAAGCTTGACGCTGTAATAATAGAATTATTATTTGTTGACAATGACAGCTCTTTCAGGGAAAGGCGAAGTTTAAGGGTTTTGACCGGTAGATGCAGTATCCCGTCCTTCTCAGCTTTTGGTGAAATGTCAGCAAATTTGGAATAGGTTATTCACACACTTTTATCAACCAGAAATTTCCGCATGTGTTATATGTAGAGACTATATTCATAAATTCACTCAATAACAGATTATAGACAAGAACTTTAAAAACTTTTGACGACATCTCTGGATTTTCTCTGAGTGAGTAGAAAGTATTGTACCATTAAGAACACTTTCTCATATGTAACGTAGTGCGAGTCATAAAAAAGATGGGTAGATATAAAATTAGTGTCTCATTAACTTAGAATAGAAACATGTTACTTTTATAGACTTGTTTTATTATCGACTAGAAGGTGATACAACTTCGAATGAGTTAAACTCAACACTGATTAGGTAGGTGACTTTCCACATGAAGCCGATCCATTAAATACCGAGTCAAAATGTCATAATTTTTTTCTAATAGGTGACTAAATTGCTAGAACTTCAATCATTATATTCCATGTTCAAACTTTACACTCAGTTCAGTTTTGTCGGATAAATGGAACCCTCAACTGTTACACAAAAAAGTATAGTCCATAATCGAGGAGGAAAATTTTTGGGTTGTCGCATTAACGACTAGTATATACAAATTGGAGCTAACCAAATTTTAAAAAGGCCATAATCAAAACTGTCTATGTAATAATCAATTCACAAAGATAATTAAAAATGTATTAAAAACGAAGTGAAATCATATTTTGAATGACAAGTTTCTCTCGATAGATTATACTACCTTTATTATTCATAAACAGATGTTATTTTCCTAACCAATACGCGCTGTGTAAATTTTTACCGTAAGTATATTTCTTCTCAGCTCATATAGACTAATTAAACAGTAGTAGATCGAGAAAAATAAATTACCTGTTTGCTTTTTTGAAGTGGATTTAACTTCACTCGCGTTTGATCATCTAAAAATGTTCAGATAAATTTATTGAGAGAATAAAACGAGAAATTAGTTGACTTTGCCGATTGAAATATTTATTAAAACATTAATATTTGCTGAAAGTTCGATCATTAAATGATCCACCTTTAAGGATCGTTGAAAACATTATAATTGCTTACGCCTGTTACCCTAAGTGGAGAATATGCCGGCCGACCAACATTCTTAAACACACTTTGTCCTGGGCCTTCCTTTCTAGTCCTATTCAATTATTGTTCATTCTTTTCATATCTGTCTCCATTTTTCGGCGTAATGTGTTCTTCGACCTTCCTCTCCTGCTTTGGCCTTGAGGATTTCAAGTGAGGGCTTGTGGGGCCCTTAATTTTGTCGTCATTTAGATCGAACGATGTTGTCGAAAGGGCTCTCCACTTTAGTGGCCCGTGGATCTGACTCCAATTAGATCGTATGAACGTTTGTTATCGCCTATCCTCATATATAATCATCGATTTAAATCGCGTTAGTCAGTGACAGAATCAAATAAGTCAAATAACGAGAATGGACTTGTGGATACATATATTTTGTATATGGAGCAAAATGAATAGAGAGAAGAGAAACGACACGGAGTGGAGATGGCTGGTAAGCCAACTCCCCTTTAACCGAGCGTTAATCAATAGTTATAGTTACACAACAGTAAGTTACAGAAGTGTGATGAGTAATGTGATAAGAAATGTACACACACCTACACGCTCATATAGAAAACAGTCAAGATTGGTAAGCGAATAAATAACAAGGTCGGAATGTGGCTCAAGTAGAATGAATAGAATGGGCTGTCCGAAAGCTAGAATAAGGTATATAGGTTTAACATAATAACCGACACTACAGGCTTGCCTTGTGACACAGTTTTATCTTCTGGATGGTGGCTTCCGTAGTTCTCTAAGTTTCTACCCCATACAGTAGAACTGTCTTGACTTTATATTGGAAATTCTGACCTTGGTTTTGGTTGACAGTTGTTTTAAATTCCAGATGTTCTTCAGTTGTAGATGTGCTGTTCTTGCCTTGACGATCAGCGCCTTCACATCCGAATCTAATCCACCGTGCTCATCAATGATGCTTCCCAGATATGTAAAGGTTTTTACATCGTCCAAAGCATCACCGTCAAGTATGATTCGA
Source organism: Schistosoma haematobium (assembly GCF_000699445.3). Taxonomy (NCBI): domain Eukaryota; kingdom Metazoa; phylum Platyhelminthes; class Trematoda; order Strigeidida; family Schistosomatidae; genus Schistosoma; species Schistosoma haematobium. The sequence continues at coordinate 16,179,397 of NC_067200.1, forward strand.
TTGGTGCGTGCTGTGTTGTATCGGAGAATCTTGCTTTTACCTTCGTGTATATTGAGACCTACTAGTGCTACACTGGTCGCCTTCTCCTCCATCTGTTGTTGCGTGTGCGATAGAAGAGCCAGATCATCTGCGAAGTCTAGATCGTCCAGCTGCATCCTACCTGTACAATGTATCCCATGCTTCCCCCAAGATGTTGACGTCTTCATAATCCAGTCGACAATCAGGAGAAAGAAAAAAGGTGAGAGTAAGCAATTTTGCCTGAATTCGGTCTTTACTTCGAACGTGTCTGTCAGCTATCCACCATGCACGATTTTGCAGCTTAATCCATCATAGAAATTCCATATGATATTGACTATCTTCTCAGGCACGTCGTAGTTTTGAAGAAGCCTTGTCTACGCTATCAAATGCTTTCTCGTATTCAATGATGTTGATGCAGAGTGATGAATTCCATTCAACTGATTGTTCCACAGTGATTCGTATTGTTACGATTTAGTCGGCACACGATCAATCCTTATGGAATCCAGCCAGTTGGTCTCGAAGTTGGACATCTACGGAGTCATTCATTCTGTTTAATAACACCCTGTTGAAGACTTTCCTGGTATTGAGAGAAGAGTGATGCCACTGTAGTTCTCACAGTTGCTGAGATCGCCTTTCTTCGGAATCCTGATCAGGTGTCCTTCTTTCCAGTCTGTTGGTACTTGTTCTTCATCTCAAATCTTACTTAAGAGAGTGTGGAGTATCCTTGCAAATACTGCTACATCTGCTTTCAGTACCTCTGTTGGAATGTTGTCTGGTCCTGCTGCTTTGCCGCTCTTGATTTTTCTGATGGCCATGCTGATCTGGTGGTCCAAAATCGATTGGGAGGTCATTGGGTGCTACTTAAATGTTGGTGGATTCAGTGGAGCTGGTCGATTCAAGAGTTCTTTGAAGTATTGTACCCACCTGTTTCGCTGTTTTTCAAGGTTGCTTATTACTTCGCCTTCTTTGCTTTTCACTGGCCGTCCTGGTTTATGTTAATTTCCAGCGAGCTTCTTTGTTGTATCACATAAATGTCTCATGTTTCCTTCTCTTGCAGCCTATTCCACCGTTATTGCTAGATCTTCCATATATTTACGTTTGTCGATTCTAATGCTTCCCATCACTTGCTTGTTTGCTCCTGTGTATTCAGCTTGCGCCTTGGCTTTCTCTGCTCTTGTTCGGTTGATATTGATAGTTGCCTTCTTGTTCCTCATTTCTTGAGTCTTATCCAGGGGATCAACAGTGGTCCGTTCCTTGTGATCGTGCTTCTTGTGGCCCAGAACCTCATGACATGTTTAAGTAATTGCCTCCTTTTATCCCTTTCCAGTTGTTCTCTATGGAACATGTTACTGAGGTCTATCTTGGATTCCTTGAGTCAGTTAGCATTCTGAAGAAAAGCCGTATTAAACTTTTGTGATGTTGTCCGCCCCATCGTCCAGTGCTACGTGAGAAGAGAAGCTAAAGAACGCGCAGTGGAGAAGACGATTGAGCCAACTCAAATTTAGCCAAGCGTGAATCGATATTTATAGTTGAACAAGAATAAGTTACAAAAATGTTATGAATAGGATAAGAAGTGCACACACATACGCTCATATAAAAGTTGATAAGTGAATAATTGGCTAAGTCAAAATGTTACTCAGGAAGAATGAAAATAAACTGATCTGTCCGAAAGCTAGAATAAGTTGTGTGGGTTTAACATGGCAACCGACACTATTAGTATATGTATTCAGAAACCGGTTATTTTATTGTAGGCCATCATTTGTTCGTCTTAACGACACTGGCAAATGATATTGCATCAAAAGTAGCATCAAGTTTGTTAGTGTAGTAATCTAATATTGTTATTTATCAAAACAAACGGTAATATTAAAAATACTACCGTTCATTCAAAAGAATTCTACAAGTGGATTTCATTGGCGTTGAATGTTGAAAAATAGCCAAAAAGCCGGACATTATCTGTTGCATTTATTCAACATTTCAAATAACCAAGAATAGTAATCGTTACCTAAGGCTTATCCATTAACGGTAATTTTCATCATCAACATACGGTCTGAATTATTTATAACGGTTATTTTTTAGAAAAAAATTACACATAATGTCACGATACTTATAGGATAGTGTTAATTAGAATATGGTATAACGCAGGTATGTAGGCCAGTTAAAAGTAGTAAATGTGAGGTAATTTGGAAGCATCATTCATAAAGTTACTTTGCTTAAAAGGTAAGTAAGTACCGCCACGTCGAGTATATTTTCCTAAATGATTCATTACAATGTGAATGATAGAATTTAATCAAAATTAAGAACTAAAAGATATGATGTTAGCCATTACAAAGTGACTGATTAAAGTCAACACCTTAGTTCTCTATAGCAAATCAGCCTTAATCTATCTAAATCAATGGTAGCATTTCCCACAGTAACAATAGACGATACCAGTAAACCTTAGTGACAAGTTCTATGTGGTTAGTTACTGTTTGCCGCCTCAGATTACTTAACACTAAACCATATGAATAAACTTTATCAGTAATCAAATGGATAATTATTAACAATCTTTCACCAACTGCTTAAATTTTCAATTCTTTACACATAATAACTAATCCACTATAAACCAATATTTAGTGTACCAATTACTTGGCTAGGAAACTGTTTAGTTATTTTTATGAAACTTTACTATTGTTTAATATTCTATTTCTCCAGATTTTCACTTTAAAATAATTCAATGTTAAGAATTGTATAGTGTAGTGAAAGATTTATCAGACTGAAAAAAAGTAAATATCTGGTGTTAAAAACCTAATATTTTTTATTTATTTCACATTACACTTACACGGTAGAATATCACTAAAACGATTTAATCGTTTATTTATATTCTTTTGTCCAATTTCTTGACTCAACATATCTGATTGTATTAGAAATTGACTGTTACTGATTATTAACTAAACAATGAATATAAAAAGAAAATTTCTTTTGATGCAAATGCATAAATATTCACTAGAATAGCTATAATTCAGAATCCATGCCGAAACATATCCATACCCTGACGCTATATGCTGGTTGTTAACGCAGTAGGTTGAAACAAGGATGGAGAGAGACAAGCTAACACATGATATCAGCTAAAGAAATCCTTGGCTGTTAATTCAAGTTGTGTGGTAGAGATATATATGTCAAAGCTGAGATTTATGAAATAATCAAAATTAAGCTTCTGAGACCTTAAGTGACTAGTTAAAAAACCATTCACAATGATCCAGGTAGGTTCAGTTGTTGTCTCTTTTTGTAATACGGGCCTATTATTGTCAATTCATTAATTTCTTTCCTCGATGTTGTTAAATTCAAATTCCCACGCCGATAGATACCAGTGGTTCCTTTTTGTTTCTGACTGGCTGGGTCAATTGGATATATTAGTCTAAAACCAAACTATAGGTGGAAGACGTTGACGGATGCAGAGTATTAGTTGATGTTTGGTCTAATCACCCGAGGGACACAAGACATGAAAACGATCGAAGTTTGGCTCAATTATCCGTCAGAGACATCTGTATCTATGAGTCAGCTAGTGTGCATAAGTTTCCCAATAAAGCTTCTAATGTTGTCCCTCATCACATAATTAGCTGATTGAGCTCACATATAAGAAATCTATTTGTCAGTAGCAAAACAGACGACAACCCAACACAGATCTTTATTTTATTGATTTCCTGGAGCTAGACTCATCTGGAAATCTTCAACCTGGACTAATACATATTTGTGATAAATCCTACGTCATCTATGATTACCGCAATATTGAATAATGATGAATATTATCTTGTAGTATAGATAATGAAAATAAGCTTGATATATGTGTTTACGTGTAAAATGGTCGACTTTGGAATTGTCGAACAAAGAATAGCCATCTTGACTACTTAATGAATTACATTTTGCAATGTTTACATAGTTAAATAAACCACCTTCAGCGTTTCTGTCACAAATAAAGTTGCCATGTAAAGATTTTGATCGAATTACAAAAGCCGAAGAAGCTTTTAAAACCTAAAAGGTTTGAATAGCATTTCAGTCCTAGTCTTGGATTTCTCAATAATGCATATTCACAACTTCACAGAGCAATCCTATTAAGCCTACTCAAGTCTCTTGGGTAACAGTGTAGCAGTATGCAGTAGGAACCCAATAACGATACTGAAAAGAACATTTTCCCAGGTAAAATATTGTCAGTAACCCTTGTGAATGACGATGAATATTTCACCTTTTCTCCCTATCTGGTTTGTAGCCTTATACAATAGATTAGTGATTGAACAATTAAATATTAAACACTAAGTGGTAGGTTTAAATAAAAATCGATGTATGTTGAGTTAATCCACCGAATAGCAGCACTAATCTTTATTCATTTATCAGTAACCTAAAACTAAGTGGACAAATGTGTATGTGGACAATGAGTTGCATTACTCAAGAAATCAGTAATTATTCATTTTCCTTCCACTGATAGAATTGGGACAGATTTGTATATTTTCTCTATTTGAAGATTTGTTCACTATGAAATAGAAACTGGTACTGAATAATTAAAATTTTAAAAAAACCAATGAAACAATAACAAGAATAATGAAAATTTATTACGTACTTGATATTGTACTTTTAGTGTTGCGAATGAATCTTTTGAATAGTTTTCATATTGTGCCATAAACGTATGGGTTGTAACTGGTGTTGGCCTACACAAATGGTAGACCAAAAGATAAACAATATTTCTAAATTACCAGGAGAATTTGGTTTTAATCAACAGAACGAGCTGATAATTATCTTGGAAAGATAACTGACGAATAAATGGCTGATTGATGAATGATATGCAGTGATACAATACGATCAAGGAATTATTAACTATCTAGTTGGATTTATTAATTTAGTGCAATCACTTGTAGTTATCGAACTATTATCGGTTAGTCAGTCGATTATAGAAAATGTAGGACCTGGCACGAATATGTACGGTCTAAGTTGGCACTATTCCAATTGGAACGTCGTAAGATGAGGCTAAGAAGAGAGCATTATTTAGGTGTCTTCACCAAGGTTCGAACTAATAACTTCAAGTAAATTGAGTGTTGGGTAATTCGTTAATCATAAAAATAATCTAAGCCACTACTTCAGAAATTTATTTCTCTGAGAAAGTGAGTTATACAAAGTCACTGAAATTCAAAAATTTTACTTTTCATTGGGAAATTACAAATATATCATTACTACTATCATTCTCAACTTTGAGTCTTCGTTTCACCAAGGTGAAACGTCCTTTCACCAAATTCATATCCATAAATATGTTGAAATTCATTTGTAACATTTGATGCTGCAGTATTACAGTTTGTAAGGAGTGGGTGTGGTGAGTCTAATGAAATAAAATGAAATTACGTTATTCACCTAGTTGTTCTTCATCGTTTTCAACATACCAAACATGACTTAATAATGAACAACGTCAATTTAAAAGTAGAAAGCATGAAATGATACTAAACTCAAAGCATACAATAAGGTAACATCAAAGCTATTTGATTAAATAGATATTTCATGTAAAGTCAAATAATTGGAGAGTAATATTAATCATCCACTGGAATCTTCGTTAAATTTCATCCCTAGATAACCCTGAATAATCATCACTATATTTACTAATATAATTTTGTATAGAACACTGTGTTTCAAAGGGGGTTAATTTTCAACATAAAATGATTTTCCTTAGGGAACCATTGACATTACAAGGAAGTCAAATAAATCGTTACTACTGATACTAGATGACAGTTATTCTGTATTGGAAATCAAATGAAATGATAAATTTTGACGACTTAAAAATTAACTCAATTACTGAAAGACTCCATACCTATCACTAAATCTTAATTTTCAGATTCGATCCAATGTGAAGCGGTGGTTGTAAACTGCCAAATAGTCTTCAACTACAAAGAGACAATACTCATATGATTTTTAATAGTACTACCGTGGTGTATTCTACTTACGCTGACAGATATAAGTAGTATGTAGACGCAATCGGAGGATTGAAATGAACAGAGCTGAAAGGAAATCGGAGAGCTATCGAAATAACAGCGGAAGTAGAGGGATAAAGGAGTATGTAAAGGAAAAGTCAAAGATGTGCAAATAATGTATTTAATATGTAGTGACTCACTTTTATCACGAGAACACGATTGGTTTAATGAAAGCAATTATTATTATAACCAATTGTACCAGTGACTGTTTTAATGTGCTTTTGTTTGACTGTGCTAAAAAGCATCCATTATTCTTACACTTTGATTGTGACCTCGCGCGAATTCGGTTACGCTCTGTAACCAAGATTGTATCCTGGCACGATCTCGGTATTCTTTCCATACCACGAGATCGCCAGCAAATATATCTCGACTTGGTCCATTAACTGCCTTCTGATATTTGGCTTCCCGGGGATTTTATGGATTTCTTTGGCACGTGTTTCTTGGTAGCTGTGTTCATAGTCGATTTCGACTCGACGTCACGCAACAATTGGTGAGCCGAATTCTCGAACACGCCGCAACCTCTGGTCGAATCTTCCAAATAAGCCAATTTGGTGAGTCTATAGTTTATCTATCCACGTCTGTCGTATATTTTCATATTGCCTTTCAATATGTAATATACGCGACATGACGGATAACGATAGGAATAGTATTACTATAATAAACTCCCATGTACGTGTACCGAGTCCTTGTCACTTTTTATTCGCGTGACGGTAAATTCCAAGCTTTCTTCGAGAAATTTTCCCTTATTAACTATTCTCCTCGCTGACCAGACTTCTTGGTACGGAACGCATACGCATTACCGTCTACCACTCAGCACCAAATGGTTAAGTTGAACGGTTTCATTGACAACTTAAAAGTGCTCTACGAGCACACGAAAACAACAACTGGTACGAAGCCTTACCGCTCGTTCTCTTAGGCATCAGAACGAGCTTGAACGCAGATATCCAATGTTCCGCCACCGAACTGGTATACGGCACGACATTGCATCTGCCCGGAGAATTCTTCACACCACGGAGCAGACCTGATTTCGGTAAGTCAGACTACGTCCAACGACTGTCTGCATTTGTGCGAACGCTGCCTCCGGTGACAACTCGAACACAACATCGACAAGTCGCTCTCCATTGAGAGTTATCTACCTGTTCACATGTTTTCATACGAGTAGATTCGGTACGCAAACCTTTGCAACAATCTTACGAAGGCCCTTTTCATGTGATCGCTCGTCACGAAAAGACCTTCAAGGTTGATCGACATGGCCGCATCGAGATCGTCAGCATTGATCGTCTCAAACCAGCACACGTCGATGACAGTGCCCTATCTGACAACCTGAGATTCAATGCTAGACCTATCAAACCTACTAGCGGGATCCTTAAATCTTCAGATCCTACGCTAGATACACCTGAGACCTCATTCTCACGTCCCGGTCAACAGCACGCGTCATCTGCACCATCTACGGACGAGACGACAGTCTCACGTCCAGATCAGCAGACCACGTCGCCCTTGACTTCGGATGAGATTGCAGGCTCACGCGACGCGAACGAGACTACTGTCTCACGTTCCGGTCGCCGAGTACGGTTACCCGTACGCTTCCGCGATTAACCGCACAGTTAACAACCGATACGGTGTAGGACTATTCCTATGCTACATGCATGCCACACTCTTCTCTTTTTTGAGTTTTTTCCTATCCTGAGCCCACACCTTCGACCATCCCCGTCTGGTACCGTCGACTTCGGCGAAAGCTGGATTGGCCACCCACGCTCTTGTCAACGCACTCAGACGATATTCTGGTTCCGAATGTTTAGCATACGCTTGGTCTCGGACTTGGTCGCGATGGTCGCTTCTGGTTCCTCGGCTTAACGTGGTTTCGTCCTACGTCTGCAGCGTTTCTGGTCCGCATCCCTACGAACGCAATCTTCAGATTCTGGTAACAAACCACTCTGGTTTGGTATCCCAACTCGAGCAACAAATACAGCACATCGCCCCTGGTACCGTTCTCCGAAAAAGAATTTCGTTGGCAACTCGACGATCAACGATCGCTTTCCTGTTCCGCCAATTCTTCCGTCCAACAATCGCTCGCCAGTCGATCAGTCCCACGATTTAAACCGCTTTTTATCGAAAGTGTAAACTCTTTCTAGCGGGGGGCTCCTATAGTGACTCACTTTTATCACGAGAACACGATTGGTTTAATGAAAGCAATTATTATTATAACCAATTGTACCAGTGACTGTTTTAATGTGCTTTTGTTTGACTGTGCTAAAAAGCATCCATTATTCTTACACTTTGATTGTGACCTCGCGCGAATTCGGTTACGCTCTGTAACCAAGATTGTATCCTGGCACGATCTCGGTATTCTTTCCATACCACGAGATCGCCAGCAAATATATCTCGACTTGGTCCATTAACTGCCTTCTGATATTTGGCTTCCCGGGGATTTTATGGATTTCTTTGGCACGTGTTTCTTGGTAGCGGTGTTCATAGTCGATTTCGACTCGACGCCATGCTACAAATATGTGATTTTCATATTTTAAGAAGGCATTGAGTAATTTTGCATTGAAAGGAAAATTGGTTTTCCTCACCAAGCCTTTGTTTAATATAGCAGGATATAATATTTTTCTTGCAAATGTATTATCAGTAGATTATATACTAAAATTTATCGTTCACAACACCACAAGCAATGTCAGTTCACGATAAAAATTACACTAAAAAATGTACAACTTCAAACTTTATTAATATGAACATAGTTTTATTTAAACCGGAGGTTAGTTTGATAAAACAAATAAAGTGCTGTCATAAGATAGGAAGTCGTAACTGACACTGTATTTTAAATTTATTCAGAAGATAGATCCGATGTATTAAACAAGTTAGTCATTGATTTTCTGTTTAAGACTTTATATTCTACAATTGCTGATATCCAGGACTGAAGAGACCGGTTTTTGTCATACCAGTAGCTTCTCGAGTGGATGCTACGATGCTGTTTAATTTTACAAACTGCTTATTTTCTACACAATAGATGGTTATGGAATCCAGATTATTACCTTCATTCCATTAGAGATACGTCATTTGGATGTACATGTCTTTCAATACTAATTCTCATATTTGAATACAAGACCTGAAGCAATCTACTGAAGTGATAGAGTCTTTTTAATTAGTCTTCTGAGTCACAAAAGGAAAAATCAAAGGATTTGCTCAAGACGCCTGACGAGGACTGATGAAGTAAATGTAAATACTAATAGTGAAAAAAAGGAAACATATCTAAGTATTAATCAATATTATACTCGTTGAGTTAGTTGGTTACAACCATGACTCATTAGCCTAGTGGATAAGTCATTATCGTCTGAAGAGATGGTAATGAGTTTTAAATCTAACTGTGAACATCAATACTAAGATTCAGGTAAATTTTACTGTCCAGTCAAAATTGTATAAAAAGCTTGTCCAGGATATAATTAAGAGTTACTAACCTAAAAATTAATGATCATCCTAATTATTACTTTGCTCTTGGTCTAATACATGAAAGAGAAGTAAAAGTGCAAAACATATTCGAAATTCTAAGGAAAAACATACCCGTTATATGAATAGGTTTACAGTCCATTATCAGGACTTATTGTTTCTATGTTAATGATGCATTACATAAAACACGTTGAAGTTTTATAGACAAATGCTGATCCTTTATCAGCAGTATGATTGACTGAAGTAATTAGTAAATTCTAGCAATGATTATAACTACCAGTTAATATTTGATAAGAAAATGATCCATCTGGTACATTCAATCCGAAAAAAGTTTAACAGTTTAAGTTATCACTTGATCAGTAACGTCAATATTTCATTGAGTTTATAGATTTAAAACAAATTAGAAAGCGCTGATTGAATTTAAAACTTGAAAGAATATTAAGACATGGTTCGATCTTCTGTAAACATTGATTAACGTACATATATTTATATCCAGCTTACATACTGCGTATATCTTATGAGCTTAACTTCTTTACGATGATCCTGTACTAGCTAAATGATACTGTTTACAAATCATATGACCGTTATACACTATATATGTAAACCTAAGGTCAAGGTATTTTTAAGATATGAATATATTAAAAAGCAAATCCCCTGAAGTTCTATAACCAAAAAATAGTTGCATATGAACTTCAAAGAAGCTTATATTAGTTGGTTAAATTTATAAAACCGTATACTATCATAAACTTCATCAATAAAAAAAAATAGGAGAAACTGTTTTTGGACAGTAGCTGGCAATATAATTCAGAACATGGTTTTCCTTCTATTTTGAAATACTTGTTTTTCAATTTTTATATGTCCCAGCGAAACTGGGTCTGACAGTAGTACTTACTATTCAAAATAAAGTCAGACAGTGTCATAACATTCGTTCAACAAGATCATCCAGAAATAGCGACTTATCGCTCCTATCTTGAATAACCATTAAGAGGCAATAAAACTTCAACTAATAATTATATATAACTTTAAAAGCATGGTTTATTGATTAACCCATGTACCAAGTACAGATTTATGTTATTTTATTTTATTTCAACACATAGATAATGGTACAAAGAGGCACCAAATACATATGCGACACACAAATCTCATTCGATATGAGTGAGGGCTGTGATACTGCCTGGGTGCCCAAACCGAAGCAGGTGGTTATCTTGGGGGGCCACTCCTCGAGCCTTCGACCTGAAGTTCTGATCCACAAGGCAGTGGAGCATCGTCAGGAGATGCAGTCCGATGAAAGCCAGTGACCAACAATTGGTTCATACGCCATTTGTTCCTTCAGGATACTGGAGCCCATGTGCAACATGGATTTGGTTTGGGATCCGGTTAAAGCGCCGGACATTCGCTTTTCGTCCTCTCATTTTCACAAACAACACCCCCGCCATGAGAAGACAGTGAGTAGGACTTCCCTGGCAGAGGCTATATACCCGTGGCCATGTGAGAGCATTTCGAGAGGGAGAGCGGACTCTCCCCACTCTCGGCCGTACCAGGGCATTTGGGGGCTATGTACTCAGCTTTGAGCCACACTAATTGTATAATGTATAGCAATACTACCCGGATGCTGATATCCGAGTAGGTGAACAGAGTTTCTAATCGGGGACCTACTAGTTGAAAGCTAAGTGCTTAAAGCAATGAGCTACTATCGCTCTATTTATGTAAAAGTATACAAACATCTAAAATGTCTATCTGAAACGGTGATAATATTATCTACTTCTAATGGAGATTTAAAAACTGAATATTAATTTGCACACAATTAGTTCAAAACTATTAAAAATACTTGAATCTCTGCCCACTAGTCTTGTACATAATGAACAGATATAATTTAAAAACGTTAGACAAACAAACTGAAGTGTGGAAATAGTGGACGTTAACCAGTACCTAAATACGTACCCAACTTGAAAATATAATAAATACATATTTCAACCCCTAAATGTTGCCGATCATTGTATCTGTATTTTTTCCAACTATTTATAGATAAAGTATGATGAAGTTAGCGAACCTGAAATGGGATTTGCTTTTGAGATAACGATATCTGTCGAGAATTTTTTTAAAAAGTGAAGCACGAAATGAATTTTGTATCTAGATAATGTATTTGACTTTATCTGTTTTCATTAAACACAAATGGCGTTGCACTAATAACATGAATGAAATATATTGAAAATAAATAAAATCTAGTAGACGCATTATTTAAATGTTGAGACAATATTAATCCTGAAATTTGCGCCTAGATAAACATTTCATTGGTATTTCTTTCTTTTATGAAGAGTAGTTTATTACTTCATTGAGCTACACGTTTTAACCATGATAAATTACTATGAATAGCGAACGACAGATGTATACAAATTTATTACCGAATTTGATGTAGTACAATAGGATTACCACATGACATTGGATTTAGCGTTGGGTCTAACATTTTCAATAACAGCTCACATAATTTAAATCAATAATTATCATCAGTTTTTCTGATGTTTGCATAATCCATACTGACAATTATCACGTGCTCACTAGTGACCAGCTTCAAGAGGAAATTTACGGAGTCCCAGTGAGAAGCTATGATCAATGGAGCTAAGCGGTGTAGGGTGTAAGGAAGACATCCATGGAACAAAATGGAAGATGGTAGCGCAATATAGTGGATTGATTGAAGTTAGACTTTTACAGCATGAGATCGCAGTCTGATGGTCTAGAACCTAAGGATTTGCGTACGAGGATGAAGGCCCTGGGTTCGATCCCAGGTTATAGGGTGATAAACGCGCATTGTTGAGGGATATAATACTAGGAAGAAATGGTCATCCATTCGTTTCAGGCTTTCAACAGCTGTTTAACTTTGATCATTTCACGATTTCAATAAAATTCAACCATTTCCATAACCCATACTGTGAACTATGTTTACCGGTTAAAAACACGAAAATATTAAGATCAAAGAATTATGGTATAGCTTTGCTTACCATTTCATAGATGTACATAAATTTGGAAGGTGGGTTCTGAACAGAAATAGTACAAACAAAAAAATTGTCAATAACAAGGCATATTAATTAACAGCATAAGTTTTTCCTATCAATATAATCAGTGATGGTGATATGTAAAAATTTAATTCTCAACCAACAATAAAATTATTTACCAATGACGTATTATCTTTTTTATTTCGTAGTAAGTAATGTATCGTGAAGTAAATAAAAAAATTATATTATTCATCAAATTAGACACCAGCGAAACCGTTTTCTACGATATCATTTTCTTAGGCTGCTCAATCGTATTCCGAGTTCCTTTCATACGTAGCATTTAATAGTAAAATAGAGGAGTGTTACACATATAAAAAATAATCGAACTTCGGTAAGGGGTTGCAGAGACTGATGAATTTCACTGAAACCATAAACCATCTAATTTAGACCACCACTGAAAACCTGGAAGCACTGGACAGCCATTTGGTCCTAGTTTGGGGATCCTCAGCAGTGCACATTCACGATTCCGCATGGGAGACTCCAGCCCAGAGTGTCCACTAAATTTCATTCAAACCACCATCATTTGTTTATTCTGAGTACATTATTGAGGACAGAGAATGAGATTGAAGTTCTCCTTTTATCCAGCGGCATTCAACTGTGTAAGATCGTATACTACCGTTTAACTATCTTCGAGAATTTTTGAAACACTTTATAAACAGGATGTACTAGACGGCTCAGTGGTCAAAGGTTAGGCGTTCACACTCGCTACAATATGTCTAGGGTCCGATCAACGGTGGTTCGTGGATGCACATTACTCAGAAGGTCGAAATTAGGATAAAACTGCCATCTAGTCCTAGAACTAATCTCCATAAAAGCCCTATAATAATAAGAATAATATTTATCAAATGGCAGAGGATTAATTAAAGTACAAGTTCATATAGGTAAGTAACAGTCCTTGTAATACTAACGTAATACTAAGTTGCAAATTAATGGATGTGCGATTTAAATATAGAGTCATATTAGAACCTGACAGAAAGAATTTGATTATCTTTCAACATCACATAGAAAGACCATAGTAATTACCCAGTGATTATTAAACGCTGAGACCACAATTTTCGAAGGACATACGAGCGACGCTCGAATGACCATGAGGTGTCCAACTACTTATTAGGGCTACAGCAAGGTTACATATCACTGTGAGGAATTGTACGATTGATGTTTAAGGTTCGAAATTAGATTAAACGTATTCATCACGAAATGGCATCCACTAAAATACCAAAATACTATTTGGCCAAATGGATGAATAAATTTCACGAAAAAATCGACCCATTACCTTAAATCTGATGGGTTCGGCCATAAATCATAATCTTGCCTAATTAACCAAAAAAATCTTAGCTTTACGAGATTAGCTGCACCCTGAATACTTTGGTAGAAATGTCGTTGACCATGATGTTGAGCGATAGTGATACTTATTCTATGGAAAAACACTTACTTGGGTACCGTAGATGCGATTTAAATCGCATCCAGTAGTTTCTGTCTATTACCTCTAGTCACCGAATCTATAAAAACTGCTTTGACGTGACTGAGCATGTCCAAGTATTAAGTATTTCTGATTTCATCTTAAAATGCAACGCAGAATTTATCACCTCAATGTAAACTGATTGTTTGAGTGTTTCCAAAATTACTTAAATGAATAACAATCTATCACTCATGAGTAGTACATCTGACATTAATAAACCATATATTCAATATTTTATTAGTAGAGATGGTTTAACTAAAGATACACCAACGATGTAAAAATTATTATCCTGTACATTAGCTATTAAGGTTGTATAATTATCACTTTATTGAATCAATGTACTGAGTGTTATATGCATACATTTTAGAATTCCACACTGCATATGATGAATAGATTAGATATATCTTAACTCAAATTACAAAATAATTAAACTGACCAAAGAGGACAATTGATAATAATCATCGTATTAAATTTAAACAGCTACACCCAGTGTTCGCTTTGATGGTTTATGTAGAAAATTTTATCATAAAAATAGTTTTTGTTACAGACTAGAATTAACTGTGGCATTAATGAGAAACACAGACCATTGGTTATTTTGCTTTGGCTAGGGACTGCTAAACAATGTGAATTTACCAACCTACAGATTTTCTGATTTCGTAGTGCGTATGATACTCTAAGGCGACTTTGTAACGATTCAATGGTCCAGTTTTTAATCCAGTGTAGAGTTGTGAGTACAAGCTAGAATGAAACATCTATCTGATGTACTCTGGTTCTCATTAATGCTTCAAGTGACGCCGATCTTCTATCTTTGAATCGAAAATATTTTCGGAAAATGCAGAAATATAGTTATGAAATGATTATTTTTCTTTCGTTTATTTGAGAAAAAATAACAAAACTAACCGATCCATTATCTTCTGTGAATAAATATCTTCATTAATTATTGATTTATTATTGATTTTTCCCCTTGCGATATTATTATAAATATCATTATTCTTGGGGATAGTGCTTCTTTCAATAAGACCATAATATAATAAACCGAATGAGGATATAGCCAATATGAACAATGACCACAAGATACAACATGTGATCAAAATGATAGTAGCTAATAAGTAATACCATACATTTGAAATGGAAAAAAAGTTTATGAGGAAATAGATCAATAGTTAAAGTTTAACTATATAGTACCAAATATTTTTTTTATTATAATGAACAATAAACCATACCACTGATTCTGTATCAACGATGGGAATGGTTTTTGTAGCTTAATAGTATTGTCAGAGACATTTAAGTTAAATAATTGTTATAATTAGGGCAATATGAATCTAGTTGCGTTACTAATAAGTTTTCAATTAGTTACACTTTTGAACATCAAACACAACATGTTGTGACATGTGTTGATGAAATAACTGGTGGAAAGATTAATTAACGAGCTTATACGACATGTACACACTATTATATCTGTTGTCTTATTTGTTTCACTACGTTATATAAAATATATTCAAGACTATGTAAGTAGCTGTATGGTAATAAGATTAAGAAGTAGATTATTGAAAATGGTTTTAATTGTGACAATTGGGTGATCAAGGTCTGATCTCCAAGATACACATAACCTTTCTTACGATTGAGGATAAATTTTGCTTACGAATGCCAAATGTCGTAAAAAGCTGATAAATGTGTCTGTCTGTTTTCTGCTTACTTCGCCAACATATTTCAATCAATATATTTTACAGTGTAACAGCGAATTAACGTACTTATAAAGTGATTATTTTATTACTGATATACAAACGTACTGTCAGACAGTGTACGTCCATGGATTATTTTCGACGTGGTATATCCATATTTCGTGTAAGTACGTAATTGCATACTAACAAAAGAAAAGAAAAGAATTAAATATGCATGAGATGAGTCGTATACAAACTATTGATGATAGCCAAGAAGCAAAGAACAGTTTATTTCTCTTGATTTAGGACCTCGTAACAAAATTTATTGATAAGTACACAAGAAATTGAACAAAATGCCATCAAATACGCAAGTAAGCGAACAAATAAAAATCATAATTTCGTCAATACAAAGGATTGAATTATCTGGCTACCTGTCAAAATTGAATGGTTGTTTATGAAATGTAGTTTAGTTGTGGACATGGTCCTCCTGTGTTGTTTGCCTAGACGAAGAAAGAGTTGACAGATGATGTCAAATAGATTCTAAACTTTTGCTGAATTTATGAGAAATACTACCCATAAACAAATTTTTGATATGGACTGTGCTCACGCAGAAATATCAATACTGAATATTACCTCAAGTTTGAAAATTTAACATAACAAGGCCAGAAATTCAAGAACGACTTCTTGTTACAGGGAACATTATTTGATTAGTTGTCCACGAGCTCAGATATTATTACACTTGTTTCTAGACGGGATATGCCAAAGTCTTGATACACACAGGAGTTTCCTTTGCGAAATAACAGTCAATTAAACTGCAACCATAATTCATAATAAAGTTAAACGACTTTACTTGTGATGTTAGGAATTATATTTAGTAAACTATTCGCTGGACGTTGACTGCTTTTCTTTATATTTGCAGCAATACGGAGAGATAGACCTGTATAGCTGATGGGAATAGGCGCTTGTAATATTTTAATCTCCAATACTTTTGGGTTTCGTAATGCAAGTGTATAATGCAATCCTTTTTCAGTCAACCGTCCCTGCCTACCCTCAGGTGCCGAGGTCTTCATAATCCAGTCGACCACCAGAAGAAAGAGGGAGAGTAAGCAGCCTTGTCTGACTGCGGTCCTCACTTGGAATGCGTTTGTCAGCTGTCTTCCATGCACGACTTTGTCGTGAGGTCTGTCGTATGAATTTTGGATGATGTTGACTATCTTCTCAGATACACCATAGTCTCGAACAAGTTTCTATAAGGTTCTCCTATCCACACTGTTAAACGCCTTCTCATAGTCCATGAAGTTGATGTATAGTGACGAGTTCCACTGAATTGATTGTTCAACGATGATCCTTAGTGTTGCGATTTGGTCTGTGCACGACCAGCCCTTACGGAATACAACCTGTGGATCTCGAAGTTGGGCGTCTACTGAATCGTTCATCCAGTTCAGTAACACTATTTTTTCTGGTGCCGACAGTAGTGTGATGCATCTGTGGTTTCCATATTTGTTCAGATCTCCTTTCTTTTCTTCCTTGATGAGATATTCTTCTTTCCAGTCTATCAGCACTTGTTCCTCCCCCAAGTCTTCCTGAATAGAATGTGGGGCATCTGTGCAGTGGATTCTGTCTGAATTCAGTGCTTCAGCTGGTATGTTGTCAGGTTCTGCTGCTTTCCCACTCTCGATTTGTATGATGGTCATCCTGATTCTTTCGATCGTTGGTGGAGTGACATTGATAGGAATGTCTGTAGGTGCTGCTTTGATATCCGGTAGATCCAATGGAACTAACCTATTTAAGAGTTCCTCAGTGTTCTACCCATCTGTTTCTGTGTTCTTGAATCCCATTGATTGTCTTGATTTCTTCGTCTTTGACTGGTCTCTATGGTTTACTATATTTCCGTGCCAGTTTCTTCGTTATATCATATGGCTGTCTGATATTTCCATCTCTTGCGGCTTTTTTCGTTGTCCTTGCTAGGTTTTCCACGTATTTCTGCTTGTCAGCTCGAATTTACTTCTTCACTTGCTTGTTTGCTTCTGCGTGAGCCTTGAATTTCTCTGCTCGCGATCGACTACTGTTTGCTGCTGCCTTCTTGAATCTTATCCAAGGTTTCCATAGAGATATATTCCTTATCAAAATAGTTCTTGCGACCCAGAACCTTCTGACATGTTGAATTTAGTCCTACGATTTTCCATATTATTATTTTTTCTATATATGACTGTAAATGGTTGAAACGAAGACTAAAGGTATATTTCAAGTTATCAAAATACTTCTTGCGATCCAGAATCTCCTGACATGTTTAAGTTATTGCTCCTTTGATACCATCCCAATTGTCCTTTATTGTAGTTTCTTCTTCCTTCAGTAGATCCTGTTGTTGAGGACTAACCTGAATTCGATGAGTTTGTCAGTATCTCGTAGGAAGGTTATGTTGAAACTTTCTACTGCTGTTCCTTCAGTTGATAGTTCTTCTTTAGTTCCAGTTCCATCTTGGCAACCACCAGGTGGTGATCTGAAGCTATATCGGTTCCTCTCCTGGTTATCAAGTCTTCCATAAATACAAACGTGATCGATCTGATTCTCTGTGGTGTGATCCGGTAAGACCCATGTAGCTTTATGAGAGAATATTGTACCACCTACAACCAATTTATTGAATGCACATAGGTTTGGAAATCTCCCATCATTCTCGTTTCGCTCTCCTAGTCCATGTCATCCCATGGTATCTTCGTATCCCATGTTTTCCATTCCGAATTTGGAGTTCAGGTCTCCATTCAGGATGGTCATATCTTTTGCTGGGCACTTCGCTATGATCGGTTGCAGCCTCTCATAGAACTGTCCTTTATCGTCGTCGTTGTTATAATTGGTTGATGCATAACATTGGATAACATTCCTTGTGATTTCTTTCTTCTTTGTTTTGAATGATGTTTCGATGATCCTGGATCCGTGAAATATCCATCCAATAAGTGCTTTACGTGCCTCTTTGGACAGCATCAGAGCAACTGCCTTAGTATGTAGAGGATTTTTTCTTCGTGATCGGAGTACATTAGCCTCTCTCCCGTATCTAGCTTTCGCTGTCCAGCTTGGTTCCGATAGTTTTCCCTGATTACGAGAAACCCCAAGTTGCATCTCCTCATATCAATTGCTGTTTGACTGATCCTCCCGGTCTTCCACATTGTCGGAACATTCCGTGTACCTATATTAATTGTTGCTCTGGTTGTCAGAAGGGTGATCGGCCTCGTGACTTCCGAAGAATATCGGCTTTCATCATGAGGGTTCATAATTCTTCTGAATGAAGATCCTTCAACTCCCACGGCAGAGTTTAAATTGTTTATTTTGGTTGTTGTTTGTTTAGCAAGGTTGTTTACTACGAGATGGGGTTGCAGACCCTATTCCCAACCCTCTTCATTTACCTGGGTTTGCGACCGGCAGTAAATATAGAAGGGCTCCAGGTGGAGTTTCTTAGTGTTATGACGGTTAGCGTTTGATAATTGACACTCGCAGTAGGATTTGATTCTACCGGCACTCGAAACTAGATAACATACTATTGGTTACTATGTGGTGACTGAATATTATGTTATATATATCAGTAGTTACAGCACTACAATATATGTTCTGAATTGTAAATGATTGCACGTTAAACAAATGCGGAAAACGTTTTTAAAATGTAGTCGTACAAATCATATAGGGACATCATGTAATCGATTGCTAATATATGTAGTTTTGAATAAATGAATGTATAAAATGTTTCACTGATAGTTCCTAAAAATAGACCATGTGAAAGCTTATTGTGAAGGAAGCAACTTAAATAATCGATAGATAATATATTTGTAATATCCTAACAAGTAGGAAAATTAGATTTTCTGACGTTTGGTGACTCAGTGTAAGCCAGTTCTTCAGAGAATAAATAACCAAATCAAAATTTATTTAAGTTTAAATAGTAAAACGGAACAATAAGAATCTCTAGCCTAAAATTGAATAAGATGTAACTAGCCAGATATTTTGGAATTTAATGTTTAATTAAGATAATTTCGAATAAATTGAGCATTGGGTTGATTGTTATAAATAAAAATAATATATTTGTAATATCCCAATGAGTAGAAAATTGGATTTTCTGACGTTTCGTGACTTAGTGTAAGTCACTTCTTTAGAGAATAAATAACCAAATTAAAATTAATCCAATATTACAAATATATTATTTTTGTTTAATTAAGATTCTAACATATTAACCGGTATTTTATCTTGTATTAGCTAATTAGAGTAAAATGGACACACTTACCTGAACTAAGGTTTGACAAGACGTAAACTATTCTTAGGTTTTTTGTGAACCACTAATAAAATATTTATAGTTGTGATAACTTTACTGTATACTACTACCGATTTAAAATGGGTATAAATCATACAACTTCGATAAAGATTTCTGTTGGCCAAATACTTTTATATTTAACGATAAATATATTAGACGAAGGGATACTGTATAACACTTTTATAGAAATCAAAATTAATGACACTGACGTCGCTCTTCCCGTTTTTTGCTGATAATTAAAAACTAGGATGAAAAGAATAAATCCTCTTTTGCCGTGTTTTATTTCAACTAAATAATAATATTTGTTCAGTCATGTAGTTGGTTCTAAGCAATACCTGTTTCATTACTGCACAACTCATTTATATGTTTTGGTGTAAATATACAAGACGAAAAAAACGCGAAATGGTGATGTCTAAATACAAACGTTTTAAAATCATGCTTAATTTTTAGTAGAATTAAAACACAGCGTTTTTGTTCCTTGTTAGGTCCAAATACACCGGTCAATCTATCTATCAGCCATATATCACCGAACAAACTGACCTTACACTGGCAAAATCCACCACAACATCCAGCCTTTGATGTTCACTGTTTTTGGGTGTACAAACGTGAATCGATCCATCTGATGAGTGGGTTGGACGAGTACAGAATTTGTGATGTTTCGAATGAACTTATTTTGACATCACTGATACCGGGAAGACAATACACTTTGTATATGAGATCTGAGGATTCTGTGTATGGATTACATAGTGATGTGTCTAATGCTATAAGTGCAACAACCTATCCATCACGTAGGTCTTTTTCATACATCATTTTAAATGGTTTTTGCTATATCCGGACGAGAATAAATGAATGGTAATTATTTATGGACTAATATTATACGAATATTCTTATTGTATGACTATTAAGTAACTACATTATATGTATATTCATATTCTTTTCATTACAAGCTTTTATTTGATCTATTGGTTAACTGTTGTATGATTTAGTATTCGCAAGTTATTCTCAATCTATTAGTCACAGATTCTCATTATCCCCGACTCTTTTGGCTTGATCTTGTAAAAACTTTTATTTTTATTTTATGGTGTGATGTCTGATTTTGCTTGTATATAAACTGTTTGAAGTATATGATTGGCATCGCTTAGGCTGAGATTGGCGTTTTGGACTAAACAGGCAGGGAAAAAGACCAATTAGAACTCGAGGCTGTCTGCACTGGTGTATGCATCATTAGTTCAGTTGTATAAGTCAGCGTATCTAAACTGGCAATCGTATTTCGCGATAACTAATAAAATGTCTATTACATGCCGGTCCCAGTGGTTCTTCAGTTGATGTCAAGTTAGTTCTGAAGATCGCTTTCAAAACTTTCACAACGTTGCATGAAAATCACTTTTGTTGAAAGTAAAGATGAGTCGTAAACATTAATGTAATATATTTTATTTTATAACATTTTACTAATCAATTCAATGTTTTAATTACAGATTCTACATTTGACTTACTAAAGTCTTTCAATACCTGATATCTAACTACTGGATTATCAAGTGAATATTATTACAAATACATTTTTCAAGTATTATTATTATTATTATTATTATGAATTCGAGCTATTAACACTTACTGAAACTCCTTACTTTCAAATTCTTTTTTTACTTTTAATTTCTACAAGAACCAAATGCACCAACTAATCTAACCACTTTTCATTCTCTGTCTTTTCACATTCGCATTGTCACTGTGTAGCGCATATGTATTTGGTGCACCTTTGTACCAATACTTATATTTTCAAGTTTATCAGAATTCTGATAAGCTTCGTCTTCTCATTGCATTATCGAAATTTATCAAAAGGACTAATTGTTTTAAATTCATGAATAATTAAACTCAAAACGAGCAATTGATGAGGCAGTATCAATTGAAGCAGAAGTAAAACGAGAATTATCATCAATTATACTCAGAACGACCTCCTAGATGCGACTGAGATGGGTCTGTTAAAAATGTTGAGGGAACTCTTGAAGAAAAATTTAATCGATAATCTTGTGTACAATGAACTCAAACCGAAAGGATCACAATTACCTTACTTATACGGCCTATCTAAAATACACAAACCTAACATCCCAATAAGACCAATATTATCTATGATCAAATCACCTTTCCATAAACTTGCCTGCCGACTGACTAGGTGCTTAGAACCGATCCATAAGAAACTAGCACTCTACAGTTTGAACAACAGTTCTGAATTTGTACTAAAGCTTGACAACTTAATTGCTTCTGATAAATTCATGGTATCGTTTAATGTCTCATCTCTCTTCACGAAAATCCCTTTGGAAGAAACAGCAGATATCATGTGTGAACATCCTGAACTCCTGCTTTTTCCAATTCAAGTATTCAGACAGCTCCTGTTCCTGTGTACCAAAAACATACAATTTCAATTCAACAATGTGTTGTACCGCCACATTGATGGATTAGCCATGGGTAGCTCTCTGAGGTCAATTCTGGCTAATATATTTATGGGAAACCTGGAACAGAGGAAGCTTAAGCACGCAATCGATGAAACTACACCCTACTACAGATATACTGATGAAAAATTTCTTGTCTGTCATAATCATAAGCATTCTATTATTCTACTCAATCTATTTAACAAAGCACATAAAGATATACATTTTACTATGGAACATGAAGTAAATTCCATTTCTCAGATATTGAAATCATACGAACTTCAAACATCAAATTACAAAGACAGATTCACCGCAAAAATACCTGGAGTTTATCTGAATTACAACAGTCTATGTCCAATAAGTTACAAAAATATAATTGTACGAACCCTTTTTGACTGCGACTGACTGACGTTATGTGAAACGAACTGCTTGCTCAAACAAACAAAAACTGACAGGTCCTCCTTTTTCAGTACTTCTAAATCCATTTATCAATTTACATAAACGTGCCAAAGCACATACATTGGAAGTACAGAGAGAAAAGTACATGTTCGCATTTCCGAGCATGTTTCAAAAAACGTGAAACTGAGAGGCGCAATAGCTGTTAACAGTGTAACAACCCTGAATTTACCTGACACCGGGCATACCATTGATATTCCTCAATTCTTCAAAATTATAAGCAGACAAAGAAGCACAGCGTCTCTTCGTTTTGCTGAAGCAATTGCGATAAAAAAAAACTTAGACCTGATTTATGTATGTACTACCCTGGTAAACCATTTCCATCATTATCATTATTTTGTTAGTGTTTATTTTGTTATATGGTCTTCACTTACCGAATTCTTGTTTTATGTACATTAAAACTACCTCTTCGCCAATACATCTTTATTTACTCAATTGACTTCAATTATGTACTCTCCTTAAATCCTACTAATTGTTACGTAACCCACTTTACTAATCTTTCTAATTCCAGGAATCTTATGTAAACCCTTCATTACCTCAAATTATCACACAATTAATTTTGTCTCTGAACCTTACTTAATTAGAGAATCACCCGCCCCCCTCATGTTTTTCGATTCCAATACCAAATGACCGACCTGTTCCTGAACATAAATATATAGTTATTATTGATAACCATTGTCATTCCAATTCTTTTTATTCATCTATGTCAATTGTTTCGCACTATATCTGACCTCATTGTAAGCTTTCAATACATATATGGTTGTAAGCAGCTGATGAGAAACCATGACATATAGTGAATTCATATTATTATGAATCCCTGTTTGTTCTGGTTTTATTTAATTTCTTTCTCTCCTTCTAAGGCTTTTTGGAACATACTCAAAAGATCTAAGATATGCCCTCCTTTCTGTTCAGCCAATGTAGCTGCCTTGGCAGGTGGACGTAAATTTAGAAACACGATTGGCGGTAATATGAAGGGTATGCTTGTTGATATTTGTCTGAGTTACTCAACATATTGTTTTATAAAAAATACGTAGTTTGGCTGCCGGGTAAGTTTTGGCTAATGCAGTGTTAAACCTCCTGCTGATTGTGCTTGTGACGTCATCACATTTGAAGTTGAGATTCATATATAACAGTTCTTTACATTTGTCAATAAATGTCTATGGGTAGCAGTTACTTCTTAGGCATTTTACAACGTTCATCAATTCTTCTTCCGATTTGTCGATGGTACATATCCCTTCTACTTTATAAAAAATAGTTGCTATCAGGTATCAAATACTTGATTTGTGTCCAAAATGAAGTAGTTATTACGTTTCCCTTGTCTTAGTAACAAATATTCCTTTGTTGCATCTTAAAATACTTTTAAAAAACCCTATTGATGTGAACAGAGAAACAAGAAGCCTTGACAAACTACCGAAGCTATTTTTCGGGACGTTATTCCATGTAATTTAAAGTTTGTAAAACAATAACATTTTTGTTTCTAGTCTATTCTACAAATCATAAACTTTCGTTTGATGTATGATTCACTGCCATAGTCCTTTTTATTCTAAAGTTATTGTAATTTAAATGCATTATTTTGTACTCAATTTTTCTACGCTAATCCCCAGTTTTGGACATGGTTGTATTTTCCTAATTATTGTACGTTGTGGTCGGGTTGGTCATCTATTTATTCATGTCCTCTTTTTACACTGATCTGAAATTGGGAACCAGATAGAAATCGAGAATAAATTGAGTAGTGTTCCAGTTGACTTGTCTTCTCTCACTCGCGTGCTTGTCAGCCAATCAATCAGGGGATAGAATAGTTTTCGTCTCTCTCACCCATTTCGAACTCACGCATACTAGCCTCAGGTTTAAGCCAGTCAACCTATCGCGTCAAGGTCTTAATCTAGATTAGACAAGTTATCCTCTGAACAAAATTGGTAGACAGATCAAGGACGTAACACCTTTCTTGAATTTTTGCATCATTGAGTTTTTATTTTGAATGTCTTCCAGATTAGCAACCTTATCTTATTAACTGATCTTTACTCATTCTTGTCAGCATTTACTCATTACGTGATCACTTGTTTCTGGCCGTTTGAATTCTTATTATAATCAGTGTTGTAGAATGTTCTTTTACATAACGTATATATTAACAATATTTGGTCTATTGAATTTATTTACACCCTTGATATGCTATACTGATATGTCTTCAACATAACTTTCAACTAAACTCTTTCATATAAGTAGTTTAAACCCATTTTGTAGTATTTTTAAATATCATAGGTGTAAGGAGCTGACGAAGACCAGATGAAACAAAATGAATTCATGTTATTCTGTTTGGATCTTTGTTCTTGCTCTCTTCAAAATGATAAAGAGAACTATGTGCATGAGATGATGCTTTAATAGAGTATTTCTGATGAAGTGGCGCGTTGACTGTTACCAATTAGTGTCTATTGTCTGAGGAACATCTAATGATTCAAACCACACTCAGATCCCGAGTACTGAAATAGCACCACTCAGGTTCAGTGTGTGACGTCATTAGCACGTATATTGACCACTGATGGATAAGGACATTCAAGGAATCGTAAAGAAATGTCCACGATGAGCACAAGCCGCAAAACTGTCACCGAAAATATAGCCATTTCTATGGCTAAGTGCAGGATTTCCATGGTTCTGTGTTTATGCTGATTTTATTGGGTCAATAAACGATCAACGCCTTCATATTGTCATCGACTCATTTACAAAATGACCAGTGATTTATTTGATGCCTGAGACCTCATCAACTTCAACCATAAAGACGCTGAATAGACTTATCGGGCAATATGGTTCACCAGAGACACTGGTTACAAACAATGAATCTCAGATCACGTCGGAAATCTTATCGAACTTCTGAATGAAGAACGCAATTACACACATTCTGTCATCGCCCTACTATCCTCAGCCAGACGGCCAAGCTGAGCGTTTTGGCGATACCTTCAAGTGAGATCTCATCATGTCACAAGGGAAGGGCACGACGGAGAAGGTCATCCAGAATTTCCTGAGAGTATACAGAATAACCCCGAATCCAGTCTCCCCCAATGTTGCCTCCCTTAGTGAGTTGATGTTCGGAAGCAAGATCTGGACTTCATTTGCTAGCATGTATCCACAAAAAAGACGAGATTATAAACCTAAGGCGAAGAGAATTGGTCATGATGGGTTACCAGTGTATTTAAGGAACTTTTGATAACGGGAGCCTGCGTGAGTAGCGGTTGTCATCGTTAGAAAAGTCGGTAATGTGTTGTACAAAACTGATGTTCAAGGTAAATGCCAGGCGCAACACGTTAACCACATCCGCGATAGATGACTAAATTCGGATAAAAAATCCCCTAGTTCCATTTTGCCACTAGATTATTTAACTGATACAGTCAGTTTGGAGCATCAGGATCAGCGCGGAAGAATTGATGGCCAGACCTCAAGCAGATCACCAAGAAAACGACGTTGCCATCAACACCTTCAGCAAAATTCAAAAAGCAGGACTAATTTTCCAGGAGGGAGAGGTGGTATGGTCAGCCGATCAGAAGTAGCTCAATGAGGTCATACGATGGCAGTCAGAAATGACCTGATGGACAAGTGCATCATTGGTTAGAAAAAAGGGACTGATTTTCCAAGGGGTAGGGTTGTATGTATGTAAATGAGTATTTATGCAATTTATTCGGTAGCCCAATATTCTTTCTCGTTCATGCAATCAGTTGAGGGGTTAGCACATAGTACATCGTGTATTAGTATCAGATTTCGGACACCGCCGTTATAACATAAATTTGATATTTAGTGTGTCCTCATTACCAGTTTGCATTCTGAAGGGCAGACCTTTTGGGTAAATTACGCATCTTCGGGTCTTATTAAATCTGAAATTTGTTTAACTAAATGCTATTGCTTCTGACTGAAACCGAAAATCACTCATATACGACTCCGTGTAAATTAGTAAGCAGTTGCTTCACAGTATGAGGAATTGTCGTGGTATTGTAGATTTATTGGGGTTACAGACGGCCATCCGTTAATTTCGTCATTACTCTGAGTATTAAATCAATGATGAAGTTGTGTTTCAGATAGCAAATCGATAATAAGTTGGGTTACTAGAAGTAATGCAGTTCAACCTTAATCTGTTAGTAGGTTTTATAAACGAAAAACTTCTACACAAAAATTGGATCTCAGTTGTTACTCACCAAGAAATCATCTCCCTGATAATACTATCTCTCCACTAGCTGGTACAGTGATTTGCCATATAATGGGTTTTAACAAGTGTTTCTACTGCAAAAATTGAAGTTTCAATTAGTAGATTGAAATTGCTGCTTATTTCTAACGATTTCATTAAGTACCACGATAACATAGAAACACCAGACGGTGACTTGTAGAGTATGCATTTTCGCTAATGACTGATTCATAGTAGTGTCATGTAACATTTTCAACAATAAAAGAATAAACTAAACTGTACTGTGTAGCGGGTTTAAGTGGTCCATTGCATTCATGCGAATTATATGGACATACACCATTTTCACCGATTATGAAATATTTATCGAAATATAGATAACTTTCATTCATTCGGTAAGCCATTGAACGTCGTGTACGCGTCTGACTTAATTCCAACCGCGAATGTATAAGTACTTCCCATGATCCATTTTCTTTATTATGGCGATTTTTGTATGTCTTTTTTTATTGAGCGGTTGAATACAAACAATGCATCAATTAAAACTTCCTTAACAATGAATAAACACTTCAACTAAATTTTAAAATCATTTTTGATTGAAAGTTGATGTAGGATTAGGCGTCATTAGTGATTTACCAATGAATTATCATACATCATGATAAAATAGTGTCTGTAGGCTGTCAAAATACTTAGTAACATGCTATAGAGCTCCAATAAAAACTGATTAGGAATGAGATCTGTTTTTTCTATTCATATCTCATGTAGAATCACATATTTTTCCAATTCTATCAAACCAAATATTTGGCTCAGATAGGTAAATGTAACAGTTGTTATTATTAATAACTCATTTCCAAAAACATCAAGAACGCTTATCAAACATGTGTACAGTTTGTGATGAGCGTAAAGCTTTCATTACCACAACATAACCGGTACCACTAGCAAGAAACTTTAACCTCTGGTTTGTTGACGGTTATCTACAACAATCTCAAACTAAAAATACGCTTTTTTCATAAATTACAAACGGAACGGAGACTTAGTATACAGAATTCAAATCTTTACAATCACTCCGAGTCAACATAGTTCTCGTAGTAAACGTATTCAAAAGACCACCCAAACTAATCAAGATATAAATAAACTATTTTTTAATGGCCCGTGATCAACCAATTATCCAGTAAATATTATTTGAACAGTACAAAGCACAGAAATGAATCACAAAATGCGAAATCGAAGTGTTTGTAGTTATTTGAGTAAACAAGAAGAACTTTACAAGATCCGTCAAGTGCGCCGAATAATTTTTTATAAAAACAGCAAATGGTATCTTTAATTGCTTTGATATTGATACACCCTCACACGAATCGAATGATGAAGTGCGGTGCATATATATTTGTTGCCTCCTTGTACAAATGTTTATGGGTTTAAATAAATAAATAAATAATAAGCACACCGTACCTGATAAACACAACTAATTTATATAAAATCTAACCAAATCGTTATATCATATAACGCTCCAGCACATGTCTAACGGCAGATCTATTACAGTGATTATTACTATCGTTTTCCTCTGCTTTCTGTTTCCGTTTTATTTTATCTAGTTGTAGATTATAACTACTTCGTAATGACACTAAAAATGACCATAAGTACATTGTACATTCTTCAACAGGACGTCTACTCGAAAAGAATGAATGATCCTTGACTGTTGGCCGGTATAGTTGTAATCCACAAGAAAAATGTACTACCTGAACAATTTCTGAACTAGGACACTTTAAACAATCTGACATAATATATCGATTCTTTACTTTTAGCATTGTTATTTATATGAAAATGGTCATGTTTGTAAATCGCCATGAGTTCTGTGATTCTTTGAAGAATATATATATATATATATATATATTAAAATGCGTCATTTGAATTTCACTCAATTAAACAGAGAATTATGTCAGTGGTAGGATAGCGTCTATCATTAAAGTCAACATTCACTGATCCTTAGTTAGCCAAAATATTATGAAAATTAGGTATTATGTTAAATACGTTTGTAGAGAATTTTTTGTTTTGACGATGATTTTCATAACAAACTAATAGTTGTTAGAAAACCTTTGAAAAGGAACACGGGGCATCGAAATTACTTTAGTAAAGTACCCTTCAGAAACAGTAGCGAAACCTGACTCAAAGCCACCAAGTAGCGCTGCGGGGTAGTGAGGGCATCTTTGACCGCTAATATGGACAGTTGGTGGACATTGGACTAATTTACCACTCTGTTGTAAACTGGACTGTTTCAGTCCCAATTTTGGGGTCGACTAAATTTGGCGGGCCTCTTGACGTGTATGATTATGTATATGAATTCCATGAGTCTGAGATTGTGTAATTTGTGTATGTAGGTATATACCAAAGGCATGTGTGAGGGTTAGCACAAGGAACATAAGCTGGAAAATTATATGCCCTATGCCTAATACAATCAGCAACCTAACATAACAGGTAGACGACATCATAAAAATATACGGGAGCAGATACTAGGGACAGGTGACTACCAACCTACCCAGAGAGTGCTCATGCTTATATGTTTGTCATGAAGTGCGAGGATGAAAGCCTTTGTGCCGATTATACGCATGTAGCGCGTAAGAAACAATCAGTGGCAAATACGTTTGAAGAGAGCTGTGACCATCTATTCCCCAGGTGAATAAATAAACCCATATGGGATGTGTGAGTGAAAACTTGTGTTATCGGTATGTCTGTAAACTATACTTGGTCACGATACTACGCCCGCGTAACAAGCCAGGTGGTATCGATTTCCCCACGCAATCACATCCACACAGTGAGTTTGTGAGCCTTGAAACACAGAAGCTAATAGCAGAAAAGCCACACCGGCTTCCCCAGAATAGGCTCTACCAACTTTAAGTGGCTGGAACACCATCACCACCTGCAGAGGCACTACTTCAAGCCTCCTCACGGGTTTCAGGAGTGAAACATTACTTCAGAAAGTGTTGGATGGGAATATCACAAATAGCTTGAAGTCGAGAAGTGTGAGTCAATCAGATTCAAACTGGATGGATAAGTAAAATTACGCTATATGGTATAGCTAAAGTCTATGGATAAGTTCTAAACTATGGCGAAGGGAGCTTTCAGTGTTTCTAAAGATCCTGAAACCGATGTCACTTGGTGATGAAAATCACTGTCAAATGACACCGAATTTGAGTTTAATGACTGAACACTAACATCCAATCATTATGACATAACTAATTGGCACTACACATTAAACATATTAGGTTTGATCTGAAGTCCAATATCTTGAATTGTGCTTATTTCATAATAATGTTTCATTTATTGTCGATCAGTAATGTTAATTTCATCATTGCCACAAAGGTACTGCATATCATGAATAAATAAAAGAACTAAAAAATCACACTCGACTTACCGACTCAACTAAATAAATATCCGTAATGTCATTGTAGTGCATTTTCTTTGTACAACCTTCAGAACAAATAATTTCATCATGATGATTTTCCCTAGTTGGTTTTATTACAAGTGAAACCACATAAACTGTTGAAATGAAACAATTTAACCGAGATAACGGTAAATACAAAATAATCATACTGTCTTGTTGAATATGAGTTGTTTGTTGTCCTGGTGGAACTTGTAGGATCAGACTCGTCAGCTGATTAAGACTGTCACGTTCAACAGCTATTTATTTGACAAAATAGTTAAAGGTAAATGGAATAAGTAACAGTGTGTAAAGTTTAAATATCGTCAAATCACGAACAAGATATTTATCTAACCAGATTATTAGGAACAAACTTTAAAGAACATCAAGTAAATACGCTAACCGAATTACTACGAAATTTTTGAAGAAAATTTATGAAATGTTGAGTACTACTAATAAGTAGAACATTTTGAAGTGGATTAAACGCTACAGTGAAGGCGTGAAAATTGTAGAAATGATTTAACACAAGGATGACGGTTGGTCTCTTCTTGACCAGAACAGTGTTATCACTTGTGCTTTTCAGATCCAAATTAACTGTTTGAATGCTTCCACGCTGACTACACTTAACAGCAAGTTTGTTTTGAGTCTGGAATTTATATCTAAATATCCCAAAGTTAGATAAAGACCAACTGTCCAGTCTTCGATTTTAGCTTATCATTTAATTAATGTTATTTTATGGTGAAAAACACCTTCAGACAGGTCAATTTTTGAAAGTTGTCTAGACTTTTAATTTATGTGTACTTTTTCAATCACCGACATGTATTTCTTTGCTAGACATAGGTACTATAATTACGTGGATCACATATATCTTTGACAACTACAAATCCCTTTTATTATTGGGAAAATACTCATCTTTATTTGAACTATTAATGACGTCTGTCAGAATATTTTGGTATACAATAAAATAAAAAACTGCTTCAATTTATAAGTCAGTATTATCACTTACTCTCGGAATATGTATGTACAAAAATCTCTTCTGATTCGATACTATTATGGTATGTAGTATCTATGCATTGTACAGATACACTATACCATGTATCCGGTGAAAGACTAAAAATATGAAAACTTGTGGCTGATTGACCAGAATTGAATTTCATTGGTTTGTTTGTATGATTGTGCAAAGCTTTTATGAAGACATAATAATAGTTGTTATTATCGAATGAATGCTCTTCTAATGCATGATCCCAATGTACAGTAAATCCATAAATATTAATTTCAGAAAATGTTAAATTGACTGGTGGTTGAATACCTGAAATGTTGATATGTTAATTACAAAAAACTAACTACAACACATAAATCATCGTTTTAAAGCAAGAGAAAGAGAGAAACAAATTAAGTGAAGTTGCTAGTCATATACGTAACTTCTGAACGAATATCACTCAAATTTTTACCGTTGCTCATAAAAACACTAATGAAAACGTTTACGATGGTCCTAGAGTCATTCCCATAGTAAAAAATAAGGGTGACAACAACATTTCGAGATGCTCTTACGTGTTCGTGGTTTTCTGGCATTTCAGAAAGTGTAATTTGTATGTAATCATCAGTGTGCGAATGACCATTATTTAATGAAAAGGATTTGTGAAGGTCTTTGGTCATT
The DNA here is from genome assembly GCF_000699445.3 of Schistosoma haematobium. Lineage (NCBI taxonomy): Eukaryota > Metazoa > Platyhelminthes > Trematoda > Strigeidida > Schistosomatidae > Schistosoma > Schistosoma haematobium. The sequence continues at coordinate 16,211,414 of NC_067200.1, forward strand.
TTAAGAGCGATTTTCATCATGATTTTCGCTGTAATTAAAATAATTTTATGGAATATGACTGTAGAGAAAATACGCTGCACTTTATAATCATTACGATCTATAATTAATTTCTTAATGCAAGCCCACTATGATTAGATTATCAAAGTGTCGGTTCCCATTTCTACTGTATTATATCTTTATGACTTATTGATCAGACGAATGATATATATATATATATATATATATATATATAATTCCATAAATAGATATTAGCAGTTACCATTCTCTTATTCTTCGTTCGGATATAATACACTGGATGTTGGCAAAGAAGACTTATCATAATCAATTCAAGAAATGTCGAGCATTACCAAACGTTTACAAATTTACTAATAAAAAGATTACTGATTAACAAGACGCTTCTTGAACATGGACCTGAAATATGAACTAATGCCTTAAATTAATTTTGTTTAAGGAATACGTTTTCTGAGGAAAAATTTGATTACATTTTATAAAATGGATTAAGAAAACCTACTAAGTATTGATAAACTTACATGCTGGATATGTTGTATAGATTAGAAAAGATTTCGTTGCATCACTGTATATACCATAATTAGTATCAAACGACTTAAGATATACCGTATAATTTGTTCTAGGTAATAAGAAAGTGACAGTAAATTCGCTTTTCCCATTGCAAACATTGAACTGATTAAAATTATCATTAATATTTAAAGTTGGTCGCACATAAAGTGAATAACAAATGTTAGTGAACGTTAAATCTTGTTTCATTTCGTTCCATCTAATAGTGAATTCATTTGATTTGATGTTGGTCACTGTTACATTTTCTGGCTTAATAGGTCCTTCAAATGGCAAAAAATAAAGTATTTTAATCAATACTAAAGAATCCGTTGAAACAAGCTGGGAACATTTATTTATTTATTTATTTATTTGAACACATAAATATTGGCACAAGAGAGCGCCAATATATATGCGCCACACAAAACAATGAGAATGCGAAGAGAAATAGAAAAAAAAACTAAGGAGCGCAAAAGAAAAAGAGAACAATAATGGAGAGATTGGTGTAAGGTAGTGTGGTAGTAACGAGGTACAATCAGAAGAAATCTTTCAGGTAAGGGAGACATAACCACTTTTTACGAAGAAAGTAAAAGAAGGTTACAGCAGGATCGCCACTGGCTTCTATTCTGAGCCATATCTGATAACGTCTCTAGCCACTGTGTAGCACCATCTCTCGGACCCCAACCAGGGTGTCGTGAAGGACCGACAGAAGCCAGTCCTTTGCATCTTTCTTTCATGCCACGACACCATGTCATGCACTGACCACCACTCCGCTTCTTCCAACCAGTCCCAGAGTCGGCAAATAATGCACGACGTGGAATTCTCTAGGGCGACATTCGTAGAACATGTCCAAGCCACCGAAGTCGGTGTTTCAAGATAGTGACACCAATTGAATTATCGTCTCTGCACCCAAACACACGATGCCGAACCTCTGGATTACTGACATAGTGTTGCCACTGAATGTCAGCAATCCTTCGGAGACAGCGATGATCGAACACAGAGTCGTCTAACGTCCTCAACTCGGAGAGACCAGGTTTCACGAGCATAGAGCAAAACTTCTCTCACTGATGCGTTGTAGATCCGACCTTTTACAGCCAGACTAACATCACGAAGGCGCCAAAAGTGGCCCAGATTGGCATAAGCCGCTCTGGCTTTCACTATACGTGCATTGATCTCATCACTCACACCCCCACCAGCACTTATACAGCTACCCAGATACACAAACTTCTCGACTACGTCTATCTGCTCACCATCCAGGGTGAGTACAGGATTGGAATCCTGCCAGTCTTGTAGAAGTACTTTGCACTTCGAAGGTGCAAAGCACATACCATACCTACGGACACTGATTGTCAACTGATTAAGTGCGGATTGCATGGATTGGGCATTATCGCACAGTAAGACAATATCGTCCGCATACTCAAGGTCGATAAGTCTTTCTCCAGGCAACAGATCCACACCACTATTACTTACATTCATCAGAGCTGTTTCTAGAATGTCATCGATGGCAAAGTTGAAGAGGAATGGTGAGATGGGCAACCCTGCCTAACCCCACTGCTCGAATGGAACAATGGAGAAAGGTGGTTGTATGCCCTCACTCTGCCTGAGGTGTTTGTACATAGGGCTTTTAGGATGTTAATAAACTTCTCAGACACACCCTTCTTCAATAGACAACCCCAGAGAACAGTCCTGTCCAACGAATCGAAGGCAGCCCTGATGTCAAGAAACACTACGATTGTTGGCCTTTGATAAGTATGGCGGTGTTCTAACATTTGGCGGAGGGTGAAGATATGATCAATACATCCTCGACCAGAACGAAACCCAGCCTGCTCCTCGCGAGTCAATCTTTCTCGGGTTTTGAACAACCTACGAAGTATGACGGAAGCCAATAGCTTGAACGTAATCGGAAGTAGACTTATCCCCCGATAGTTGTTGCAGGAACGACGTGAACCCTTCTTAAAGATAGGGACAACTATCGACTCATTCCATGACGTTGGTACACTCTCTAGTTCCCAAACCTTTGTAAACAACGTCGTCAATTCCTTAGTCAAAAAGTCACCACCATCTTTAAAAAGAGCCGGAGGTAAGTCATCTGGGCCAGGTGATTTGTAACGCTTCAAGAGTTGGAGTTCCTTGCGGACTTCCTCCTTGTTTGGTGAATCAGTCGTCACCGGCCATGGAGGGCAGGACAGTCTGACCGATGTTGCCGGAGCAGCAGGCCAGTTGAACTGCCCTTCGAAGAACTCTGCTCATCGTCCAAGACGTCGATGGATGTTAGTGATTAGCATCCCGTCATCCTCACAGATTGTTTAGCTCACACCAGACTTCTTGCTGCCAGTGACTCGGATGAATTGGTAGAGCTTCCGGCGGTTACCAAATGCAGCTGATGCTCCCAACTCATTAGCACTCTCCGACCATCAGGCTTCTCGGTCCTTACGCAAGCCCTGCCCAATTTCCTTACGTAACAACCTTCGTTTGTTGTCAAACTCACAGTCACCCGGAGTAGAACGACGGGCTTTAATGAGTTGTAAGGAGCCTGAAGAAACCCAGTGCTTATAAGCGGGACGTTTCGTGAACCCACAACCGACTTTACTCGCCATTTTCATGGCGTCATGCAATTGTAACCAATGCTCATCTATACTTTTCGGTGGAATGGTAGCTAGCCTAGAAGCTAGCTCGGTTCGATACTTACTAGCAACAGAAGTTGCAACCAGCTTGCTAACATCAATCCTTTGGTGGAGGTCACTTCGTTGGCCACTGAAAAAAAGGTAAGATTGGCGCAGACCAGGGCATGATCAGAGTTCAGATAGGTACTCCAAAAGGAGAGACAGTCTTGTACACAACCACGCCAGCGGTAGCCGATCGCGATGTGATCAATCTGAGTTCAGGCTTGAGATGCAGAGGGAGGACGCCAGGTGGCACATCGGCGATGACTGTGCCGAAAGTTAGTGCTAGCCAGAAACAGGTTGTGGCCTGTGCAAAGTTGCAGTAGACGGTCCCCGTTATCTTTCCTGCGACCAGCGAGTCCCCATCGGCCACCTAAACGACACTCTTCTGTGCCTAGACGCCCAATCCAATTTTGTAAAATACTTGCCACCATTTAACTTAGTGAAGAGATCTTAAGGTAATGGATACTGGCTAGACTCTAGCGATTCACTTATTCTAGCGGAGTAATCTGCGCATAATCGAACGTCACCGTTGGGTTCATAGACCACCACTACTGGTACAGCTCAATCCGAGAAGTTCACAGAGTCAATAATACACATTTTCAGGAGCCGTTCTAGTTCCTGTTCAACTACAGGGAGAGCAGCATAAGGCACAGGTCATTTAGGTCGACAAACGGGAGAAGCTCCAGGTCTGAGGATTGATAATGCTTTAGCTATTGCACATTTTTCCAAACCTTTTGTAAACATGTGGTGGTGTCTTTGTAACATGGCTTTCCAATATGCATCCAGGTTCTTCGGCTAATGAATGTAGTGTCAGGGCAGTGTCGAGCTGCAGGCGGGCATGTTGGACATCAACCTTGATGATTACATATTACATATGACCAGCATGGAGATCAGGGCTGGTTATCTGTGCGCGATAATTTTTGTGAGCCGGAATCTTTCTTTTCGCTTATGACGTGGATGTATAACAGCCGTCCATTACTTTCAATCATAGAGGTGTCATGTTTCAATTCTACCAACCTCCGTGGTTACTTCTTGTAGCGTTATGCTCGGACACTTCAATTTTACTCAAAATTCTGGTTCTGATATCAGCATCTTCAGGAGATCGGAGATCGAATACAAACACAAGACAATTAAAGTGGTTTTCCGTCACTGTTGACAATTTAGAACGCTCAAACTCGCGATTTACTAGGGTAGCATGTTGCACCCAGTCATCGTCGCCAGATTTTGCTAACTTCAGACATTGGTAACGAATTTTAAACAAAGATGAGTGCTCATCAAAGATTTGTAACAAAATTACGACCGTTTTATCAAATGAAAGATCTCTGGGATTCTTGGGGAGAATGAAGTTGATGTAGCGTTCAAGTTCAGCTGTGCCAACTTTGTGTAGTAGTATCCTGACATTTGTAGTATCATCAAGCGTTTCTAGTTGAACCATGAATACATCTTTATATTTCTTCAACCAGGATTCGAACGTAACACCAGCAAAATCATCAAATGGAATTCGTGGATAGAACAAATGATATGGTCGACACGGGATTTGAATTACCCATCGGTAAGGCTCATTCGATTTAAGTTTATTTGCTGGATTAGAGTTTATAGCATACGAATTGGAACAGCTCGTAAAGCATTTCTTGACGCTCCAGCAAAACTATTTGATCAAAAGTAAATGATATTTTGATAAGCTGACGCCGTAGTCAGTTGTTATATCCAGAGCTGAGATTCGTGATATACCGCGTACAAATTGAGCACTAGAACGCTAGAACCCTCCGAGTCGCAAGTGAAAAGACAGAAGACGAGTGAGAAGAAATGTTATTCAAAACAGTACTAAATATGGTACAAAACTCTCAGGTATTTAGAGTTCTTAGTAAAAACGAAATCATCATTATAGTCATCTAATCCGTGTACAGTGGTTTTTAGCTACGCGACCAAATTCTGCAATATGCTTTCAGATGATTGAACGGGATGTCTTTAGTTCGCTCTGAGCTTCTCATTGCTTCTTGAATTAACCCTGGGGCCAGCCTCACAATGTATACATATACTCCGTGGGTTTTTTTTTCCATCTAGTTCGGAGATGCGATTTCTCTCCGATCAAACTTTGTAGGGGGCCACGGATACCCAAATATGTGGAAATTTTATTCGTTCGTCTTCTTTTACGTAAAAGTAACAATTCTCGCCTTTTAGTTTCAGTGTTTTCAAGTGAAATATATAGTTCAGTAAAGATCCTCTAATGAATTCTACAAAATATATGTTTTGTTAACAACTTTGAATATTATCAGAATGGGGTTTTGGGGATATTATAGTAATATTTAATAGCTTAAAAATCCCCATAGAATATTTAAAAACGAAGAATATTTGAGCGAACAATTGTTTTCAATAACTTCATCATCAGGCTCTACAGTTATAAGTCCATAATTATAATATTTTACAAAGGCCAAAAATAAGGCATGTTTTAATGAGTTTGACAATGTTATGTGTTAAAAAATGGTGAGCGTTTGCATCTGTTACGATATATATATATACTTCAAAAAATTGTAATATTTGCAAATTAGAAAGGTCATTCAATAAAGGTCAGTAAATTGTTCAGTCACAATAAGATAATATAATAGTACTATTGCAAAATTGAAAATAATTTTGTCAACTGAGATAATAATAATAATATTGTTGTGTGAATATAAGAATAATATTGTCCGACCGGCCATTTTTTTTTTTAAAAAAATTTTCCAACCCCAAATTACAATATTTTTCATCCCGTGTTTCGTCCAATGAAATGGCTAGTTCCAAAAATTAGATTTAATTGGTTAGTTATGTCTTGAAAATTGTTATAAATTATCAGTACTTGTCGACGAAGCACAATCTCAATCGTCATTATGGAGCAGAGTAACGTGCCGAGTACGAGCGCTGGTGTTTCTCACGTAACGGAAATGGAGGAAGTCTTTTTGACTACCTTGTTTCTGGTTGCGTTTCCATCGGTTGAAGCGTTAAAGACCACCATCACAAATTTTGAAAGATCGACTTACAGTCATTATGTAGTGAGAGATTCGCATATTGGCAGAGATCAAAAATCCTACATTAAATTTGTGTGTTGGCGAAATGGGCGTATAAGATCTAGCGGTTCGTCACAACGTATTAGACGGAGGAGGTAATTTGGTAAATTGTTTTATAATTTTTTTAATGAAGGGCTTCTATGAACACCCAATGTCCAGCATTTATGTTTTGTAAGATTATAGACGGCTATTGGACTGTTGTACGTGGGAATGTACATCACAATCACGAGTGCAATTCCCTGAGGTACCAGGGTAATTCATGGATGCGCAGGTTAACGGATGGGGAGTTTGAAACTGTGAGACCGCTGCTGATTTCCGGTACCGCTGCATTCCACATCAGGAATTTTGCTTACCAATCTTATGGGAAATGTCTGACCGCTCAAGATGTCTGCAATATGCGGTACAAAGTGTTCTCACACGCGAACCTTCCTGGTACGGAATTTGCCAATTTATAATGTACACTATAGGTGATTACGGGAAATTGAAAGCTCACATAACATCCTTGGGTGGGCTTTGCGAATACGAATTGGACGATGAGAACTGTCTATCGTATTTCTTCTTCATGACTGCTGAGCAAGTGAATTTGGCCGGTCACTTTTGTGACGTAATTGGTTTTGACGGGACGTACAAAACTAATAACGAGAACGTCCATTTATATCAAGTCGTTGCCATGGATATGAATTTTAAGGCAATACCCATGTGCATTGCCTTTTAAGTCGCGAAACGTCGGCCTTGATTTCTCGATTCCTCTTCTTTTTCCAACGGTGTACCAACAGTCGACAACTGGTAGGCATTGTGACCGATGATTCACCTGCAATTGCTGCTGCTATTACGCAGGTGTATCCGGATGCACACCATATTCTGTGTCGCGTACACCTTGTTCGGAATGTGATAAAGAGGGTAAGTGTTTCGTTCATTAACATTAACCCAGTAACCGTTATTGTAGAGGGTGCGATCAGAAATTGTACAACTGTTCTTTCGCCTCATGTTCACTAGAACGGTTGAAAGGTAAATCAAAATCTACATAACATGATTTTGTAGTTTTAACAACGTACTTTCGTTAATCGAAATGTCGGACGGAACATTTGGCAGATACGTCAGAGACCACCTTCTACCACGGAAACACAAATGGTCCACTGCTTTTCGACCGCCATCCACTCTCTTTGAACTGAATAATACGAACTTCGTCGAGACCAGCCACCGAGTCTTGAAGATGTATCACCTTAATCGAAAAACACCGGTTCTCAGATCCATTTTCAATGTGCTGCTTCGTACTGGATATTGGATGGAAGCAAGATTACATAAATATTCAATGGATTGTCGGGGAAAGCCGGTATTGGTGAGGAGCCGGAAGTACGTCGACTTCAGGAACGACTGACACCAGTTGCCTGTCAACTACTGAAGCGACACCTTCGCATTCCTATAACGCAGTCTGCATTGACGGAAGATTTATTCACCGCTATGGACGCCACGGGGACGTACTACGTACACGTCGACACTAGCCGGTGCTCGTGTCCATTCTTCATTGAAAACGGATTACCATGCCGTCACATATTGGCTTACTGCATACACAGTAACACCGAAGTGAACGTACAGTCAATTTGTGACAGGTGGTTACACTATGATGGTTATCTGACTCATATTGCAGTTGAAAATTATTTCCCAATGCAACTGAGTCAGCCAAGCATGAAGAATGCGGTGATAGCGTTAATCAGGCGAATGTCGGAGGAACAATGCAGTTCACTTCATGACTTCATAGTTCACGGTAGACTACCAACAACGCCAGTAAACTTACATGGAGAACAGCATTCGTACACCCTTTCAAGAACCTCGACTAACGTAGCAGTGCCGTTTATACAACGAGGAACTGTTGATTTGGATGAAACGCTCATGAACGATGAGGAGGAAGTAATTTCTATTAACTCGGAAGAGTTAACTGAACGGGACATCGAAAATGAAGAAGAGCATGACGAGAATCGACTCTGCGACATCTGTAATCTTGCGCAGCCTCCGTGTGAAACCGGTGATGCTGTTGGTTGGGTTTTCTGTAGATGTGAAGCAATGTTTCATACCTTCTGTGCCTACGACCCATCGCCGAACGTACGAGCAGTGCACTGTCCTATCTGTGGCGCCATTACAAACTAATAGTGATGACGTTCGACCGCGAGAACGAGTAAAGGCCCTTTTCAGGGCCACCCACAATTTGATTTCCATTATTTTTTATCTACTACTTTTCCGCCGCAAAGGTCAAGTGATTAAGCACTTATTAATGTCTCATGAATTTAGATATCCCTTAGAGATTAATAGTGGAAAAGCGATTATCGTTCATGTATTCGTAAACTTGTTTCTAACGTTTATTAGATATAAAGGTTAAGAAAACTTAGACAAGATTTTGTCATCTAATGAAGACTAATCTAGTAATTTTATATTGAAAATAATGTGATTAGCGTTCATGTTTTAGTAACACATTTGTAAACTATCTAATAAAAGTACATTTTGAGTACATTTTAATAGGAATATTTTAAATGAGTGAAAATCGTAATTTTGTCGTTAGGTCAATAAACTTATGATGACATTTATTAGTGAATGTAATAAGATAATTACAAAGATGAATGTGATTAAAGCTCATAGAGAAGTAAACGAAATTGAGAAAATTAACTTATTTAGGAATAAAATAATGACATTTGAAAACAAGTTGAAACCATCATCATTGAAATGATGATGGTGATAAAAGGTCATACAGTAAGTGTAAAAAGAAATAAGAATATTATCCGTTTCATAGATACACAAAACAAGAACTTCATATTCTTGTTTTATATTAAAATTTCCTGAAACCAGAACTATGCGTACGTAAGAAGTACGTCTGATCGTAAACTAAGCCTCCATAGTTATTCATAACTACTGATTATATCACCGTATTCATTTGCACACCTCATCAACTATTTATGACTGGTACAATCTCGTTGTACCAGTTAAATATTCCCTTAAAATATTCAAAAATCAAAAATAATTTAGGAAACAATCGTTTTCCTTAACTTCATCATCACACTATACAGTTATTAGTCCATAATTTTATTATTTTATAAAGTCCAAAAATAAGGCATGACATTTATGAATTTGACAATGTAATGTGTTAACAATGGTTAACGTTTACATCTGTAACGATATATATATGTACAAATTAAAAAGGTCATTCACTAAAGGTCGGGATGATTTGCAGTAAAGTGTTCAGTCACAATAAGTGACTAAGCATTATAGGAAAATTGAAAATGCAAAAATTTTGTGTCAATGAAATACATAGTACAAGAATTGAATCTTGTCAATTGACATAATAATAATAATAATAATAATAATAATAATAATAATAATAATAATAAGGAAAATAAATAATACTAATAGCATTGTAAATGTTCATTGATACAGTTGACCTTATTCATATTTATACGTTTAATGTCGACAGATATTTGTTGAGTCAGTCAGACGACGTAGGCTTGTTCATTTACACTTCATGAAACTGATATTTCAAATGCTTGTCAAAAATGGTTACATTCATAATGTCTAGATAATTCAGGTTTCATATTACGGCGGTTAACAATATTCACACATGACTGATTAAACAAACTAGTTTTTATTACGACCAAAAAATTAATTTTAAAATACAGAACTACAAATAATTTACAAGTGAACACAATAAGCCGTTTCAATGGACTTTTACAATTTAACCACATTTAAATCTAACGTTGTCTAATTCTCATTATGAATGAACATTTACAAAATAATCCTTTACTAAATAATAAGTGTCTTTTTCGGAAAATTTATTACTACTTTCATATACTATCAAAGTCAGTTCATTAAATGATCGTCTACGGTTGGTTCACCTGAATTATACATATTGCAACCAGTAATTTATCATGATGATTTATTGATATGTTGATTTCTTTTTCCCATTAACACACCGTGTGTTACAAAAAAGCCTATGCACACACTTTGGTGATAATTTGTTTATTAATTTGGTATTAAATATTTGACTACCGACCTCATTCAGTAATCACTATTATCAAATATTCAAACCGGTTTACAGATGCTTTTTCCCAAAAACTTTCTTTTACTGAGATACATATGATTATTCCTGTTCCGATAACTAACGACTTCAATTCAAGGTATACTTGATCGGAAAACAAAAATTGATCCCAATACACATTCACTAACAGTAGGATTGCATGGTAATGCAATTAAGTTGGTGTCTTTTTCTTCAAAAGTCTAAATTTTTTTCAAGACTAAGATTACACAAAAAAAATTATTCATTATCATTAAATTTCAAATGTAAAAAATGAAAATTCTGGTATCCAATCACAGCTCCAGATGTGATTTCGATTTCAACTAATCAGATTACAAAGATGAACAGTTTACGACCAATCACAAAATTATTAAAGGTAACAAAATGTTTGTTCATTATCACTTGAGCACACACTTGCAAAACAAGTCCACCAATCAATGATACCTAAATTTTTCATTCACACCCCACAATTTTTTTAAAAGGGGTGGTAGGGAATCATATAGGCCGGTTACTTAATGTCAACCTGAATATAATATGTAATAAGGGGGGTGTTATCAAGGTAATTACGGTCAACAAATTGGGAATGATGGATATGAAGATTAAGATATAGATAATGACAAATAATGATAATAAGGAAAATAAATAAAATGAAGGAAGGAAGGGGTAAGAGGTTTAGAATATTCAGTCTAGGTATTTGGTGATCCAGTCGTAGGCCAGGGTAAACATAGGGGCTGGATATATTTTTTCTGGATGCATAAATTAGGTCTTCTGGAGTTGATCCAGATGGCTTCGGCTGTGTAAAGTAGTCGTAATCTAGCTCCTTGAGGTAGATGTTTTGGAACTTGATATAAAACAGAGAAAGCTTCCTCTATTTTAATATGATGTTCACTATCTACCAAGTGAGAAAGAATGGTGCTGTTAATCGATTTGGTGACTCCTTTTCCCAACCATGCTGGTACATGTTCACGAACACGCAAGGATAAAGCCCTCTGAGTACGGCCTATGTAACTAGCTCCACAGGAGCAGTTGAATTGGTATACACACATGGAGGAGCCCATCTTCGGTAACTTATCCTTGATTAGTTGTGTGAGTACTGGCTTAGTCGAGAAAGTTATGTGTAACTTGGCGGCATGAAACGTCCTCTCGACAGATCTTTTGAGTCGACGTGTTAGAATATCACCCGCTATGTCGCCTTTAAAGTCAAGTTTCAGATATAAGGTCTTTTTACTGACCGTGTCGCAATGTCTTCTCTTTTTAATACTTTGTACGAGGTATTTTTTGACGAAATTATCCGGATAGACATTATTATGTAATGTGTTCTTTAGTATAACTATTTCTTCCTCCACACTGTCTTCAGAACATAATACCTTGATTCTGTGGTTGAAACACTTAACCAAATTTATTTTATATTGCAGGTGTGAAGCTTTGGAAATGGGTATACTGACCCGTCCATGTACACTTTCTAAACATATTTCGCTTTATGGAACCATCTATCCTTCTAGAGAGTCGGACATCTAGAAAAGCTATGCTATTGTCCTTTTCCTCCTCGCTGGTGAATTTAATGGCTGGGTGGACATTATTGAAAGCGTCTAACATCTCCTGTTTGTCGATATTTTCGTCACATATGATTAATGTGTCATCTATGTATCGACAGTAATAATCAAGCTTATTTAAGATGTCTTTAAGCGGTCCATTTTCTAGTTTGGTTAGAAAAATATTAGCAAGGACCGGGCCTAGAGGTGATCCCATTGCTACCCCATCTACTTGTCGGAAGAATTCATTGTTAAACTTAAAGTAGATATTCATAGTGCATTTCAAGAGAAGTTCTTTCATTTTGTTTATTGGGATAGGAATCTCTATTTTCTTTTCTATCAGTTGTTCACATATGTAATCTATAGTTTCAGTCAGAGGGATGTTAGTGAACAAAGATGTTATGTCTAGTGATAGCATGGTTTTTCCATTTATATTCATATTTTTAATTGTATCAACAAATTCAAAGACGTCTTTAACATTATGCTTAGCAAGTTCTTGGTGCAATGGTTCTAATAACTTAACTAACCATTTTGCTGTTGAATGGTATGGTGAATTTGCCATATCCTGTATCGGGCGTAGAGGCATATCAGGTTTATGGATCTTAGGTAGACCATATAGTCGAGGGGTATGTGTTCCAGAAGGCTTAAGCATATTATAGGTATGCTCAGAGATGTGTTGGTGTTGATTTAGGAATTTTAATGCAGCAGTTAGTTAACGTTCGGTCTTTTCATTGAGGTCTTTACATGACCCAAGCTTTTGGAATTTAGGTTGATCACTCAGTAGTGAATTCATCTTATCTATGTAGTCTGTCTTGTTTAGAATTACCGTGCCCGATCCTTTATCAGGTTTAGTGATAAGAATGTGTTCATTCAACTTGAGTTTTCGGATGGCCTCACGATGTTTATCTGTCAATATACTATTTGTATAGTGCTTATTGCTTTTAAATTGGTTGCAGCAACCAACCAGCGTGGTTTTGAATCGTTCATGCTCGACCTTTGTCGTGGGTTTTAAGTCTTGTGTCTGGGTAAATAGATTCTCGAACTGAACATCAGTCTTCAAATGATCCACATGTCTACGACTATCACAAAACTTAGGACCTAATAATAACACTTCTAGTTGAGTCCTATCAAGATTAACAGAGGAAAAGTTGAAAACATACCGCTTACAGTCGTCTGGAAAATCCGGTTTAAAGATCTGTTTGTCTAGTCCTTTGATTAGGTCGATTCTTTTTTTGTTCTCCCTCGTTCTTTGCACTTCAAGGACATAAGTCATAAACGAATCCTTTAAGTTTGGGGGAAGGTCTTCAACAGAATATAATCTCTGTGTAATATTCCTTTCTAATTCAACAATATACGTTTGAAGAGATTCGATTTGGCTAAGTGCATATCTCTTGAGCGACTTAATGTTAGGTTTAATTTTACATCGACGTAAGGATTTGCAATAGTCTTTCGGATATCGGTGTGTAACGGTGCAATTACGAATAAAATCCAAATTAGTTTTCGCTTCCGTGAGTTTCGCACTATACTTCAGGAACTCATTGAGTCCCTTCAGTGCAACTGGGTGCTCACTAGATTTCAGCAGTTTAAAAATCCCCATAGGATATTTAAAAACGAAGAATATTTGAGCGAACAATTGTTTTCAATAACTTCATCATCAGGCTCTACAGTTATAAGTCCATAATTATAATATTTTACAAAGGCCAAAAATAAGGCATGTTTTAATGAGTTTGACAATGTTATGTGTTAAAAAATGGTGAGCGTTTGCATCTGTTACGATATATATATATATACTTCAAAAAATTGTAATATTTGCAAATTAGAAAGGTCATTCAATAAAGGTCAGTAAATTGTTCAGTCACAATATGATAACATAATAGTACTATTGCAAAATTGAAAATAATTTTGTAATGTGTGTATACCAATTCAACTGCTCCTGTGGAGCTAGTTACATAGGCCGTACTCAGAGGGCTTTATCCTTGCGTGTTCGTGAACATGTACCAGCATGGTTGGGAAAAGGAGTCACCAAATCGATTAACAGCACCATTCTTTCTCACTTGGTAGATAGTGAACATCATATTAAAATAGAGGAAGCTTTCTCTGTTTTATATCAAGTTCCAAAACATCTACCTCAAGGAGCTAGATTACGACTACTTTACACAGCCGAAGCCATCTGGATCAACTCCAGAAGACCTAATTTATGCATCCAGAAAAAATATATCCAGCCCCTATGTTTACCCTGGCCTACGACTGGATCACCAAATACCTAGACTGAATATTCTAAACCTCTTACCCCTTCCTTCCTTCATTTTATTTATTTTCCTTATTATCATTATTTGTCATTATCTATATCTTAATCTTCATATCCATCATTCCCAATTTGTTGACCGTAATTACCTTGATAACACCCCCCTTATTACATATTATATTCACACAACAATATTATTATTATTATCTCAGTTGACAAAATTATTTTCAATTTTGCAATAGTACTATTATATTATCTTATTGTGACTGAACAATTTACTGACCTTTATTGAATGACCTTTCTAATTTGCAAATATTACAATTTTTTGAAGTATATATATATATCGTAACAGATGCAAACGCTCACCATTTTTTAACACATAACATTGTCAAACTCATTAAAACATGCCTTATTTTTGGCCTTTGTAAAATATTATAATTATGGACTTATAACTGTAGAGCCTGATGATGAAGTTATTGAAAACAATTGTTCGCTCAAATAATTTTTAATAGTTGAATTCATGAATCGATTGGTCGCCCGCAAGACCGAATGTCCTTGGTCCGAGTCCTGCGTGCGGGATCGTGGATGAGCATTGCTGAGGAGTCCCATACTAGAACGAAACGGCCGTCCAGTGTTTCCATAGTGGTCTAGCTTTAATCAACTCATGGATTCAACTTTGAATATACAATTAGTGGTAAACAAAATGGTGCGATGGCATTCTTTAAAGTAAATCTTAAAACTGGTGACTAATGATTGTGGACATTGATACAATTACTATATAGAATTGTAAGAAACGAGTTGAGAAATCGCCTACCTTTAAAACACTTCAAGTCTGATGCAAATACTTCCGTTTAATACGTTAATCAATGCTTCAAATGTATGTTGAACAATTGAAACTTTGATTTGATTAACCATTTACATTTGCATCATTCAAAAACAGTTGCCTACTAAAATTATGCAACCATGGAGATGAAAGATTAATGTTTTTAATCTAGAAATAATTTATGCACCAACTTACACGTATATTCAATATGATGTACATTTTGAACCTTGAAGAAGTGCACACTAATGCTGTTCATCTTCTTTTGTCTGTATTATGCAATTAGAATAAATTATTCTAATCTATTTGATTTGACTAGTTTACAAATACAATTAGAGATTGTTTGTTTCATTAGAGAAGAGTCGAGTGTGTGGTTCGGTAAATCAGTTATTTTTATTGATTATGACATTTCTAATCATACAACTGGTTATATACAATGCGTTATTGACGAATCAGTGGCGGGTTCATTTAAATTACCGTTTATTTGAAATTCAATTATTATTCCATGAAAAATAAATTTGTACACAAATGCAAGTGTATTAAGATATAGGTGTGAATCTAATTTTTCTTTATGGTACCTAAGATGATTAAGCACCTACGTGATACAGAATGAATACGAAGTTAGAAGTTAATATTTCAGGTTGCTGGCCGATGAGGTTGAAGTGGTTCTGCTACAGATTTCGATCCGTACTGCTACTTGGTTGGATTAATCTTATTGAAAAACTTATTCTAACATTGAGGCAACCAGTACGAGTTATTCAGTTATCTTCCCGTTGTGATTTTACTTCGGTTAAAAATGTACATAAGAATTTGAACTATTAGCTAAATAGTAATTATTACCAGTCACAGGTTATGTGTAGTCGTCTGATATTTATGAGGCTTAGTGAAGTAAAATATTCTGGGAAAAGTAATCGTACATAATGTCTATATCGTGTTTTCACTACAAATTCATTTCTACCCTCAGTCATTTCACTACATTAGAATAGCCACTGAATCATTGTGAATTAATATTGTGTTTTCATCCAACTGGTTACAAATTACCACATGTATTGTTACATCAAATATAATTATGAATGTTCCTAAGGTCCGTTTTAATGTTTGCATTGAATGAACCTCCTTCTTTCCGTTGAAAAAACGTTGTTCTAACTTGAAATATACCTTTCATCTTCGTTTCAACCATTTACAGTCATACATGAGAAATTGAGTGGTAATGCAAATCGAAACTAAGTCTGTTGAATAACTGAGGTGGTCGATGCGTTCAACTACTTTACTCGATATCATGAATTTAGACGTTAATGCAATCCAATTCTGAAGCAACATCTAGCATTTGGAGGGAAGGAACCGCATTCGAAGCATGTTCGCATTGTTTCTACTGTGCTATGAAAATCATTCTCCAACAAATTTCACCTTATAACGGTATATTGAATCAACTAGTATGTTCAACGAGATTATTAGCGTTTAAATTGACTATAAACAGTACTACACCGAATGAAGTGTATTTAAAAGTCAGCAACAGGGAACTAAGGCAATTTTATTTGTTTTGTTAACGCAGCTAATGCTTAGCAAATATTGATAATAATCACAATATGAACCTACTCGAGATTGAAGTAAACGCAGTTAGTGGCTTTGACCATTCACTATATACTGTTTCAGATAATTTTACTACTAATCTCATTTGAATTGTATAAATTGTGCAAGCAGTTAAATTCTCAATTTTTTGTCTAAATAATTCACTCGAAATATTTTTTATTAATAACAATGATTGTCTTTGACTATTAAGCAAGATTTCATAAGTAGAAGTTTTGAATTGACTTCCATTAGTTTTCACAACTGACCAAATGATCACGAACGAAGTGGATGTAATATTAGAGATCTGAATAAGTTTTGGTGTATGAATACTTGTGTTTAAAAGATGAACTAAAAAACAAAATTTGATTAAAAATTAAAGAATATGTAAGACAGACGAAGAAAACCAATTATAAATAATCACAGGATAGAAATATAGAGTCCGCATTTGTTTGATTTCCTATAAACGAAACAAATCACGTTAACTGATATTTATTTAAAGTATATGCCGACTACAACCGAACCCACAAGTGCACACAGAAATTAAATAACTCATTCACATAAGTATCATACTTTTCACAACCATTCACACACATAGGAATACGTACAACGTTATATCTCACACAATCATCATTAAGCTAAATGATATAAGATTAATATGATACAGCCGTTGGTGTGTACTAAATAACCGATTTGATTTTTTCAGTGTTAATTTATAAGTTGCAAAGAATCGCAAGTACAATTTTCTACTCAATAGGATATTTCACATTCACTATAAATACATTACTGTTTACTTTCAAAATCAGACCAAATTAGTATCACTTCGTTCAAGTGGACACTGTTGTGCTTTTTTAACTTGTAACTTTTATATATTACCACGAGAGTCCAGTTTACTTCAAAAGTAATAACTTTTATTATTTCTTAACAATAGAACTAGGGTAATCTACAACTCAATACAGTTCAGACGAATGTTTCAAATTTATAGTTTTACTAACTGTAAAACTATTGGTGTTATGTTTCAAAGTAGCTAGAAATGGAATTCATAAGATGTATCTTGATTAATTTAACACTCATCAGCATAGAAATACTGATGAGTTCAAATAGTGATATTAGTAACGGAGAAATGTAAACCATTCAATAAATAATTCTTAATATAATGTGTGTAAGTGGCATAAAATGGATTTACCAACCATTAGACCAAAATCCAAGCTTATTCATATTAACACGCGTATGCTAAAAAATGGTCTGGTTCTCAAGCACAAGCGAGAGAGATTATCCATATTTTAAATTAGAACCAACATAAGCGATTTAGTTGCAATCTACCCTTAAACAATGTGAATTTATCCAGCAAAAAAAACAGATCTTGAGTTATCTTAAATTTTAAGTTGGTGTGGCTAGTGGGGAAATTTTACATGCATATACATCTGTATTAAACTTTCAGTTAGCTTGAGAAATATATACGATCAATTAACTAAGTCGGGTACGAATGTCGACAAAGACGTAATATGAAATGGTGACTGGTGGACTCTGTGATTTCTTTATGAGGGAGTGATGCATCGATGACGCCGAACAGCGACCAAGCTATTTTACAAGTTAAAGTCGAAGCATATAAACCATTAGATTCCCGTTAAGAGATCTAATAAATTTAAAAGATTGATAGTTCTCAACTTTTGAAGAATTTCAGACCAGGGTAAGAAATACAACATTATGTTGCTCCCTAACCTTTATTAATCCTTTAGTTGAGATGACAAACCGATCAATGTTAGACCACCATTGAACGGCTGTTTCGTCTTAGTATGGGACTCCTCAGCAGTGCGCATCCACGATCCCGCACGCAGAATTCTAACCCAGAACCTACAGTCCCAGGCGCGAACGCCTAACCTATAAATCACTGAGCTGCCATCCAGTGGTCTTAATGTATAAGTTCAATCGATCCATAATCTTGTGCAAACTTTTATCCATTGTCTGAGGTGGATAACCGTCTCCACCCGACATGGGTTGGACTCCAGTGGTCATGGCTTTGCACTAGAACTCTAAGAAATCTATTTTCAAGCTAATCGCTAGTGAGCACATGATAATTATTAGTATGGGGTTGTGGAGATTGTTGAGTTTTAATTGAGATCATGAACCGATCAATGTTAGACCACCATTGAAAACTTGGATCGATTCATGATCTCAATTAAAAACTAACAATCTCTACCGCCCCATATTGATAATTAGCTTTGATTATAGTCGTATTTAACTTCAGCAACATCATAAAAATTATATAATATCATTACCAAAATTAATAATTGTATTGATGAACATTTAAATTAATTTTCGTTTGAATCACCCTACATTAATAAGATACAAATCATATCATATGATAGACAGATACTTCACTTTCGGACAGAGCTAACACTGAAATAACCCAATTTGCTACTTATTGTTTCGGATAAATACAATCAGGTTAATATTAAAATGATTTGGAAAAATGGTACGTTTAATTAAATTTTAAGTGTACAGTTTAGTAAAATAGTGAAATAATTTGAAAGGCTAAAAATTAAATGAATCCGAAAGTAATCCAAAATACCTTATTAACTTATTATCAAAAAACTAAGGGCAGATTTAATGAAATTCCTTGTGAATAAATTCAGTTTCATATGCTGTATATTTATATTTCATCCAAATTGTAGACCTTCTATCAATAGTTGAAATTAATGTGAAAAAATAAAAAATGTACTTCATTACACAATTCAAGACGTTATTATGCAAAACAGAAAAGAATGTAGAATAGGGAAGTTAATGAAAGAAAATGTAATGAAGATTAAATAACGCAAACATTTTATCAGAGAGATCAATGCGTGATTCTATACTGTTGAAGATGTTAGATCCCCAGAACTCACTTGGTATATGCCTTAATTTTATAATTTTAGAAATTTAAGTTTCCATGTTTTCGCGCCAAAAGCGCACTTTTCACATTCATAACGTGTTTCCCACTTGTGAGAATCTTTAACGCTATTGGTCCGTTGTGTATTTTTAGTATGCTATTTTTGCTACGAATCCCAAGGACAGTTTTCACTCGTGCTTCTGGCTTACGGAATATACTTTCCCGCTCCAAGCTTGGATTTCTTCCTCTAGTTGGTGGAGCTGGGACGCATCAAACAGCTAGCTTATCGGTCTACGGTCACAAGTCTTTGTTCCGTTCGTATACTAAGTGAACTCGTAATAGCTTCAAACCTAGCAAATACTAAGACTGCCACATCAACAGAAAATCTGTACATACTTTTTGTAAACAGATTGTTGAAAACTTGTAACCTCAAGCAATATTGATGAATCTGCTCAAATAATGTGTTATGAATGGTCAAATACACTGCTGAAAAGCAACATCGGGAAAAATTAACTATACTAATCCTAACATTGTTGAAAAATTAAACCAGTACGTAGACATAAAATTTGGATCCTTTTGGATGATCCACTGGAATTTTATAGCTTATTTCAGGAAAAAGAATAAAACAGAAGTGAATAGAGTTGTTTTATCTGTTGTAAATCTAAACGGTAAAGTAAAGGATTGAATTAGACCTACTTTCAAGATGATTGGTGAATAGTTTTTGCTGTTATTGAGAACTGATTTATTAGGTCTAATGTTTCATCACAACCTATTTAATGAATATAATTTGTAAAGGTTTGTATTATTATTGCATTGTTAATGTTCTTGACTGAATTTTGATCAGTCTTAGATGGCACGTGTACATCTTGTGCAGATTTCCTTTGTATAAATTATTTTTTATTTTTTCATAGAAAAAATGTTTAATTTAGGAACTAAGGCATCACAACTTTGCTTAAAGTTAGTTTTTCAAACTGTTATATCTAGAGCTTAGATTCGTGATATACCGCGTACAAATTGAGCACTAGAACGCTAGAACCCTCCGAGTCGCAAGTGAAAAGACAGAAGACGAGTGAGAAGAAATGTTATTCAAAACAGTACTAAATATGGTACAAAACTCTCAGGTATTTAGAGTTCTTAGTAAAAACGAAATCATCATTATAGTCATCTAATTCGCGTGCAGTGGTTTTAAGCATTTGTCCAATAAAGTAGCTGAGCGTCGTGATTCTGGAATGTTCCTTCAAAAGATTATTAGACAGAAAGTCTTTGACTCTTTCCGAGCTTCTTAGAGCTTCCTCGAGTTCACCTGTAAGCCATCATTACACAAATACAGTTCGCCAATAAAATATCTGACATAATACAGAATTTAAGTATAGCTTAACAGAAAAAGTATCTTGTCCATTTTCTCCTTCGTTCTTGGAAAACTAGACAAGTCATTCTAGACAAAACTAATAATTAGTAGCTTGAAATTCGGTGACAACAGTGACTACCTATCTATGTTTATTAATTGAAACACGAGTAACAAGAAAACTGTGGAGGACGCCCCTGAACAAGAACTTTGAATTCAGAGATAACCCTGCAGTAAATAGTTATTGATATCTAGAACTTAGTCAGTGTGTAAATACTTTTTGAAAATGAGCTCATTCATAAAACCCAGTGCCGACAGGAAATTAATGACGACTAGTAATTCAGAAACTTCATATTCTATATCTTGTATAGAAATTCAAATCAGTCGTAACACGGTATTCCATGAATCATTCAACTTTTGAGTATTCATTTCAATCAAATAAGACTAATTAGTATCTGTACATTGGTTTTCTACAGTCATAAATAGAACTGCGTTAGCGGTAAGTTTCCTGGTTAATGTTCAACAGGATCATTTAAAATCACTTTAAAGAATATGAATAAATATGGTTAGTTAATGGCTTTAGAGAAATATGGAATTTAAGTCATGTTTTCAACTGCCTGACAAAGTGGAAGGTAGGAAATAAACTAAAACAAAAAGCATTAAGTACCCAATCAAAAATTTACAGTCTCATAGTGAAATATTATTTACAGAATATTTTTTCCTTTCTATTTAGCGTTACAAATGAATATATCAAATGTAATACACTTACTCAAAGGTAAAGTTTTTGTAGTTATTGAAATATGCTATCGTAAATAATTACCAAATGGTGAAATCACTTTCACATAATACGTATATTGAGTTGATGGTGCCAAATTATAGAATGTATATTCTGTAAATACATTACAATCGTAAATAAATAATTACGTTTCATAGTGTTAAATTCTTACACTGTTGAATTAAATAAGGTTCACGATAATAGCTATTAGCCCCAATATAAACAAATTGTAGATAAAAGAAACATTGAAATATTTAATCAAAAAGCCCTTATACCAACAGAAATTAATAAAAAGCGAGAAAATGTAAAACTCGTTAGATTCTTGTATACAGAGCATGCATATTTTTTTCAATAAAGCATTAGAACATTGCTCTTAAACAGGTTTGATAGTAGACGTGCAATATTAGATTTTGATGGATGCTAGAAACGAAATAATTCAACGTAGAGATTTTTACAAGTAATTTATTATTTAACTCTCATAATAGCAGCGTTTGAATCGACTCCACTAATTAACTACTTGATTTACCGTAAAAATAACGAAAACTTGCCTTCTGATAAGGAATCCCAGATGGAACGACAATATTCTAGATAATACAATGAGCACACTAGATAATTAGACTGCTAAACTAGATAACGTGATACACAGTTACACAATATCAAACCAAACGACTGAGAACCACATTTTGTTCACATAAATTACAGAGGAGTCACACAGTGTGGAGTCCAAACAAAATTACAGTGAGACTAATATTATAAAATATTTCACAATTTAGCACAGGAGGATGTCTATCTTCACCCAGTAGTTAGTGACGGGTCACTCGAAAAATTATTCACTTATAGACGTCTTTCACATTTATTAAAATATTCGTAGCTACAAGAGATCACATATTACTAGTAATAAGCAAGACGTGCTTTTAGTATTTGTTTAAACTTAATTGCTAACCAAATTAACTACTAATAGAAACTTAAATCACGATCTAACTGACAAATTACAATCAAAACATATCAGTATGGGGATTTGTGGAGATTATAGTATTTTAACAGTTGAATTCACGAATCAGCCTAAACTAGACCACTACTTAAAGCCTGGAAGCATTGGATGGTGCGTTGGCTTCCGGCTCAATGGTCTAGAGGTTAGGCATTCGCGCACGAGACCGAAGGTCCTAGGTTTGAATAACACGTGCGGGACCGTGGATACGCACTGCTAAGGAGTCCCACACTAGGACGAAACGGCCATCCAGTGCCTCCACGTTTTCAATGATGGTCTGGCTTAAATTGATTCATGAACTCAACTGTTAAAATTTAAACATAGTTCATATATTGCAAACTGAATTCTGCTGGAATTAAAAAGGTAGCTTATTGAAGCAACGCACTTCTCTCTTCCTAACACCAATGGGACAATAATTTACCTTAAACGAATATCTACACTAGATACCCTCCCAGTGTCTATTCTACAGGACATCAACATGACTCGGACCAAGCATATTTGATTGGTCCGACTAGAATGTGAGTATATTTCCACATCAACAACCGATTAAAATAACAATAATAATAAGGGTAGGAAAATGTCAGACTATCTACTAGTCTGACTAGGTAAACAACCAATCACCTATTGAACTCCAACTAGAAACCCATGAGTTGTCAGCTTAATACATCAAGGATTCATAGGTGGGCACGACCGAGTATTCTCCCACTACGGAAAAACATTTACCGCTGATCCCAGGTTCTCAGAGGTTGTTTAAATAAACTCTTATGATAAACTGTTTAAACAATCTCCACAAATCTCTCCTAATAGTATAGTAAAACTTATTAATGTTTATAGAAACTATGGAAATGACTACCTGTTTCGTTTATTGCCACACTGGTAATTAACTCAATGAAGGTTTTTTCATTCATTTGTAATAATTGAATAAGTGCCATACATTCATTAGGCACAGTAAATTTACTCCACTTCACTTTTTTAATAGTTGGAGACATATTTTCTACTTCAAAATGACTTTGAACGACATGTTCTAAGTTGATTAAATAAATATAAGTAAACAAATAGAAATGATTTGGATTGGAGCAACATCAGTTGAAATATAATAAAACATAATTAAGAGAGAAGCACAGAACCGCATTAAGGTACAATAATATTTCGGTTTATTATTTAGTATTTACGCTATGCTACGTTAGTTGAGAATGCATTATACATTGATCGTGTTTATCTAGATATTATATAATCACTTGGAATACTTAAGATAAACATTTAAGAAAATTAATTATAGAAATAAACCAGTCTATGTATGGTTAATACTACTTAGTTAAATTTAGATTTTACGACCTAAAAACATACCAAATGGAAAGCGGTCACCGAACAAATGATTTAAGGCTCTTGGTACAAAGTTATAGCGAGAAGCCATTACCCATTGTGTCAACCATACTGAGAGTTTTTGAGTTATATCTCAAAGGTGTGAATTACAATATATCACGAACGAACTGAAGTTGAAATCTGGATTTGAATGAAAAAGTCTCTATAAATTTCCTTTCTTACTAACAGAAATTTACTAATCTTATGATACAGAATGCCCATTGGACTGTGGTTAATATATGAATACATACTAGTAGTAAGCTTATTAACGGGAGTTCTTCTGCATGATTATACTGTCGATAGATACTCATTAGTCAAAAAGCACTTACACTGTCGAATTTCTGAACACAGTTAATCCCAAGTTTAAGATATTCTATACTTCAGAATGTTTGGTTTTTTCCATAAATCATGATGCATGTTATTTACGAAGAAAGATACTACCGGGTTTACTGGGATTTAGAAGATAAACTTTGTGAAATATCCCCGTTGAATTTCAGTTTATGGCATTTCCCGTTGACTGTTTGGAAAGTGAAGCTAGCATGATACTACAATACACGATATAGTATTCATGTATTTGGCGGGAAATGTAAATTTGATGTATTTTCTGTATTGTTTGTCTGACGTCGACAATCATCGTAACCAGTTAGTTTGCTATTCATAATAAGTAATCGGTTCTGAAAAACGGTAACCGGTAGTTTAGATATATCTGATATTAGACTTGTACACTATTATATAAACAAGATACTCTAAACACCAACATTAAGGACAGTCACAAATACGAGTAAAAATAATTAGAGAATGGATATTTTTTATTCACAGTTCAGTACGAGTAACTAATTCTCACAATTTTATAACCTGTTTAGCCTTTTTTTACAAATAACATTTATTGCAGTTAACTTGATTCGTTTATCGTAGTTTCCTCTAAATTTTGTAATTGTAATGTAAATTTAAGTTGTTTCTTAAACGACAATATTAAATTACTTTTATCTTTGTATACTTAGTGTAAGGCTAGATGAATTTGATGTTAAATAATCGCTGCTCTATTATATAAAGTTGGATTAAATTTGGAACTATGAACCATAAAATCCCTATTTAGTAAACAAAAAACACTGCATTGAAACCTAGTAATGAGGGTTGTAAATACTACTTTAAATGAAAAGGTGAGTACTCACTCACTCGTAAACGTGAATATGAAACAACTATCCGTTGCGCATGGACTTTTCATGATCCCCTGTACTGATATCATAATCTGTGGTGATACTCATCATCGGAAAAGTGTCGATGGATCTAAGCACTGGACAAATTTAGTATCTTTGTAAGAAGAATGATTTCATAAATTGAGTGTTAAATGTTAGATACATCCTAATGATTTTCGACTTTAATTTGCATCACTATTCCGAATAAATAGATAAAGAATATTATATTTATCTATGGTTTTCGAATCACGAACTGATCTGGGCTAGACCGTAATTAAAATCCGGGATACACTGGACATCTGTTTTGTTGTAGTATAAACTCCTCAGCAATGAGCATCCACGATGCCGCCAAAAGGAATCAAACCCAGAGCATAAACTTTTGCGAGTAAACGTTGATCACTGAGCCGTAATCCAGCGGTTTTAATGTCTAACTTGAATCAACTAACAGTTCAGGTTACTTTGTGATTTAAAAACTGAAAATTTTATAATCTCCACAAAACCACATACTAATACATTTGATTAATTTAAGCTTAGAAATTCAGTAGACATTTCATATAACGAATAGTAGGACAGTTCATAATATTTTCATGCACTAAATTAACATATTCATAACTATTCGGCATTTAACTATGCGGGTCATTCACCAGAATAATTTCAGACAAGCAGATGTATCATTGTGGAGCAATACACAAAGACGAGGTAAACCTCTTCAGTAACTTGTGGTCTTTTAGCTGAACTGTATTTGACACTTTGATCAGTGTTATTATATGTTACAATTAATGTACAGTAGTTAAAACTACTGCAGTAAGTTATAAGATAGGAATGTATAGTCAATGGTCATATCGAGGATTAGCATAAGTTAAGAACGTGAACCGTTGGGTTTCAACCCAGTGATCTTAAAATATGGTACTGACCGCTTGAATTGTAAGTTCAAAGTCTGAAATAGTAAGTGTCCACTTCTAATGTGTTTTAAACCAGGGCAAATAAACTGTTCAGTGCTTCCTGACTTTTAATGGTTCACCAGCTAGTTTAAGCTTATCCTGAAATTTGACACCAAATAATTGTAATCTGGTAAACATCTCAGTCGTATCTCAAAGACGTAACTCTCACTTCCGCGCAATATGAAAAATTTAGATAACTGTTGACTTAAAGACATACGTGGTAATAATGTAGCTGTAAATACTGGATTTGACCAATCACTTGATTTCATCCATAACATATCATGTGTTTTGATTTGTATAATATAAAACCAACATGATGTTAAATTTATAATCCTTTTTGTTAATTGAAAACAATTTGAGACATTTTTAATGATTATTGGTAATCTTTGTGGACTATTTACCAATATTTCGTAGACAACTTTATTCAGCCGATTATAAAGACGTGGTAAATTCCAATTAACATCGAAGGAATCAGATGTGACATTGGTGATTGTGACATTTTCCGGAGGTAACAATTTTGAATGATGACAGAATTCTATGAAAATATGAGATTCAGAAAATTAAGTTTTTAAGAAATCTAAATTTCTGGAGATGAAAGTCAATATCACTTTAAACAAAATCTAATTAAAGTAAAACATTTCTTTAAAATCACGATTCAGTGTAGTCAAATTCTTTGTATTGAATTCCATGTTACTTCATTTAAAATATTCGGGAAGATAACACTTTGACAAAGTAACCAAAAAACTAGGGTCTTCTACGTCATAATAAACGAACTTCAGATAACGCTCTGTTCTCGCATTTAAGCTAGTGAAGACAAAAATATCCGGTTTAGCTAATCAGTAGTAAACAAATTAGGATCTAGGACGTATGTGCGTCGATATGGGTTATATTGACTCATATTAACAAAGACAGAAGTCAACAACAAAAACAGAGAATAAAGTGATATACAATAAAAAGCAAAATATGAGAAATATAACTTAAAATTAGTAAGCGATATCGAAATAAAGGTATGAAATAACATTAAAATCAAGATTTTGAAGACAGAAAAAGTGCATTCAGCTGCTCCAAAGAAATCATTAATCGACAGTATTAAATGACATCTGAGAACCAAGAATACGAGTGAACTGAGGAACATAAACTGGAATAATGCACACACTCAGCACAAACCAACAGGAACTGATAAAATGTAAGGCCTAAAACATTCTACCAAACGACTCTTACGAAAGCTACAATAATACATGGAAGTGTAAATCAATCAAAGATGGGCGACACTAAAAATTGATATCACAGAAATATACATCTTACCACTGAATCGATCTGTTTTGTCACTTTAGTCATTTGTCAACTGATAATAACAAGTAAATTACTATTATCATTAATGTCACTATGATACCTGCATGAAAAAACCTCAACCTTCTTTGAATGTCAGTTTCTACACGGCTCAATCAACCTACCATTGAATGTCCTGTCAAATATTCGCTCCACATTGCAATTATACAGTGCACAACATAAAATAACATATGTCTGGATTGGAAATTGTGGACAATCCTTAACTTACTCGACTGATTAAACCCATCAGTAGTAGTGGTAAAATTTGTGGTGGCAGTGGCAGTAATAGAAAAATTAGTAGAAGCATCAGGAGCAGTATTGGTCACACCATAAGTAAAACTCTGATTAAATGTTGAACCAACGGGATCGCTTGCATTCAGTGCCACATTAAAGGAAGATTCTGATAGATGAAACAAAATAAGGTAGAATGATGAAATATTTAATAAATGTAGGTGATAAATAGAAAGATCAGATTTCCTCGTCTTTTACACGTTTTTTATTGGTGTTTGTGTAGGTGCAACCAAATGTTTTTCGTACACACATTTATCAAGTTCTGAAAAGGGTCAGTGTATCTAAATATATCGTTTGATTGAAGACTAGCTTTAATTTCATACAATATTCATTATGAAAAACCTAATCAACATGTTTGTGAATATTTTTTAATGGTTTTGAATCGTATATCCGTTTTCTGAAATATTTTTAGGAGACAGCGTAAAAACATATAAGCAAATAACTAATATACTAGGCATAGAAAAATATGTAAAACAGTATAATCAACTAAAAGTTCATAAGTAATACAGAGGCTTTCATATTATTTACTGATTTTAATACACCTATAAACAATTCAAATATGACTGTATATCACTCTCTATATTATATATCGATATCATAATAAAGATCAAATAAGGTAAGAATAATAATAATAATGTTTTCTTGTAGCAAACTCCATTTTATAATACATGATCGCATCAAACGCTGAATTAGTATTTATTTATTTGAACGCAAATATTGGTACAGGGGGGCATCAGATACATATGCGCCACACAATAATAATGAGAATGGGAAGAGATAAAAAATGTAAGGTGTGTGTAAAAAGAAAAAAAGGACAATACCGACCACAAATTAGTGCATGGTAGTGAAATAGTAATAAAAATGGAGGAAATAGAAATGTACAACCAGAAAAAATTCATTCAGTTGAAGAAGTCAAGTTCATTTCTTTATGAAGAAAGTAAAAGAAAGTGACAGCAATGTCGCCACTGGCTTCTATTCTCACCCATATATGATAACGTCTCTAGCCACTGTTACATCATCGATAGGACCTCAACCAGAGAGTTCTGAAGGACAAACAGAAGCCAGTCCCGTACAGCTTTCTTTCATACCACAACACCATGTCATACACTGACCACCTCTCCGATTTTTCCAACCAGTCCCAAAGTAAAAAAATAATGCACGACGAGGAATTCTCCAGAATGTCATTCGTGGAACATGTCTAAGTCATCGAAGTCGGTGTTCCAAGATAGTGACACCAATTGAATTATCGTCTCTGCACCCGAACACACGATGGCGAACTCCTGCATTACTGACATGGTATTGCCACTGGGTGTTAGCAATCCTTCGGAGAAAACGATGATCAAACACAGAGTTGTCTAACATTCTCAATCCGGAGAGGCCAGGTTTCACAAGCATAGAGCGAAACTGCTCTCTGGGTGTGGTATCCCCTAAGAAGGTCACCTGCTTCGGTTTGGGAACCAGAGTAGTATCACAGCCCTCACACAAATTTGATGAGATGACAAATATTTCACAAAATACTGTACTCGTTCCGATCAGAACTCAGACATTTCGCTTTCACTTGAATTAGTAACGTTAAATAAAAATGTACGTAGTAATTAAAAGCGAAGCCTCTCAATATGTCTGGAATTTGAATAACAATCTTTAGCTAAAAACTATTTAGTGGTAAAACAATCGGAAGGAAATTTAAGAGAAAATTTAATTAACAAATTTGTTGAAGCATACACATAAATAGGGGCCTAACTTGTAGTGGAATCATGTTCCGGAAGGAGAAAGAGGATAAATTAGTAAACGATAAGAATGAATGAAACCGACTCAACACCACGTCAGTCAGTAACAACGTAGAACTTCGAATCGCCACACCATATTAGCACATAGGTGCAGTTGTCGATTCAAATCCCATGATGGTAGAAGTATTGAGAGTATAAGCAGTAATCCGAAAGATTGGGGTTTGAAGATATTATTCAAGGAGTATAATCCAGTGAAATAAATTTGGAAAGAGAAAAAAGAAAGGGACTTGAAGAATTCAAAAGATTAGAATTTGGGAGAACACAGAGAGTGGATACACCTGCTCCTTAGCAAACGATTCTGAGCCATGTATGTCATTCAGGGTCTTTAACCGTCACCACCGCGTAGATATATCTGGTGGGAATTCTTAATGCTGTGACACTGATTTTGCTTCTCACTATGTCACATCAATTGTCGCTTGTGATTACCACCTGACATACCCTTGGTAGTGACAAGTAATGCCTCAAAATAGTGTTTCTATCGGGGTTGGCAAGACTACAATAGTCATATAAGTAACAGCATTATACCTACATTTATGAATTACAATTGTCCTAACTAACCTAGGATAAATTATGTATTCTAACTTGTGAATAACTGCTTTCAGGAATGCGACTATGACCACAGTTCAAATTTCTTTACCGGAAATCTAAGTAACAGAGATTCATGTGATCGTTTGACAAACGTATGACAGTATTTTATTAGCTCTTCTGAATATATTGTCTTTTCTCATGTGTAAAAGCACCAGTGTAACGACAACACTTATGAACCATATGGGAAATTGCAAAAACAATTGAGGAATATAAGAAGTGAAATACACCACTGAAAATTAGGTTAATAGTTTTAGGGTAACTTAAATAACTACGAATTCTTACACACACGAAAACTTTCGAATTCCATGAGGATAGTATCTTACATTTTCTGCAGTTTGCAAACACAAAACTGGAAAGTATTGACAAAACTGACAATGCCATACACCTACAATATAATATTCAATAGAAGCAGCTAGAAATAACATAATCAACTATATGGTGCACAATAACAGCCTTTTGAATCCATTATTTATCTTTAAAGCTATCAGAAGAAATGTTTCAGTAATAGACATTCCATATACTTAAGATACAACACCATCCCTCTTAATTCCTGATCTCATGAGATCGTTTGTAATGCTACTGCAGTAACATTCCTAGTGTTCTCAATTGAGAACTTTAAAGTCCTTGTTCTGGACAAAAGTACTGGATACATTACCGGGGAACTGAGTATATGTAACAAGAAAGTAAAATACTGATATCATTAAGTAGTAGCATATGGAGTCTCAGATATGTATTGAACAATATTACCCACCACAATCAAGATTGGAGACGAACAGTATCAAGTAAATATGCCAAATAATAGACATCAATGTACGTAGATGAATAAGTTTTCCTTTGAAAAGATAAGTTATAATTTCAAACCCACATTACCGAGAAAAGGGACTACATCGATACAAGACACACGTTCAATCTATAAGTCAAAGCCAACGATGTAGCACCGTCTACTGACGAAGGTTACTGAGCTTTTGAAGGTCAATCTGTTGTACAACGATTCGTGCGTCACCTCGACAAATCGCAAGGTTTTGCAGAAGCGGTCAATTCAAGACAACTTTGAATTTGATTTGAATTTAGGTACACTGTCTGGTAACATCCATCCGTCAAGTGATGAAAGTGATGCCATGTGGAAGACCTGCATGCTTTTTTCCAGTGGATGATGGAATTCAGTGTGACAACTGCGATAAGTGGTATCACAATGTGTGCACAGCACTCACACTCCCGTAGTGGTAGAAGTATTGAGAGTATAAGCAGTAATCCGAAAGATTGGGGTTTGAAGATATTATTCAAGGAGTATAATCCAGTGAAATAAATTTGGAAAGAGAAAAAGAAAGGGACTTGAAGAATTCAAAAGATTAGAATTTGGGAGAACACAGAGAGTGGATACACCTGCTCCTTAGCAAACGATTCTGAGCCATGTATGTCATTCAGGGTCTTTAACCGTCACCACCGCGTAGATATATCTGGTGGGAATTCTTAATGCTGTGACACTGATTTTGCTTCTCACTATGTCACATCAATTGTCGCTTGTGATTACCACCTGACATACCCTTGGTAGTGACAAGTAATGCCTCAAAATAGTGTTTCTATCGGGGTTGGCAAGACTACAATAGTCATATAAGTAACAGCATTATACCTACATTTATGAATTACAATTGTCCTAACTAACCTAGGATAAATTATGTATTCTAACTTGTGAATAACTGCTTTCAGGAATGCGACTATGACCACAGTTCAAATTTCTTTACCGGAAATCTAAGTAACAGAGATTCATGTGATCGTTTGACAAACGTATGACAGTATTTTATTAGCTCTTCTGAATATATTGTCTTTTCTCATGTGTAAAAGCACCAGTGTAACGACAACACTTATGAACCATATGGGAAATTGCAAAAACAATTGAGGAATATAAGAAGTGAAATACACCACTGAAAATTAGGTTAATAGTTTTAGGGTAACTTAAATAACTACGAATTCTTACACACACGAAAACTTTCGAATTCCATGAGGATAGTATCTTACATTTTCTGCAGTTTGCAAACACAAAACTGGAAAGTATTGACAAAACTGACAATGCCATACACCTACAATATAATATTCAATAGAAGCAGCTAGAAATAACATAATCAACTATATGGTGCACAATAACAGCCTTTTGAATCCATTATTTATCTCTAAAGCTATCAGAAGAAATGTTTCAGTAATAGACATTCCATATACTTAAGATACAACACCATCCCTCTTAATTCCTGATCTCATGAGATCGTTTGTAATGCTACTGCAGTAACATTCCTAGTGTTCTCAATTGAGAACTTTAAAGTCCTTGTTCTGGACAAAAGTACTGGATACATTACCGGGGAACTGAGTATATGTAACAAGAAAGTAAAATACTGATATCATTAAGTAGTAGCATATGGAGTCTCAGATATGTATTGAACAATATTACCCACCACAATCAAGATTGGAGACGAACAGTATCAAGTAAATATGCCAAATAATAGACATCAATGTACGTAGATGAATAAGTTTTCCTTTGAAAAGATAAGTTATAATTTCAAACCCACATTACCGAGAAAAGGGACTACATCGATACAAGACACACGTTCAATCTATAAGTCAAAGCCAACGATGTAGCACCGTCTACTGACGAAGGTTACTGAGCTTTTGAAGGTCAATCTGTTGTACAACGATTCGTGCGTCACCTCGACAAATCGCAAGGTTTTGCAGAAGCGGTCAATTCAAGACAACTTTGAATTTGATTTGAATTTAGGTACACTGTCTGGTAACATCCATCCGTCAAGTGATGAAAGTGATGCCATGTGGAAGACCTGCATGCTTTTTTCCAGTGGATGATGGAATTCAGTGTGACAACTGCGATAAGTGGTATCACAATGTGTGCACAGCACTCACACTCCCGTAGTGGTAGAAGTATTGAGAGTATAAGCAGTAATCCGAAAGATTGGGGTTTGAAGATATTATTCAAGGAGTATAATCCAGTGAAATAAATTTGGAAAGAGAAAAAAGAAAGGGACTTGAAGAATTCAAAAGATTAGAATTTGGGAGAACACAGAGAGTGGATACACCTGCTCCTTAGCAAACGATTCTGAGCCATGTATGTCATTCAGGGTCTTTAACCGTCACCACCGCGTAGATATATCTGGTGGGAATTCTTAATGCTGTGACACTGATTTTGCTTCTCACTATGTCACATCAATTGTCGCTTGTGATTACCACCTGACATACCCTTGGTAGTGACAAGTAATGCCTCAAAATAGTGTTTCTATCGGGGTTGGCAAGACTACAATAGTCATATAAGTAACAGCATTATACCTACATTTATGAATTACAATTGTCCTAACTAACCTAGGATAAATTATGTATTCTAACTTGTGAATAACTGCTTTCAGGAATGCGACTATGACCACAGTGCTTGACGCCAAATCGGTCTTCAGGAATTAAAACCCTACAGCGTGTTAAGACGGGCCTCGCTGACATATCAATCGCTTTTCATGCGTTAAGAGAACCTTCCGAAAGGGAACCAAAAGCTAAATTTGAGCACGACCTCCTGAGAAAGATTGCTCAATATATTGCAGCCCGACTTTCTATGATATTCAATATGTCTCTTGACCAAAGTGTGTTACCTACAGACTGGAAGGATGCGATCGCCACTCCCATACATAAAACGGGATCATGACGACTTTCATCGAACTACAGACCTGTCAGTCTCACCAGTGTCGTAGTTGAAATACTGGAAAGAATAGTCAAAAAGACAATAATGACATTTGCGAAAACCAACAACCTGTTAAACAACGAACAATATGGTTTCAGAAAAGGTTCATCCTGCACAACAAACCTCCCAATATCAAGAAAGCAATGGATAAAGGCTCCAGACAACGGAAAATCAGTGGATGTTGTCTACATAGACTTTAGCAAAGCATTTGATAAGGTACTATTAAAGCTGGAAAATCTTGTCATTGCCAGAGCTCTACTAAAATGGCTTAAGGATTTCGTGTTAGGTCATAGACAGAAAGTAAGAATAAATTCAAATTACGCCTCCTGGAAACCAGTACTTAGTGTGGTACCGCAAGATTCTGTCTTAAGTCCTTCACTTTTATACTGTATGTGCATGATCCCTCAAGTATAGTGGAGTCCTAAATGTTGATATACGCTGACGATGTGAAAATCTGATGAGAAATACCAGGATACACAGATGCATGCGCACTTCGGTCAGAGTTGCATATTTTGATTAGCTGGTCTAAAACGCGACTGATGCCTATCAACGAGGCACGGTGCGCCTACATGCACTTCGGGGATATGAAAGTTAGTAGTCACAGTATAGCGGAAGTGCTGTATCTGTGGTCTGGTCTTACAACAATTTTGGGGTGATGGTGAGTCAGGATCTTAAGACCACAGTCCATTGCCGGGAGGTTGCAGCTAATGGGGTTTGGAAGCCTACGGGCTTTAATACGGACATTTTTCGTGTCGGTAGGCAACCCTCGTTCTTTTGATAGAAGAATGCAGACTAGTAGTTAAAAGTTCTTCATTTAGATCTTTGTGCAGTCACAGTGGAGAGTGGGACTACCTATTCAAACGCACAAATGTTTTCAACATTCAACACAAGATAATAGGAAAAATAATGTCTATACAAATTAAGAAAGTGAATGAATACTTGGGCTCTATTGTTTTGACATATACTTGATCGTTCGAGGTCGATTCTTAACTAATAAACCTAAGCTGTTACACATCCCACAAGTTAAATACTACCATACTCACTACGGTATACTCAACCTTGGTGAGAACTGAACTTGAGAACTGCGTTCAGGCTGCAAGCCCCTGTTTAAAAGGTAACTTGGATATCCTGGAAAAACTGCAGAGGGCAGCTACCCATGCAATTCCAGAACTCCGGAGTTTACCATACCAAGAGCGACTTGAAAGGCTGGAGCTCTTCACTCTGTCCTATTCCAAGTTAAGAGGTGATTTTATCTTGATGTATAGAATGTAGAACTATGGTCTACTATAATATTAGTGCTGCTCTAATAATAGACCTAATCCTAAATTTGTCATGATATAACTGCCTAATCTATAAGATCTTACGTGGAAGTCACATCATCATCTACACCAACTCACTGTATCGTAACAACTACCAATATATGATGAAGAACAAGCTTAGGCTAGAGAAAGGATAATATATTTAATATGAATAAAAGATATAAGGTAATATTCAGCAGGGACCACGCCTGCATGGCCGAGCCATGCCATTCAATCAACTCCAATTCATTGAACTCATTGTTCGCGCCTTCTCTATCGTTAGATATTTCTTCGCGTTAGATACTGAATACCTATTTTCCGAGCAATCTCGTATTCAGCTTTGAAGATCGTGTGGTTATTGTCCAATGCCACTACAAGAATACTAAGAAATGATTTTGGACCTAATATACCCTCTCTTTTCCTTCCCACTAGATCGGGACATCTCAGAGGACATAGCAGACGAGTAGCAAGGCCTAGAACGAATGAAATACTCGTGGCATACAGGTGTACACACTGATTCATCAATTCTTGGAACCTTCTACCCGAAGCTGTGGTGTCTGCTCTATCGAGAGAAGACTAAACACTCACAGAAGCATACTAGAAAAGAAATAACACAGGTCTACTGTCTGTACTATACAAATCTGAATCTATAAGGATGTATGACGTAGTTTCAGTTTTTAGCTTCAATTTGGAATGGACAGGAGGCTAGATGGCTTATGTTTTTCCTGGCAATGTTGGGCTCTCAGCTGACCAAACGTTATTTTGAAAGCGTCAACAGATGGAGCTGTAATCACATGTTAAGGTAATAAATTCCATTCATTGGCGATTCAATTTAAAAGTCCGTGGTCATCTGACACGATGTTTGTTTTGGACTTGTGAACGATTTTTGGAGTGCCCTCGTAAATTCTTTGTTTCGGAAGACAATAAAAGCAGGGGCATAAAAGATGATAGGTAATTTAAATACTGTGGTCACATCGACACTGGAAATAGGTTTAGTTTAGTAAGTAAGGCATCATACGGTGCTTTACTATTCCGGGGATAAACTTGGTTACTATTCTCTGAACCTTTTCCATTTGCTTACTTAGGGGGCTAGCTGGTTTTATGCAGAACACAAGGTTATAACTAAGGAATACTGTATGCCAAGCCAGAAATTTTTTACCATCGATTTGGCTAACGGCTCTATGTATTGACCATGGGGTTGTAAAGTCTTTGGAGGTTATTGCTCTGTAGTATGCAGTAGTTTTTAAATCTTGGCTAACAATGACTCCCAAGTGATTGTGTGTCTGGACAACAGATAGTCAGCTGTTATTCACTGTTTATTTACCTGTACCTTGATGACTAATACACATCACGATGCACTTGGAAGCATTTATCAGCAACTGCCAAATTTTAGACCCCTAAATTATCACCTTTACTTTTACCGCTCTTCACGTCTTGACGTCATCTGCATATAGCAAGACCGATGATGATAAGAGACGGGGAAGTTGACTTACATACAGGAGGGGCTATATCGACCCCCGAACAGTATTCCGGAGCACTCCGCTAAACGAAGTTTCCCAGCTAGATAACTTGCACTTCACCGGTACTCCATGTTGGCGTCACATTGGGAAGTCTCTTATCAGTGCATGCTATGTATATAGGTAACATTTGGTCTTTAAGAGCACACCAGCTTGCACGGGCTACTAATGTAGACTTCAATGTACAAAATATCTCCAAGGCAATTAGTATATTGAAACACTCCTACACTGACGGACCAAATGGTATTCCAGCTAGCGTGCTAAAACGTGGAGGTGATGATATGTGTGTTTTGCTTCTCAAACTATTCACGATATCACTCTCTACAGCGTGTTACCCTAATGCCTGGAAAACTACACATATCATTCTCAAAATGAAAACAGGACCTGAAGCAAGTGTGAACAATTACCGGCCCATAAATATAACTTCAGTGGTATCTAGAGTGATGGAAAAAGTAGTTAAGGCGGCTGTAGTTCAACATCTAGATACTAATAATCTCATATCGACCTCCCAGCATGGATTTCTTAGGTCCAGATCATGCGATACATGCTTAGTAGACTACCTGAATGATATAACTCTGAAACGAGAAAATGGACTTCTTGCATCAGTCCTATTCGTAGACTTTAAGAAAGCCTTTGATAAGGTCCCACACAAAAGGCTTCCCGTCAAACTAAAGTCCTTTGGAATAAATAACCCACTGTACTCATGGTTTGCTTCGTTCTTAACAGAACGTAAACAGATGGTAAAGTATAATGACTGTCTCTCATCACCTAGGCAAATAACTAGTGGAGTCATCCAGCGGAGCTTATTAGGTCCACTCCTGTTTCTCATGTACATAAACCATATAATATAACATCATAAAATTTGGGGAACCATACTTATATGCTCATGATCTCAAAGTAGTATACAGCTATAAGCCTGAAACTCTAGGCGAAAGTGTATCTCAGATCCAAAAGGACCTCAAAAACCTAACCATATGGAGTGAAAAAGGGAAATTACCATTTAACCCCAACAAGTGTGGGATCTCGCACTTTGGAAAACATCCCTATAATCTGCAACTTCATTTAAATAAAAGCAGAGTCCAAACACTCAAATCAGTACACGATCTAGGAATTAACTACACAGGAAGCCTGAACTTTGGAGAACATGCCTCTTCTATTATTTCTAAATCTAGACGGCTAATTAGTTTCATAACGAAAAATCTCTTCACAACAGAGGCTAGGCTTACTTTCTACAAAACAAATGTGCACGACCTTCCCTCGAATACTGCTCTTTTGTCTTCTCTAATATGAATATCACAGACAAGGTAAGGATAGAAGACGTTCAAAGACGCTTCACACACCAACTGCTGGGATGTAACTTGAATCTCGATTACACAGATAGATGTAAGCACCTCACTTTAGAAACTTTATGGCACCATAGGCTAAGGTATGACCTAATATTTCTCTACAAATCGATATATGGACTCTCATTTCTTACCTCCTGTCCGACTATGACCCACGACTAAGCCTATAGACTAAGAAACAACGCATATACACTACTTACCGCGAAACACCAAAAACAAATGCGTTGTAAGTTTTTTATAGTACGGTATAGTTTATGGTGGAACAGGCTGCCAATGCCTATTCGTAACTGTGACACATTTACCAGATTCAAAAAGCTAATAACCCTGTTTCTAGACTCTAAAGAGCTTCAACCTTTCCATGAACTCCCACCCACCAATGAGGCACTTTAATATGGACCGCCTAATATCCAGAAAGAACAAGAATATAACGAGCCCAACTGTCAATAATATGAATATAACTCAATTACAGATCATATGGCTTATCCTTTCTTATTACTCATTGTTTATTAATCATGACCTTATGTTCCTAACCCTCACTTTCAGTTACCAAATCACTCTATAGGTTAAATATACATTATTCTTCCTAAGTGTCAAGCCTTTTATCTATTGAAAGTAGACAGATAATTCACTAATCTTATGGGTGCTGATCTACTAAGGCTGATCTTACAAAGCTCGAAATTGGTCATATAGTCTTGTGAGTTGCCCAATGTTTTAGTTTCCTTACCCTAAAATTTTTTTACAATTATATACTCCTTCATATCCTTTGATTTGCTATTAGTCCTTACTTTCTTTAAACCATTAGTTATCTTCATAGCAGTGTGATATACAAAATGGACATCTAACCCATAATACAAAATCTTTAACTATCTGATTTGCTTGTAACATGGAACTAGTAGAAACAGTGTATTCCAACCATGGACTTTGAATAAAGCAGTATTCATATTTACCACGAACGTAAGAGAGCCTAACATCACAAAAGGGGGGAGGGTGGCGTCACTGACCAGCAAACATGATGGTGGGGAAATAACTTCAATCCACTCATGTCTGTAGGGCAGAAAATTTTGTTAAATTACGGCTCCTTATGGTCTAGTGGGATGTCACGAACTTATGGCATTGATGCTGATTCATCATGCTAAATACATCATTAAATCGTGTTTAGAACGTTGAATTGGTTTCAATTCCTACCCAGTGATCCTATTACAAGCAAACCAGATAATTCACTAAAATACGAAGCCTACTCAAGACCCTATAAAATCTACAAAAAAGATATTAAAAAAATAAATAAAAAGGCTCCAATAGCTTCGAAAAAAGGGAGATAGGCGATTGTGCATCACAATACTGTTTTTAGCACTATATTTCATAACTACACATAATTCCATACTATCAGCTCCTTTCTGAACCACCTCCATTTGTCAGTTGTTTATCCACTCACACCTTGTTTACACTTATTTTCTTTAACTTATTAGAATGCTCTTGCTTAGTAAATACTTCAATAAAAGAGAATTGGACTGAGTAGTCATACTTTAACTAGTCCTTCATGAAAATTGTCTGTTCTGCTTCTCGTTCCTTCTTTTTCTTGCACCCGTTTTTCAGCCCCCTTCAGATATGTCACTAAGAACAGATATGGAACGAGTGACTTCGTCCTGCAGCATCATTAAAGCCCCAGGTACTCCAAAGTGATATAACGTTGCGATTTCTAGAAGCTCCCAACTTCAATGGATCTATTCTCGACCATCAGTTGCACATCGCAACGCAACTTTCATAAAGCGTGCCAACTGTGATACTGACTAAAACCATCTACATTCACATCTTACAAATTATCAACCCAGCTGAGTAACTTACTACAGTGAAAATTGTATCATTTGTAACAATTTGATCTTGCCTGTAAAATGGCACGCCTCATATAACAAACTGTTATTTGAGAGTAAATTATTATTAAGTCAGTGAGACAGGAATAACCCGTTCTCAGTTTTCGTCAAGATACTCCTTCCTAATAATCTTTTCTAAATTTTAATAACCATACTTTTTAGGCTAACGGATCTGTAGTTCTCAAGTTTATACTTTTCACCTGTTTAGAAGATAGGATGTGATACAGTGTTCACCCAGTTTTTCGGCAATCGACTCTGAATTATAGATGGATCTATACATATGTTTAAGGAATTCGAGACAACATTTGCTAATTCATTTAGTAACCCAGGTTGGATCCCACCCGGTCATATAAGTCTGTTTCCATCAAGCTCATTTAGCATACCAAAGACATCGAGTTTGTTCACGGTTGCAGTCGCCAATATGTGTGGAGCCTGTATGAACAGAAGGGGAGGCCACCTATACGGTGTATACATTTCTATAGTAGTCTGAAAATGCCTGAACTTTACCATGATCATCCCCCGCTAATAAGGCCGTGCTACTGTCACTCCATAATGCTGGAATATTTCCTCTCCTCTTATTCCTTTGGTTCATGAACGAGCATAAGCGATTAGAGTATTCTTTTGGGTCCTTGACAAGTTTTTTCTTCGTACAAACTTCTAGACTTGCTGAGGATCGAGACACAAATATTCCGAGCTTCCTGATATTGAGATTTTGTCTCGTCAGTATCCAGCAACCTAAATCTCCCCTGTATTCTTTTCTCTTGTGGCGAAGGATGTAAACCTCTTTAGTGGACTACGGCTCGTTGGTATATTCCAAGGGATGTGCAATACAGTAACGTTCATGTACATATTTTCGAATACACCTTAAGTGGTTCCAATGGATGATTCTGGTCTTGTTTTCCAGTTTACTCGGGATGTTGAGTGTATGATATCCAGTATATTTACTTTCCAGACGCTTGTCCTGTCTTGGGTTGACACATCTTCGTCATTGACAACTGTATGGAAATCAAAGACTAGAACCGCATGTTCATTTTTACCCAGGAGTAGTATATCATAGCTGTTTATGCCGTTTTCCTCCTAATGGGTAAATATAAGGTTCAATAAGAATGATCTGGATTGTACCTAGTTGCTTCATTCACATGTTGTATTGGCGTACATTTGATAACCGCATCAACCAGTTTCTGTTCGAAAGAAGTGTCTGACAATTCTGTCCTTAGATTTTTCCGGTCTGCCGTATTTGCACTAAAGCCTCCTAAGATTACACACGACTTCTTGATGGTTAAGTATTGGGACCATCTAGCGTGTGCTCATTCATATCACAGTTTGAACTGCGGTAGACTCGATCCATCAGCAGCTCTTATCATTTGCATTTCAAGCGGCAACTTACTAATTCACATTTCCCACTTTGACGGGATATTTTATCAATAAAAGTAAATAGGATAGTATTTCCTATTAATGCAAAGCTTTCAAAATCAGGTTGCCTACTGTCTACAGACTGCATCAGTCATATCTCTGTGCTTGTGTGTACATCCGACTAAGTAAATTCTGTCCGTAAACCGAGCTCCCTCCGCTAGTTAAGCAAACTCCAGGCATTTGTATGAAAGATTCGGAGACTATTTAAATGGCTTTGTGCTGCAACCAAAGGCTATTTGGCATTACCAGCCGTTCAAGCCCCAAAGCTCTAAAATTCACAATTCTAGGGACCTTACAGCCAGCACCTAGACCTAGTTTTAGTCATTTTTCGGTTTTTTGTCTTTCTGTTTGGTCCGCGATTGTCAAATCTTAATGGAAAATGCTTCTGACCCCTTTAGTTCATATCCATTTAGTAGTATAGAGCCCCTTTCATTGGGAGATTTAAATACAACTTTTAGCAGCCTGGTTTGATTCTGTTTCATATCCATTTGACCAACTAATCCATAAATCTTTAGCACGGTGACTCCAGAGATATCCTGGGGCATTAGTTGGTTTAGTAGCTCTTCTATCAACTCAATATCGTCCTCAAAACGTGTTCTTGATTCTGAACGTTTACTCATCTCAACTTTATGGAAGATAACTGATCTGTCACTATGATCAGTCTTCAGTTTCTTGGCTACTTTTTGGAGGAATGAACGGATCTTCAGTGATATCATGCCATCGCGACGATTCACCAGTTGTGAAAATTTTGAGACCTGCCTGAAAGAAGTACATAAAGTAATAGGACTTATGTGATTAATAATTATTTGTACAGTATGGGATTTAATTACGTCATATCAGTATGTAAAAAAAAACAATGACCCAACTCCGAAGTGTTTTTCCTTCAGTCGTATTTGTATATATGGACGTAAACGCGGCTGATTGAAATCAGATGCTTGTATTTGGATGTAGATGATAGTGATAAATATTCTTCCGAAAAGCATGCACCTTCTAACTCACCACCATAACCTGCATAAGGAAGATGACGTCGGTCATCTGTGAATGCTTCATTCCAAATGAATTTATCCTTTAATTTTAAATGTTGCTACTGTCAATCTGTGCACAACCATCCTTGCACAGAATGATACATTCCTGCAGATAGTTGTCATCGATCGGACAATTATATTTAAGACCGTTTTTGTTAAGTAATTCGCCGACGCGTAGCATTTGTCATCTGTTTTCTCGAACTTTCCAGGTTGCTTAAT
Organism: Schistosoma haematobium; assembly: GCF_000699445.3. Classification (NCBI taxonomy): domain Eukaryota; kingdom Metazoa; phylum Platyhelminthes; class Trematoda; order Strigeidida; family Schistosomatidae; genus Schistosoma; species Schistosoma haematobium. The sequence goes on from NC_067200.1 coordinate 16,253,774, forward strand.
TGAGTTTAGACGCCAAACAGCATGAAATACTCATGTTACAGTATGCATGTAGTACAAGGGTGTGAATTTTTCGACAAAGTTCCATCGCTGACTATCGTGTCACCTAGTTACGCAACAAATACTGGAGTACATATAAAATTTATTACATTTTATTGGTGATTATTTGAAGACGCTGGATATCTAATCACAATTTTTGCGAATATTACACTAGCTTTTGCTTGATTAACGAGTGCCAAAGGTTTTCTGAAATTGTAAATAAACTGTTAGTTAAGTAGTACAATGAATATATACATGGGAATGGATAAGTGTGTGTTGATGTACGCAATTCTTGTTTCTGTGACTGATAACTTTTTATATTATGGAGAAGCTGGTGCCCATAAGTCTAATATTTAGTTGTGAAACCTTGCAAATTTCATTGATGAAGCAGCCAGCTTAATCTAATTATTGTTGCTTCAAATTAATACGACCTGTGTTTGACAATCAGTCTCATGAGACATGCATATCATAAGTCATTGCATTTCTTCTGGTCGTCAATATCAGTGCACCTAGTGATTTTAATTAGATCATATATTTCGACGAGTTTTCCGAATCGGTTTACCACAGTAATTACATCTCCTACCAGCTGTGTTTCCAAACATATCGACAACCTAGAAATCAGAACTCCATACAAAGAGTAGTAGAAGTGATATATTTGCTTTGTCCCTCGTAAAACCTCCACATAACTGTTCCTTTGGCACATTAGTGTGAGTTATTACCTGAGATATAATGGTCTGGGGGCTTGTATATCTAATCAGATAAGGTAATACTTATAGCTTAGTAGGTTTTATTATCTCATGAATAAGATATCTCAATTTCTCCAAGATCCAGTGTCAATTCACGGTTTTCCCCAGAGTTTGGAGAAATCTGTAAAACTCTAGTGAATTTCCCCAGATCAGGGGGGATATCGAGGGTTTGTACCATTTCCCAAAATTTTCCGTAGCGGCCTCCCCAAAAGAACTGAAATATAGCGATTACAATCCTAACGAGGGCTAGTATCTTCACTAATAATCTATTTTTAGCATAAAATAAAGGCAACATAATAAAAATCAGCTGAATTTGCAGCATCAATGACCGAAACACAAAACAATGTAGGGAAAATGTTATTTATTGCACGGTTTTGGTTGGCTCGGCATCGGAACCATTTTTATGATGACTTATACTCAACATCCATTGGCCCGATACCATCAGTAACAGCCTTTTGTGAGAGGGAACAAAGAAGCTCCCAGCTGAAGAGGAGATTAGGAAAAGACGATGGAAATGGATATAACATGCATTACGCAAATCATAAAACTAAATCACGAGGCAAATCCTAACGTGGAATCCTAAAGGGGAGGAAGGCCGAAGAACACATTACGTTGGGAAATAGAAGTAGATATGAAAAGGATGAATAACAACTGGAAAGAGCTGGAAAGGATTGCCCATGAGAGGGTTGGATTGCGAGTGCTGATGAGCGGCCTATGCTCGTTCACGAGGAGGAACAGGCTAAGTAGAGTGAGAAATTAATGCTTAATTCACGTTGTTTCATGTGAAATTAAATTACTAGCCTACTTTCAGTGCATGGCTGGATGGAAATCCTTGCACGTCCGCAATGATATCGTGGAGAAATCATTTTAGCAGAGCGCGGTTAATGAGTTTTCAAGGACTTTGCGTTGTCATACACCACTAAACAAAAAATCTTTCTACTTAGTTTTGGAATCAAAAGTGACTTTCAAAATTCTTTAGGAATAATTTAAACGTCTGACATTTCACAGTGTAGAAACATGAAAGTAGCTCAAAAATACTTTGCAACATCACAATGTCGTTGCCGGGGTAGTATGAGTGGAAAATGTTGTAAAATAGAAAAAAGTGGGTTGGTGACCCAGAAAGCACACACAATGCACTTACATTTACTATGGAAGGCAATAGACAAAAATCAGTAATAACACATGCCTGCGATTATGAAAACCTTTAGGTAGAAACTTGAAGCCGATGGTGTAAATCTGTCATGTTGTCCTAATTTTGATTAGTCGCTCAGTGATGTCACCACAACACAATCTCATCATTCATATCAGTTCTCCTAAATCCAATATCTTTGTCACGACCATGTGCAAAAGAATTGATTTCTTTGCGCTTGCTTATTGCTGTTTCGGCACGGTTCCAGGTATTCGGTAATGTTCAATGGGCGATAGTTTAGTCACTCGACTTCACTTATCCTAGTTAGTGTGGCATCTATTTGTGGATTTGTATATCTTGTAACTCGATTGACTGTGTCTGTATCATGACAGCAGGGTTTCTAGACGCCAGTGCCTAACATGTCAATAAGCAGAAGCTTGGTCCTTTTCTCCGTGATAAATAATGAACTTATAATTCCAGTGCTGAGAGAAGACGATTGTTTCAAGAAGTTAAAAAATAGATAAGTTCATTGATCGATAATGCACATTATGCGAGAAGACCAATGTGTAAGGGTTAGAAGGGAAATGATGGTGATAATAAGCGAAGTGGGAAGCAGTAAGTGGTTAGTAGTAACTATAACATCAGACTTGCATCAACCACAGCTGGTCCAAACTTGAGATGATAATCATTGCGTAAGTCCTTGTAAAGCCACTTCTTGAAGCTATACATAGAGGAAGTTGCAGACGTTACAGAGGTAAAAGTGTTCTAAGTGAGGACGACTCTTAATTATAAAAAGTGAAAGCTTACCTGGATTTTCGTTAATTGATGTGCAGTCAACCAACGGTCGCGTCAACGGATGTGGTCCTGATTTATTGACAGGATACTCGTGTTGGAATGACCTGGAATTCCTGACATGTGATATTTCATCATCAGATAACCTGTTAACTTCTTTCAGCTCAGCAGGAATAATCTTAAAGCTGCTACGGGCATCCAGAAATCGAAAACACCTAAACCAGTAACACCTATAATCGAAACATGCCAGTTCAGTGAAATCAGAAGTCAAAAGCTAAGAACTTCGAAGATATACTAATAACTGGTCATGTTCATTTATGTTTAGCAGCTACGATGTTATCGTGACGGACTGACATCAGCTAAAATGCCAATACGCTATTTGGCCAAATGGGTGAGTTAATTTCACGCCAAAATCCAAGACCTGTTATCCTAAATCTGATTGAGTCGTCCATAAATTATAATCTTGCCAAAAATGTTCTGCCCTACAAACGTGAGTTATTCCCTACCACCATGTTTGCTAGTCAGTAACGTCGCCCTCCCTCCTTTTGTGATGTTAGACTCTCTTGTGTTTGTGGTGTGTGTGAATATTGCTTCAATATAAGACCTCAGTTGCACATCTTGTTGGAAAACACTGTCTCTACTAGTGTGGTGTGTGCTACCGATATTGACAGATATAAATGGCATGTATCATGGTGGAGAAGATTTGTAGCTCAGGTGGATGATTTTGGTGGTGTTTTGTTCTCTGAGCTGGATGGTTTGGTCGTGGAGCTTTCATCGTTCAGAAGAACGATGAAAGCTCCACGACCAAACCATCCAGCTCAGAGAACAAAACACCACCAAAAAAGGTATGTATCATCAATCGAGAGTGAAGTGCCTGGTTAAGGAGATCGAGAAAACGTCAACGAGAACATAGAATGTTAGGTGTGGAAATGAAGAAACAATGAAGTCTGAGACGATTGATTGACATTTTTCAAATGAAGTGTTTACAGTATGGTTCTCAGATTTTACCAAGAGATCTTGTAATTTTGTGTTTGAATATATTTGGTTGCCTCCACTGGTGTTCTTCACTATACTAGTTCCACGAATCAGATGGCTAAAGCTTTCGCATCGTGGATTAGATTCCCATTTTTTGCATAACACTTCTATAAAGTTAGCTAACGATATAAGTTATAATGTACTGGCCAGACGACATATGGTTTAGAGGTGATAAGAACAGATAGCAGATTAAAGAATATGTAAGAAGAGTTTCGGGTAGCAAAATTTTGTAGTAAGACGATAATTAATTTAAAAAAACAAACATTAGAAGGAACCCACAAGAATTTAGGATATTATGAGCCTTAGTTTATCAGCATCGTCGAGGTTAGTGAGTTGTCTGTCTACTTGTAATAGAAAAAATAAAAATGAGACTTATTAGGAGAAACGACGCGACTTTAAACGTCAAGGAGATTCGGAGTTTAGATATGAGGGGTAAGAGCATAAGAGTGTGGGAGACTGTAGCTAATAAATCGGGAATAACTGAGGAATAGTAATTCGTATAGTAGTAGCCAATAAGTCAAACGGAAGTTTATAATAAAAAGTATATGACTATACGTATGATATAATTACTTAATGATTATACAATAAAAATATATGTAATAACAGTCCATACGTACAGACTAACGGTTATCACTCATTATTCTTCGTCACGATATAACACTTACATCTACTTGTCTACTCGACAGTGGAGTCACATCTTAGCAGTTGACATGTGAAGCGTCTTTGGACATCCTCTACTCTTAACTTGTCTGCGGTATTCGCATTTGAGAAGATAAAAGAACAATCTTCAAGGGAGGGTAGCATACATATTTTATAAAGTTTAGCCTCTGTTGTAAAGAAGTGTTTTTCTATGAGACTCATTAGCCGTCTAGGTTTAAAATAATAAAAGAGGCATGTTCCTAAAATGTTAGGCTTTCTATGTAATACCTTGATCGTGCAATGACTCGATAAATTGAACTCTGCGTTTATTTAAGCACAGTATTTGTTTATAGGGAGGTTACTCAAAATGCATGACACCACACTCGCTATGGTCACATGTTAATCGCTCTAGATAGATAGGTTACTGGGGTCACTTTAAATCGGGAATACACTTCCTCTTAGAGTTTCAGGCTTAAAGCTGTATATTGTTCTGAAATCATCAGCGTATGAGTATGGTCTCTCAAACTTGATGATGATACATACATCGTTTATATACATGCGAAATAAGAGTGAACCTAATACACTTCAAAGGACATCTCCACTAGTTATTGGTGGTGAGCGAAACGGTCGTTGTACTGTATAATCTGTTTACGTTCTGTTAAGAATGAAGCAAATAACCCATATAGCTGATTATTAATTCCGAATGGCTTTAATATGACGAGGAGCTTTCGGTATGAACCCTTATCAAAAGCTTCCTCAAAGTTTAAGGATTGAAATGATACAAGAGATCCGTTGACCCGTTTTAGAGTTACGTCATCTAGAAGGTCTACCAGGCATGTATCGCCTGATCTGGACATCACACACCTATGCTGGTAGCTTGAGATGAGATCGTTGGATAGTAGATTTTGGACTACCGCCCCCATAACTACTTTTTTCCATCATTTTTGATACCACTGAGGATATGTTTATTGACCGTTAATATTCAACAGTTGCTTCAGGTTCTGTCTTAGTTGTGGGTAGTTTCCCACGCATTAGGGTTACAAGCTGTAGAGAGTGATATCGCAAATAGTTTAAGATGTATAACACACTTGTCATCTTTTTCGCCTTTTAGTATGTCACCTGGAATGCCATCTGCCCTTCAGTGTCGAAGTATTTCAATATGCTAATTACCTTAGAAATATTCTGTACACTAAAGTATACATAAGTAATTTCACAGGAAGGTACCAGGGTAAGCTCTGAGTTGTTTAGTGGTTTGCTATGGTGTTTGAATTAACTAATGATTCTTTTGTACTTGTTGAATGCTCGATTTCGAATTCCAAATACAGTACATGCGTTTGTGTTTGTGTCTTACTTCTTAATTCAATTGAGTTATTTCTGGGACTCTCACTTCGTACTATAATTCAAATAATTCGAAACATTATATTTGCTCTTCGTCGATAAGACAAAAATGTTCACTAAATAATTTTGCAACAAGTTCAGAATCTTCGTCTACTTGATTGGGCTTATTAAATATTGTTATTATTATTCACAAACATATTATTGGTACATAAGTGTTGTGAAGAAACCATTTCGGGTATCTTCAAAAAATGCAATAATACACAATTTCCAATAATGATAGTATTATACTTGCCATATTTTAAAAAAGAAATTTAGAGTAATAATAGTAGAATATTAATAATAAATCGGGTCTGTGTAATTGAGAAGAATATTGATTTGAGTTTAAAGAAGGAAAGGGAGAAAATAAGGGAATAGAAATAAAGGTGACGTGAAATACGCAAACAGTTTAATTGGCGTGTTTATGAACACAGAACAAGAATAAACGACCATGTGTGTACCGTCAGATTAGTAACAAAAAATAATTAGGAAAAAATAACTTACGATTGCAGTAAGATATGACACTAGAATAAATGTTTGTGCAGCCATAGTTTGAAGTGATGCTATGAAAGTCACAACTAAGTGTAAAGGATAATCAAATATCAATATGTATACGTAGTGAATATAAAATGAGTTTGAGAAGCTAATTTACGTGTAATACAAGTTATTGTCTTAATTACAAACTTCTTAATCTTAAGAATAAGATTTACTTAGAAGGGAAGAAGAGAGAGAAAAGAAGTGAACACCTAGTGGAAGGGTTAAACCATGATAATAATAGTAATTTTGTAATGAATATCCACCTCAGAAGTAAATTAGCAACTGAGAAAAATGAAATAAAAATCCTTCAATGCACTCGGATGAATACATTTAGATTTATGTAATAGTATACAGAGTGAAACCGGATATTAATAGAAAATATTTGTGCAATAATAATTATAAATGATGCTATGAAAGTCACAATTAATTTCAAAGGACAATCTGGAGTTAAATATGTTTAGAAGGATAAGAAGAGATAAAAAGAATATCTAATGTGACGGGGAACTAATAATGATATTAATAACGGTAATAATGATAAATACGAACATAAGCAGACTTCATATATTAAGATGAACAGAAATAAAATAAAATAGACGTGAAAAGTTTCAAATGTTTCATTTTGCTTTTCAATCAATTAGATGGGTGACGGACCTTGTTTGTATAAATCATTATTGAATACATTAATATTCAATAGGTGACACTATCCACTTACGGAAAAACATCATCAAGGAGACTTCTGATCCAAGTTGTAGTTTCACTGCAACAAAGGTTCACTGGCAGTCTGTTTCACATGGTTGAGTAGCGAATAAGGGAAAAATTCTGGCGTAAGTCTGTGTGGGTTCTTGGAATCGCTCAAATATTTTCCGATTTGCGTTGATTGTGGGATGATATCATAGAGTATGAAGGGGTGGATACCGAAGAGTAGGAAAAATCGTTAATAAGCCGGTAGATAAATACAAGGTTTAATTTGATACGCCTGATCCACAGAGGTTCTTATTTGAGTTGTTGACATCTTTGGTGATAGTCCTTGTTGTCGCAATACTCCAACACGGATTTGGTGAACCTTCCTTGAACATCTCCAATTTTAATCAGGTCATTATGCCTGCAATTACTGTAAACTAAAATACTATATTCAAGAATGGGTAAGATACATTTTCTGTATGACAATAATAATAATAATAATAATAATAATCTCGATTCGATATTATTGAAGTTTATCATTATGAATCCGATGAGCGTTGTAGCTTCGGATACTTGAAATACAATATGCTCAGAAAAGTTCAAGCTGTTGCTATATCTTAAGCCCAAGACACAAACAGTGTTGAGAGGTTTCTGTGTGTCTTTGTGTATAGTCAGATTTAAGTTAAGTCAGCGTCCAATGTGAATAAATCCACTTTTATCAACATTAAGTGGCGAATTCCACGAAACTTTTCATTTGTCCATTTTCTTTATCACTTCATGCATTACCACTGAAATATAGTTTCCTTTGGTGGGAGAAGAGAATGAATAAACCACTTTTAGGTCATCAGCAAAAAGGAAATGTTTATGTTATGACTTTAAGTTGGGTTGATTTTTACCCTGTGCTAATTGTTGTGTCCTTGACTGGAAAAATTAGAGAGCAGCGTATTTATCGATCGATCCCAGTGACACGTAAACACGTACGGACGGCCTAGTCTCGATTGGTCTCGCTTCCCTGTCTAGCCCAATCAGTTTAGTCCAGAACACAAGTCACAACCTCTGAGATATGAATCATTGTATTTCAGACATACTCTATTTATATACTAACCAAACATACCACATCGTACCATAAAAATAGAAAACAACATTTGTACAATATTTAACGGATGAAGTAAATAATGGCCAATAGAAAAAGTCCATTTAACGTCCAAGGACATCACTAGGCCTAACATGATAATGATTGGCACATTATTTCTCAGCATCCATAACAGTTTACCATACTGAAAGAGGGAACACACGTCAATGATAAAAAAAGAAAGAGTAATGGACCAACCACATTACCCTGTATAACTCCACTGGTCACATTCACAGGTTTAGAGTAGCAAGATCGAAAACGGACGATTTGGCTATGTTCTTCTGAAATAGATTTGAGCCAAGATAAAAGGGGATTCTGCATACCAAATGAAGAAAGTGTTAGAAGAAGTTTGTGTGAAACACTGTCAAAAACCGTACTAATTACACAGTTACTAGGTAAAATAGAAAAACCATACTATAATACTTAATTTGCAAAATGTTTAATAATTGTCCCAGACTTCATTGTTTTTGCATTTCCATACTGATCGCTTTCCATCACCGTTCTTTTTTCCTTGATCTTCTCAATCTTCTGCTGCCAGACATTACATTCCTGACTCGTGTTATATACTACTTATATCAATATAAGTAGCACGCACCACAGTAGTAGCGGTGTTTTAATTTCCTCAGCTTTCTTTTAAAAGTTGTGAAAGTATTCTGGCCCCTATTAGCATTATAAGCCACATGGCCAATAACTGGAGAAGTGCAGTCAATGCAATATATCAGGTTGTGGCATAGATTGGAAAGAGTAATGTCAATGTTATTTGTGGTAAAATAAGTTTCTAATGGTAAACATCAAATAAGAGTTTCAGTCCGTTTCCAGGTTCGTTGATCGAAACATCTGCTCTGGTACATCATTGCAGCTTTAGTGTCCAATTGTATGGCGTTTAAAGAATGAATAATACTCAATGCAACCCTATGATCACTCATAAAAATCTTGACTGATATGCACTGAGATAGAGTCTATGTTGACATACTAACATAAAATACCTAATGTGCATATACTGCAAAAATAATTATCAATCACAGAAGTCATGTATATGACCTCTGTGGTGATATCACCTCATGTAATTCATACAAATAGGTCTATGTTTTAAATAGCTTGCTATATCGACCTAGTATCGGAGTCAAGCCCAATGTAATTTTTGGCAGATTAAAATCACCTCCAATGATTTTAAAAGTATGTGGTTGGTGCGAAGCAATGGAAAAGATGTTTTTTAGTAAGCTGTCAAACTTAGTATCCGCATGAGGTGGTCTGTATATGCATCTCACCAGTAAATAATTTTGAGATCCACAGTTTACATTAGCCCAAGTGGAGTCGTCTATAGAATCAAGGGATTTATCCTCAAATTTGCACGCTTGAATGTCTGAACGGACATAGATAATTGTACCGCCTCCTAATCCATAACATCTTTCGGTTCTAAAGAAAACGTAGTTATCTACATTCAAGGAATGATCGGATTGTAGCGGTAAATAAATCCCCAAAATAAATAGCATTAAGTTTTCGACATTGGATGCTGACCATATGTTTTAGTGGACTCATCTAGCTGAAGGCGCTCGGTCAGGCATCCGCACCAGATCACGTGTGTTAACGCCGTGCTCAACACCAACCGCAATCGCTAGCCAGATTAGATCAGAGAATCCCGATATATTGGTCATCGCCAAATATACTCTTCCGATCTCCTCGACTCTGTCTTTTGATTTCTCTTGGTGGGAACGAAACATATTAGAAGGTGTTACTGGTAGAAGCGTTGTGAAACACTGAATACCTGTGACATCAACATTGGTGAGACCGACGTGATCTGGTACACCTAATTGTAACTGTGAGTCTGTTCCTTTTTGGGATTTTTTATATATCATTGCCTTATTTTTTATTTTTTTTTGAACATTGTGATTTTTTTTCGTGTTTTTTCTTGGATATATATATATTTTCCCCTCGTTCATTATCGTACTTCATACTTCATCATGACTGAACAGACACCTAAAGTACTCAAGTTTAAGACTTTGTCCCCACCTTCGTTTCAACTGATGCCTTTCTGGCCCGACAACATCGAAGCCTGGTTTTGCTACGCAGAAGCCGACTTCTCCGAGCACGGCGTGATCGACACACGTGCACAATTCCTCGCAGTAGTCAAGGCACTACCGCGCGAATTCAACAGGTACGTAACACCTAGTATGTTTACTAGTGATGTTTCCGATCCTTACGAAATCTTAAAACGCTCGATTCTTAAACGAGGAGATCTAACCGATCGACAAAGGTTAGATCAACTCTTCAATAACATCGACCTGCAACACGGTTCTGCGACGGACATGTTGCAACGGATGAGAGAGGTAATAGGCCTAAGAACTTTCGACGAAGGTCTATTCAAACAACTCTTCTTGTCAAAACTTCCCCAACAGGTGCAAGCAGTTCTGGTCTCGTTCCAGAACAACGGCTTAGACGAGCTAGCTGCATCTGCCGACCGCATTCTAGAAATTACGAAACCTACTACCGAGGTATTTTCAGTCAAAGAAAAGCCTCACACGACTCAGAATGATATAACCGACTTATGTCACACACTCACGCGTTATCTTAGTCTTCGTACCGACCGTAAGAGATCGCGCACACCACGTAGAAGCATTTCTCGTAAGCGATCTGTCTCTAGACCACGAGAGACAGATAACCCCGACTGGTGCTGGTATCATAACCAGTATGGAAAGCTTTCCAGAAATTGCAGAAAACCCTGCAATTTTCCCAACACGAAACCGACTGATTCGAAAAACAATTCGGGAAACTTCCAGGCCGGCACGCGTTAACGGCAACCGTAGCCGGCGAACAAAGCCGTCTGTTATTCGTCACAGATGTGACAACGAGAGTTCGCTACCCCGTCGACACTGGCGCAGAAGTTAGCGTCCTCCCAGCAAATCCTAACGACCGGCTTCACGAATCGACCCTAAACTTACAGGCGGCAAACGGAAAACCGATCGCTACGTATGGCAAAAGGTACGTTTACCTTAACGTGGGTTTACGCAAACCCATTCACTGGATTTTCGTTGTTGCAGATGTTTCTATGCCAATCATTGGTATGGACCTTCTACAACACCACAATCTGATCATCGATACGCGCAAACGGAGGCTAGTAGACGGGAACACTAATTTGTCCGTTTGCGTAACTTCTTTTACTGGTTGTAGAGTATCCCCAGCCACAGTTAAACATATGATAGACCCACTCTATCAACCACTACTCGATAAGTACCCTGGGATACAACAAACGCAACCGAGATTACCGTGTGTAACCAGCAATGTTACACATCACATCACGACTACAGGACCACCTGTATTCTCTAAAGCACGACGACTAGCTCCTGAAAAGCTAAGGTTGGCGAAAAACGAATTCGATCACATGATGGACTTAGGAATCATACGACCGTCAAGTAGCCCATATGCATCTCCGTTGCACATGGTCCCTAAAAAGGACAGCAACGATTGGCGTCCAACTGGTGACTATCGGCGATTGAACGCGAAAACCATTCCCGATCGTTACCCGTTGCCTCACATTCACGATTTGACAGCTACCTTGAAAGGTACAACTGTCTTTTCGAAAATCGACTTGGTTAAAGCGTATAACCAAATCCCTATGGCTACTGACGACATACCGAAAACAGCTATCATAACCCCTTTCGGACTCTATGAATTTTTGCGAATGCCTTTCGGTCTAAGGAATGCTGCTCAAACATTCCAAAGATTCATAGACGACGTTTTTCGAGGTCTCAACTTCGTACACGCGTATGTTGATGACTGTCTAATCGCAAGTCCGGACAGAGAAACACATCTCAAGCATCTGGATCTTGTTTTCGAACGACTTCAAAAACATGGCATTACTGTAAACGTTCAGAAATGCCAATTCGGAACCGACTCGTTAGACTTTCTGGGACACACTATCGATGCTCAAGGCATTCGACCTCTTAGGACCAAAGTGGCGGCCATTCTGGATTACCCAGAACCGACCACTGTCAAGCAATTACGCACGTTCAACGGCCTGGTAAGTTTCTATAGACGTTTCATACCCAAATGCGCATTACTTATGAAACCTCTGACCGACCAACTTCGTGGAAATGCGAAATCCATTAATTTGGACGACACCGCACGAAAAGCATTCTCCACAGTTAAGGAACTGATTGCTAAAGCAACAATGCTCGCACATCAGGACACCCGAGCACCCATTAGCATCGCAGTAGACGCATCCGACTCAGCAATCGGAGGAGTCTTACAACAATGGGTTAACAACTCCTGGCAACCCTTGGCATTTTTCTCTAGAAGGTTGCTAGACACCGAATCTAGGTACAGCACATTCGGTAGGGAACTCCTAGCTATGTATTGTGCTGTACGGCATTTCCAACACTATATCGAAGGCCGTGAATTCACTCTTTTCACGGACCATAAACCGCTCACTTTCTCGTTAAGCTCTCCTTCTGACAAGTACTCTCCTCGTGAGTCTCGACAACTGGACTACATTTCGCAGTTTACTTCAGATATTCAACACATCTCTGGAGCAAACAATGTAGTTGCAGACGCTTTATCTCGTATAACTTCCTTGAACAGTTTCCAAGGAATTGACCTTCTTAAACTCGCCGAGCTTCAAAAGAAGACAGTGATCTTCAGCACGAGTTATCGTCCACAACACTTAAACTACGCATCAAACAGATGGGAACAGGTAAAGAAACCTTACTTTGTGACACATCTACAGGTAGGGATCGCCCAATCGTGCCGAAACATTATCGACGCAATGTCTTCAACACATTGCACAAACTTTCGCATCCAGGTGTTCGTGCAACCATCAAGCTTATAGCAGAAAGGTTTTGCTGGCCTGGAATGAATAAAGACGTGAGGGAGTGGGCACGCTCCTGTGTAAGCTGCCAAAAATCTAAGGTTATCAGACACAATAAATGTCCCTTAGGCTCGTTTAAAACTCCCGATGCCCGTTTCGACCATGTTCATCTGGATTTGGTAGGACCTTTACCAGATTCAAATGGATACTCTTATCTCTTAACCTGCGTTGACCGTTTCACTCGATGGCCAGAAGCAGTACCTATTAAGGACATCACTGCTGAAACAGTGGCCCGCACCTTCGTCGAACGATGGGTAGCAAACTTCGGTTGCCCTTCAACCATCACTACAGACCGCGGACGTCAGTTTGAATCTGATCTTTTCCGTCGTCTGACCACACTTTTAGGAATCACTCGCTTCCGAACGACCGCCTACCATCCACAAGCAAACGGGTTGGTAGAACGTTTTCACCGACAACTGAAAGCTTCGCTATCAGCAGCAAACGTTTCACAGTGGACCGACGCTCTTCCACTCGTCTTACTAGGTATCCGCAATGCAGTGAAAGCTGACATTGGATACACTGCGTCTCAACTCGTTTATGGAACGACACTTCGACTTCCAGGAGAATTCGTGGATCCTTCATCCTCTTCAATGAACATGGATCTAACCTCCTACACGAACAGGCTTACAAACGCAATGCGTTCAGTTAAACCTGCTTTCACTCGACCTCAATCAACTGATGTTTTCGTTCAACCTGGCTTACGATATAGTACACACGTTTTCATTCGTCGAGACTCGCATCGACGACCATTCGAATCAGCATACGAAGGACCCTTCAAAGTTCTTCAACGTGAATCTAAGTACTATATAGTCGATAAGAACGGAACAAACGATAGCATCAGCATCGATCGCTTAAAAGCAGCGTATTTAGAAGGAAATCCTATCCACGTCGATTTTCCTTCGGTACAATCGAACGACACGACTCCGACACTTACAATACCTCATCCGACAACCAACACACACGATAATACTTCGACAGTATCCGAAAATAAACTTAAAACGACGCGTTCTGGAAGAAGGGTGAGATTTCCAGAACATTTAAACGACTATTGCACGTAAGGCACTTCTCGACATTTTATATTATTTTTAAAAAAAAAACAATTTTAATATGCTTATATATTTTTATTTCTATTTTAAAAAAACAAAACAAAAAAAAACAATTTTTTTAATGCTATTACGTGTTCATGAGTTTATTTTCCATTTTTTTCCGCCGACATTGTGTTTTTACGCACATACGAGTGTATTTCGACATGCACTTACATTTTCTTTTTTCTTTTCCAGGACGGCTGGAAAAGAACGATGACGTTTATGAGGATCCGAAATTTTCATTGTACATTTTCTTTTTTTACTATGTTGTACCTCCGTCCCATATAGTAAGGAAAGACGACCAGACGCTGCTAAATTTAGTAAGCTATCAGAAGAGTGTTTACCAACGACAAACTCGTTGGGTTTAAACTTCTGGCTGGCCACGTCTTAGGGTCGTCACTGCCCCACTAGGGAGGGAGTGATCTGTAGCGGTAAATAAATCCCCAAAATAAATAGCATTAAGTTTTCGACATTGGATGCTGACCATATGTTTTAGTGGACTCATCTAGCTGAAGGCGCTCGGTCAGGCATCCGCACCAGATCACGTGTGTTAACGCCGTGCTCAACACCAACCGCAATCGCTAGCCAGATTAGATCAGAGAATCCCGATATATTGGTCATCGCCAAATATACTCTTCCGATCTCCTCGACTCTGTCTTTTGATTTCTCTTGGTGGGAACGAAACATATTAGAAGGTGTTACTGGTAGAAGCGTTGTGAAACACTGAATACCTGTGACATCAACAGGATATAGATTAATTGCACCACGTTCCCGTAATAAGTACAATGGTTGGATTTACGTGGAATAAAAGGGTTTTAAGATGAATAATTTTATTGGACAGAGAGCGGGCATCGAATATAACTTCTCACAAAGGCATAATGTACATATTGGGAGCTGGAGCAAGAAGGCTATCAGGTCTATGTGTGCGACCAAATGGCCAATTACAATTCAGATTACTATTTATACCTGACGTATGGGTAACATGTTCCGGACGTTTATTTCCAAGGTTTGTGGTTAATTTCGGCTTCTTCATGAGTTAGAGAGGATCGGATGCTGTTAAACATACTTGGGATGGTTTGCGATGTTCGAATATATCAACGTTAAATGTGTGGTCAGTCATATGAATGTTATGATTAGTTTTCCTGTTATCCGTTGCACAGTTACTCTAACTAGGTGTTGCACTAACAGGGGTTTGGACTGTGCTATCCCATTCGTCATCAGCATAACTACTTCGGGTTGAATCTAAGTCAACATTCTTAAGAGGATGGACACCACCTACATTGGGATTACTTTCTTCTGAGTTTTGAACTTTAGAAGATTCAAAAGAGTTTTTCGGTGGCAGCATACTTGTAAAGCTAGACGTCTTCTAAGAATCGTACTTAATTTTACGACCATTAGGAATGTGATGGGTTTGAGAGTTTGACGCTGGTTGTCTGTAGCTATCTCTTACTGCTTCTCTCTGGCGGGAGAGTCCTAATATCCTTGAAAATCTGTTTTTGTCCCAATGAATTGGAGAAAGGTAAAAATTCACTGGCGTCTACAGATGAGGTGAATTCGAACAAGATCGGTGAGTGCCTACCAGGATGACTTCTTTTTAATCTTGTCCATACACATGGTACGTGTGTCATATTGCTGGCTCTAAGCAGACTAGATTTGATATTTTTAAGGGCATATGTGTCCGATATATTAAACACAATTGCATTGCTAGATCGTCTTATTCTTTCAAATACCTCTGATGCAACACGATCTAGGAAATTATTTATGCCATTCATTTGATCTAGAGTCTCTGTGGGGTTGGGATTGATGAGATATTTAAACGGATTGAGAATGTTCATGTCTACTTGCAACATTTTTATAGCATACATATGGTTGCAGTTGCGATTATCATCACTGTTTACCAATAGATTCTTCAACATGTTTGGAATGGAGACAACTGGTAAAAGCTTGTCTGCTTCCGGATGAACAGAGTAGCTCGTCTCGTTGAAACTGTCGGAAATCGTGTCAGTAGTAGTGTTAGATTGTGTCGTTTTCCTACGTTTGGCTGGATGCCTAGAAGCAGGGGTCTTCATTTTCTTTTGTGGCATGATAAGAATGTGACGTATAGCAAATGGATTGAACAGAACGTTGGAAATAGAAATGGGTGAGAAAATTAATTCCGAGGGCTCAAGTTAGTCTAGAAATCAAAACCTGTTTTAACCTAGGGTGAATGTATCGTGAGGAACAGTAGTGTCAAGAACAAGAGATGAGAATGGCAGGAAGATAGTAGTTAAGATGAAGTATTTATGTCAGTATCTGTGTGGAGGCAAAATAGAACACAAAGGAGCACGTTGTTTAAATCTTAACATATATTACACGAAAGATAGCCTTATATAATAAAGTAATTATTAATATTACCTCCTTTCATGTCTAAACACTTAAAGATATCTTTGTGTATAACCTGCATACACAGATATTTAAAAACCTGCGTTTCAAGTATCATAAAGGTGCACTATTGTAGAAGATTTTATTGCTTTTGTGACAGGATATGTTTTATTCAGTGTATTAGTATTGTTTATAACGAAGAAAGTTCCCCAATCATTGCTTAAGCGATTTTTGAAATTCTAGTCAGTCTCACAACATTCTAGACGTGGTGTGGTAGTTTTGTACGCCTGGTAGGACTACCGACATATTCAGTCCATTTTTCGAGCTCTAGATATCTGATAAATGATTTCAAACGTTTCAGCGCTTTGACTAGAAACCAGGAAATTTGGAGCATGTTGAAGTCACCACAAATAAACTTGCCTATAGATGAAACGGATGATGCTAGTGTGAATACCTCTGAAATATTTCTATTTCACCCGATCATGCGTTAGGGTAACAGTAGACACAGCCAAACATTAAGGAAACTGGGTTTGACAGACTCACATCAATCCACACCGAAACCTGCAGTTTCTTTAGTTCTAGTATACCGTTATAATATATATATATATATATATATAATCATATTACATATTATGTTGAGTTCATGTTTGCTCTGGTTTGATTTAAACTCATAAAGAGAATTGATTTCATGGTACTTCTCGGTATATCGATATTCTATCAAGTGTTACGGGAGAACTGAAGACATTTGTCTGATTAAAGCCTTTTTTCGTATATTAATAATTTTACTGTGTTTTTGGAAGTATTTGTCCTACTTAACTTTTGGACTTGTTTGTTTATATCAATAATTTCGGACATTTTGGTTTCCCTTTGTCATTGGTTTGGTATATGCCAGTTTTCGCTCCGGGAACCTACAAAATTGAAGGTTTGTTTTGTAATTGTTAGAATCATTGTTATTAGAACGACATTTGGGTCGACTATTTGTAAATCGCGAGTAAACTATGGTATCTAATTGGAATTTGGTTCTGTTGTTGTTGCAAATAGATCGACATACCGTACTCCAATAAAGGGAACTGGCAAAAACTTAGACGTGACATCAAGTATATCTTCAAAGCTCTTCGCTTCTGACTTTTGATCTCACTGGGTTGGCGTATTTGATCAAAGAAAGTGTTACTGGGTGAGGGGTTGTCAAACTCCGAATACTTGTGGAGTCTTTAGTGGTGAGTCCGACGTCATCTGGTACACCTAATTGTATATTGTGTGTCTGTTTCTTGTTGGAACCTCGTAAACCATTTTTTATTCCACTTTTCACGTAGTATGATATTTTGTAGTATTTTTGGATGCTTTTTTATCGTTCATTACAATACTTTATATTAATTATGACCGAACAGACTCCTAAACTATTTAAGATCAGAACACTTTCACCCCCCCCCTCATTTCGACTAATGCCATTCTTACCCAACAACATCGTAGTCAGGCTCTGCTACGAAGAATGTGGTTTCCACGAGCACGACGTGACAGACCTACGTACACAATTCCTTACAGTAATGAAGGCACTACCGCGCGATTTCAGTAAGTATATCACACCGAGTTTGTTTACTAGTAATGATCAGAAAACTTACGAAACGCTAAAAATGATATTCTTAAGCGTGGAGATATAACCAACCGACAAAGGTTGGACCAGCGTTTCCACAACATCAAGCTGTAACATAGCTCAGCAACAGAAATGTCGCCAGGAGTGTGAGAGATCATTGGTCGATGAACATTTGACGAGGGGTTGTTCAGACATTATTTCTAAACTTCCTCGACAGGTGCAGGCAAAACTTGTCTCATATCAAAACAACTCAGTAAACGAACTGGCTGCGCCTGCTGATACTGGAGATCACCAGAACCCACAACGCCAGGGTCTATTCGGTCAAAGAAAAGCCACAAAGAACAAGAAATGGCGTCACAGGCCTCTATAATACCCGGACACGTTACTTTGATGTTCATCACGACCGTATAACTCCTCAGAGGCATTCTTCAGAAAAACGACAGGTCTCTAGATCACTAGAGACAGATAACCCTGATCGGTGCTGGCACCATAATAAGTATGGAAAATCTTGAAATTGCAGAAAACTCTGCAGTCTCCCTAGCTCCA
Source organism: Schistosoma haematobium (assembly GCF_000699445.3). Lineage (NCBI taxonomy): Eukaryota > Metazoa > Platyhelminthes > Trematoda > Strigeidida > Schistosomatidae > Schistosoma > Schistosoma haematobium. The sequence goes on from NC_067200.1 coordinate 16,272,322, forward strand.
AACCACACAGCACAAGAAACGCTTCCGGAAACTTTCTAGCCGGCCCGGGTTAACGACAATCATGACCGACGAACATAGCTGTATGTTATATACCTTTGGCGTAATGACAAAAGTTCGCTTCTTCGTCTACATCGGCGCAGAAGTTAGCGCTGTCTCTTCAATTCGTAACGACCGACTGCACGAAGCAGTTTTCAACTTACAGGCGGTGAATGGGAAGCCAATCGCCACATATTGAAAGCGATATGTTTATCTTAACGTGGGTTTACACGAACTCAACTAAAATTGAGACGGATGCACCTGGGTTCAAGAATTTTATATAATCGTGTTCAAAAGTTTTATGGGATTTTTTGAACCGGTTTGAAACCTATCACCAAATGATAATCGGTATATTTATCCTAACGTGCGTTTACGCAAACCCATACAATGGATTTTCGTTGTTGCAGATGTTTCTATGCTAGTCATTGGAACTGACCTACCACATCATCATAATTTACTCATCAATACGCGTAAACGGAGGTAAGTAGACGGAAACCCTAATTTATATGTTTGTTTAACTGGTTTTTCCTGTTGTATATTCTCTCCAGTCACAGCAAAACACAAGATCGATCCACACTATCAACAAGTACTTGATAAGTACCTCCCGCTAAGCCAAACGCAACCGATATTGCCATATGTAACCGTGCTGGTTGCATATCACATCACAACTACAGGACCACTCGTAGCCTCAAAAACGCATCGACTACCTCCCGAAACGCTGAAGCTGGGTAAAGATGAATTCGAACACATGATAAACTCAGGAATCATTCGAGCGTCAAACAGCCCATGAGCATATCTCTTGCTCATGGTCCCTTAAAAAACATCAGTGATTGTCGTCCAACCGGTGACTATCGGCGACTGAATGCAAAAACCATTCTCCATAGTTACTCGCTACCTCACATTCACGGGTTGACAGTTCCTGTGAAAGATACAAATGTGTTTTCAAAAATCGATTTGGTTGAGACATATAACCAAATCCCCACAGCTGTTGACGACATTCCTAAACACGCTCTCATCACAGACTTTTGCACATTCTACAGATTCTCGGATGACCATTTTCGAGGTTTCAACTTCGTACACGCATATGTGGTTGACTGCTTGATCAGAAGTCCAAACATAGAATCTCATCTCCAGCATCTGCACCTTGTTTTTGAAAGACCACAGAAACACACATTACTGTAAATATTCGGAAATGTTGGATCGGCTTCGACTCCCTGGATTTTCTCAAACGGTGGCCATTCTGAATTACCCATAATCCGCCAAAACCAAGCAACCAGGCACGTTCAACGGCCTGGTAAGTTTTAGTCGACGGTTCATACCAAACCACGCGTCTCTCATAAGACCTTTAAGCGACCGACTTCGTGTAAATGCGAAATTCATCTATTTTGAACGACATCGTGAAGAATGCATTCTCCAAAGTTAAGGAAGTTATTACCAGAGCAACACTGCTTGCACACCAGGACACCGTAGCACCCATCAGTATCACAGCAGACTCATCTGACTCAGCGATAGGAGCAGTCAAACTACAATGAATAAAGAAAAGTTGGCAACCTTTGGCATGCTCGAGATGATTACTAGACACTAAATCGAGGTATTGCACTTTCGGTATGGAACTGCTGGCTATATATCTTGTTGTGCGGTACATTAAAATCTCTGAAGAAAGTTGAGAGTTCATTCTCTTCACCAATTGCAAACCTCTTACGTTTTCGTTTAGTGAGGGAGGAAATACCATGTTTCTGTGCTCTAAATGGAGACGAATGAAACTGCTGAAGATTGTGGGAAACGTTTTTCCATTAAACTGGCAAAAAATGTGCTTAAATGTTATGAGTGCAAGATTTTCTTGAAAGGCATTTTTGTCGCAATTGGCATAAGACTTCAAATCGTAGGGTTCCAACACTCATATGTCGTTTGCGAATTGGGGCACTTCGTGGGAAGAATTTCCTAGATTGTAACCGTGGTCTGCAACATATTTTAGGTGGACTACTTTACACTTTGAAGTGTTAAAGGTAAGTCCGTAATCATCTGCTTAACTTCGAAGTCGGGTCAGATCCTCCCGAAGTGCCTGTATATCCTCTTGTTTAAGTATCACTCTCCAAAGTTTCACACCATCAGCAAAAAGTTATAAATCTGACAATAGCTTTTGTGGAAGATCATTTATGTGGATCAAGAAGAGAAGAGATCTTAGTATTTAGCCCTGGCGGACTCCACTAGAACATTCCATAGTCGGAGATAAAGTGAAGTTAACCCTGACCTTAAAATGTCGATTTTTCAGATATGAAGTGAGCCTATCAATTAGAGGTAGTCAGATACCCAATCGTCTGAGCTTATTAATAAAACATATATGGTTAACCCTATCAAAAGCTTTTGAAAAATAAAGGTAAATGATATCAATCTTCCCCTTGCGATAGAGGATGCTTATCCATCTGTCCACCGCAGTCGGCAGGTTGGTTATACAAGAGTAACCATTCCTGAAACCATGCTGTTGTGGTGGGAAGAAATCTAAGGACAGTAAATAGTCATATATACCATCGCATATCATAGACTCCATGGTTTTTGAAGGTATAGAGAGAAGTGCCACCGGTTGACAACGTGAAGGTTATCTGCGTCGACCTCCTTTGAAAATCGGTGTGATGTGAGCCAGCCTCCAAATTTCTGTTAGTTCGCCTTGTCTTAGCGAGTGTGAGAACATTACGCTAAGCGGTGTTGCCAAGATTGAGGCTGCCTCCCTCAATATAGCAGAATGAACCATATCCGGGCCAGGAGAAGTGTCTTTTCTTAGGTGTTGTAGTTTCCGGAACACCAAGTCAGCTCTGATGTTCACTGCGGAAAGTCCTGTGCAGTTGCAGATGAAGCTGTCATCAGTGTAGTTGATGTGTGTCGGTTGAAATATCAGAGAGTATTGTTCAACCAAAGGGTTAGCGGCGTCGCCGTCGTTATTGGCCGGGCCATTAGGACCTAGCAGTTGCGAAACTCCAGTTTTGGCTTCACGAAGAGAGGCTGCATAACGGAATAAGCTTTCGGATTGGAGACAAATTTATCCATAAGCTTTATCTGGTACTGTAGCCCGTCTTCTTTTATAGCCTTTGTGTTTATAGTGCCTGTACGCACTGTTCTTATCAGTTCGTTTGTATTCTGCCCAACAGTGCCTTTTGCGGCTTAGCGAACAAAGGGTGCGGTTTTCGATTATTGTAGGTTGCTTGTAGCTATTGGAGACCGTTTGGGGAACTGGCTGCCTTGTAGTACATAAGAGCTCTTCCCCAGGTGAGCCAGGATTGAGAGGTTGTCAACTGGAAATTCTTCAATTGTAAATACACAGTCTAAGCGCAACGGCGTCTGATTGTTTCTTCAACGAGTTGCCGATTTCACATTCTTGTGTAATCCCAGATCCTCAATGAGGTTGAAGAACCGAGCTTCAGTTGTGTTTTCACCTCCAATATACGTATGTCCCGCGAAATTGACTCCAGGGAGATTGAAGTCCCCTCGAATCAGGATATGAGTGAATCTGTGACGAGTAGAGCGGGATAATCCTTCCAGTATACAGTTGTCGTACTCGATGTCAACAGTGGGCTTCATATAGATGACCTCGACTAGGCATCTTGAAGTGCTAGACAATCTTACTGAATACCATATGTATTCATCAAGATTCATAAACCCTCGGTTATGAAGTTGGTGTACCTCCAGGCAAGATCTTATGCATAAGGCTACTCCACCCCAAATTCCTGTTTTTCTGTCATTGCGAAACAAAGATATCCCAGGTATTGCTAGCTCCTGGTTCGTAAACTGAGAAGATATCCAAGTTTCAGATATTCCTATCAGATGAGCATTATCAGCATTGCTAAGTTCACTTAGCTCATCCGTTTTATTTGGTAGACTCGCTGCGTTCATGTATAAGCAGTTTATACTTTCAATTTGAAACACGTTAGCTTCTTTCTGTTCGTCTGTATGAGCCTTACGTGGATGGACAGATAGCCTTCTTATATAAGGTTTGCCGAGTTGGTAGGCCCTGTCTTATACACGTTTTTTGTGGTGAAGACAGTTCACAAGTGGAATGATCAGCTCCAACTTGCCTTTGTGCTTGATCCTGGCGTCATGTGGCCTATCCGGGTGCATATGGATTCCAGTTGGCAACCGACGTCTGTTGGTACGAAATGCTTCCCGAGTTGCAGCCGCCATATGGGAGGATGGGAAAGTTGTTCTCACTAGCCGAGATCTAGAACCTCCCTCCTTCTTGGCTAGGCTCGTCACATGTTGAGTCAGTATGTTTTTGAGACTCAAGGATCGCTTGATGAATTCCCATTCCCTATTATCAGAGCATTCTTAAGTGCTACACGAGGTATCCTTGGGTGATTCTGATGCTTAGATTCTTTTCTTCTAGTGAGCCATGTGACCGTCAAAGGCTCTATTCTAAGATGTTCAAGCTTCTTGTTCAATTTTCTCCAAAGCATCCTGTCATTTTTGTCCTGCAAACTGAGAGGGAGGTCAGGGTTGTCTTTGATGTTCATGATTATTAGAGAGTCATCACGAACTGTTATTGTTTTCCCAGGTTTTCCGATGCGTTCAGCACCTTGTTGTTTGGAAATCGAAGCACGTTTCTGATTCCTAGGCTCTTTGATGACCGGACGGACATTCTTTGCGGTAGACTGTGCGGTCAAGTCACCAGCTGATTTCCGCACAATACTTGCGATGTTCAGCTTAGACGGTGACGCCTGGTCCTTTTTAGCTCTGTTGACGTGGGTCCAGTCACCCGCATAGTTTTGGGGAATCACTGTTGCATTCAAGTACCCTGTTCTGGGAGACTCAAGTTTGCTGAAGGAGTCTATTACCGTCGATGTTATGATGGTGCTGAGTTTCAGCATGTTATCACTAGTGCTAATGCATGCTTCATCGACATTTGACCTGTCGACATCCCTCTCGTTGTTTCCATTGCGCGTCCATGTTCGTCTACCCGTTTCGTGACTGTCTTTTTCCAAGTTTGCTGATAACTTATTCAGCAGACCCGTCAATGGTACAATGATGTTACTTAGCAAAACCACAGCATCCGTGCTGCACGTAACACATATCCACTTATGATCCGATTTGCTGAATCTGTTCTAAGCAGCTGCTGTGAGATCTGCGCACGCTTCATGGAACCAACCTTCGAAGTTATTGCACTACATACCAGATGTAACAGCGAAACGACATCCGGGTCGTTTGCATGATGTTTTCATGACTATATTGACGTAAACTGTATTATAGATGTTAGCAAAAGCCTAAGACCGTCAAAAATACACTAAAAAGCACACTCAAAGCAGGCAAAAATTGATAAAAACAGATGAGATAAACTGAACTAACCTTTACGTGAAAAACTAAAAAAAAGTAATAATAAGTTGAGGTAAAACCACAATTAGCTATTAAATTGAGTGAAACTCGAAAAAAGTAATCTACTGAACAAATGGCCAAGAATAGGTTCTTGAGATCAGAAATGGTACTGTTGTTGCGTAAGAACACAGCAAAAGTTTGAAAAATGCAAACCAAATTAGGACTAAACATCCCGTTTGAAAAGCGCGCGTTTATGCAGACTTATATGTTCATAGTATAAACATTGTTCCAGCACCATCGTAGCAAACCAGAGTGTTGTTCGCAGTGTAAATTCAATAACTCAATACTTGTTTTACAGTATGGTGATGATCATACATTAATGTCGTAAAAAGGCGCCTTGTGCGTATTGCAGACGTTTTCAACTGTCATTCCGAAAAGCAAGCGAAGCCATGAGTCATACTAGAGATGCAGCTGACCAAAACTTCGATTACATGTTCAAACTGCTTATTATCGGCAATTCGTCTGTTGGAAAAACGTCGTTCCTTTTTCGGTACGCTGACGATAGCTTCACATCGGCTTTCGTTTCGACTGTCGGGATTGACTTCAAAGTAAAGACAGTATTCAGACAAGACAAAAGGGTGAAACTGCAAATATGGGTGAGCAAGAATACTTTCAGTTTATATATCTCGTCTTTATTGTATTCGGGAATGAACCCAGTCTTACGTCATCCAGTCAGTCGTGGACAACATAGGATCTGTCACGTGTGTGCATCTGTCCAAGTTGCCATCAAGACAACTACCTAAGTAATAGATTTGTTAGTGTTAGTAATAGTGAAAAGATAGCAATATGTATAGACAATATGATTTTAAGGAAATTTATTTCCTTTCTTATTTGCTTCTACCTCCGTTCACTGATGTGGTTACTTGAGCAGTTCGTTATTCTCTCAGCTCGTATCTCTATCTTCTACCATATTATAGGATAAGTTGTTATTGATATAGCCAAATTTTACTCGCTAAAGTGATATGTCTGACTACGAGCGAGTTAAAAAATCTTCCATCTCTAAGGTGTTCATGTGACAAGTGTATAAATCCCACTGGATTTAATATGGCTGTGTTGGACCGTGGAGGAAACTACAAAAGCTGGTAGTATTAACAGTATATACTAAGGGATGTTCACTTCTTCGCTTTCACTCTGTTAGGTGTAGTGTTGGGACAATCTGAATGTTTACACGCCTCATAAATTTATCCATGTAGGGATTTTTAGTTCCCTCATAGAGTAGACAACGTATTTCCCATTAACCAAAAAGTTTAGGGGGGCACAGATCATTTTGAGCAGTTTAGTGGAAGATGTGTGTTTACGTTACATTTCGCACCTACTTTATCAAGAATGACTTTATGGTTTAAGTTTTGAGTGTTTATCACTCTTACCATCTAAGTTTCATGGACACATATAGAAAAAGCTAGTCTTCATCATGACTTACAACCGGTTGTAAGCTATTCAGACGTGTATCAAAGTATGTCTTTCAAATGTAGACAAGATAATAGTAGATATTCATAGGTACCCTCAAGTATTCACTGAGATTTGGTATGACTTCCGAAGAAAATGACGATTGGACGTAAGGCTTTAGGCGAGCGTGGCAAGATATTTGAAGAGGTGAAATTTCAATCTACCATGCCGTCTATATGTGTTGTGCATCAAATTGCTGCTTGGTTTGATGTTTTACCCCGTCATAAACAGGTAATGTGATTTGAGGTGTGTTGAAAGTAAATTTCTCATCTAAGCTTATTCAAGTGACAAAAGTCGGCAAATATTTTAAAATTCTCATGGTAGGCATTCGATCAACATAATCCACAAACTTTCACTCTGCCTTTTCCTAGGTTGTCCAAATATACTTTCAGTCCTATGTTATCACAACGGTAGCACTTAATCCGTTGGTTGTTTGTCCGTTTCCGAGAATTTGTGACAAATTGATGTAATGTGTAGATATACTAGGTTTGGACGTCAAATTAGTCTGTTTGCTGTGTGCACAGAAGTAGCTTGTTCGGGGATCTACTTTCCATTAGTCTTGCTGATTGAAATGCACCACGCCCCTAAAATGAGGTTAGAATAGGGTCTCTTATTACTTGTGTTAGCACAACCGTAGATTATCATATGGCTTCAAATATGTATGCTGAATCATTGCATCAACCCTTTGGTTTCTGAACGTTCCCTTCCAACCATGTACCCTTATGTTTGTTGTCTGAGACTTCCTGTTTCATTTTCATAAATTTAGATGTCTGGTTCCACATACCTATTGCGTTTACCACTATCATACTTAAGCACCGTAGTTGTTATTCATTTACGATAAAGATTTGCCTAGAAATTATTTACCTGATGTTTACCGTTGTTTGTTGCCTAATCTAGTCATGTAATTATTCATGGTAATTACACAAGGACTAATTGTAGACTCCTGGTATGCAGGCCTATTGTTCAGTCGCATAGGTTTTGAGAAGACTATGTTAGGCAGTTTACTTGTCCGTATTGTTTACTGGATCTTACATTTACTAGATAAAATTAAGTTAAGACCTGTCTGGATAGATTGCTTAATAGAACAGTAACCTGGTAATCTCAGTATAATCCTGACCCTATCTTTCTACAACTCCAATTATTAATCATGCAGTCCGCATTATTTCATGCTCTTTAGTGTAAACCATACAATCAGTTGTTTGGATTTGTGCTTGATAGAGTACCCGGGATTCAGACCTGTTAATACTTGTGGGTTTAAGTCAGTATATAACTTCTCTAAATCTAGGAGACAGTCATAAATCAACCTAGCCTATGCATATCTATAAATATATTGGAATGATAAATTTTTTATTAGTAAATCTTTTCTAGTGACAACAAATAATGTAATGAGTTATGTCGTGTCTGTCAAAGTAGACAGTGGATCTTATTAGTTTAAAGGATTGTGTTAATATACCCTACCCGTAATGATAAACTGTCACTTACTATAGACAGAGTTTTGTAAAAATTATGAATAAGTCTATCTTAACTCGTATAGTAAATTATTTTCCAGCATTGCTTTTAATTATCATTATCAGTTTTACTGTTGTAGTTATTTCAGGGATTCGTTGTCAACCATGTTGGTCACTCACCATGATTTGTGTTTTATAATGCTCAATTTAAAGTAGACAACAGCCTTGCTGTAAAAAAGGAACGTGACGTCATTATTAACGTACGTTCGGTATACAGATTAAAAAAATAACCAAAATCAGGTTATTGTAGCGCCGAATATCGATGAAAATCAGATTTTTTAAGATCTCATTGGATGCAAATTCCTCGATTTACCTGTTTCATGAAATGCATTTGTAAATCTCTAGAGTGCCCTTATTGGAACGTTAGTTTTATGATTGAAGGGACAAATTTGTATTGTTATTCTGTGTGCTTAGATCAAACAATCAATGTGTAGTCACCCGGAATTAATGTTATGTAATTTCCACTTGATTACCGAAATAGGACACAGCTGGTCAGGAACGTTACCGTACCATAACAACAGCTTATTACCGTGGTGCAATGGGTTTCATATTAATGTATGATATTACCAACGAAGAATCTTTCAATGCTGTTCAGGATTGGTGAGTTGTTTAATCTGAATTTATTCTTTCTCTAGAAAGCCCCAAAATTATGCTAATCCGATTCCCATATATTTTAAATTGTTGGGACTTGTGTAGGCAACTATTCAGTAAAAAAGGACACATCGTAATAGTGATAGTATAGTTCCATGAGTCAACAGGATAAATAAACAGATTGCCGATCGGTGGCCGCAGTGCAATGATACGACATACCTAAGTGGTAACTGTTCAGGAAACTGAGCTAATGATGTATGCCGCTAGCAAACTGGTATTAAAAGACACGATCACTCATAAGTAGAAAAGGTTTCGTCTAGTAAAATGGCACGTTATACACAGTCCTAAACACAAAAATAAGTGTAATCAGAAGTCACTTGTACCGTAAGAGGTGGAAGGATACGGATCTCATAGATCACTCAATTCCAATGAAATTAGAATCTGGCTGTCCTCAAGCAGATCGTAGGAATAGATATTCTTGTGTTTTATACTCATGCTGATAGAAACGTCATTAGAAATAAAAACAATTTAGGATTGTTACTTCTTACCTTCTATGTTAGATACCAGTGGGTTTTTTTATAGGAAACACAGAATATTGAATTCAGAGTTTCCTTTGGTAAAAGGTATAAAAGTTTCAGATACTCTTACGTACACTGATGTAAAAACAGTTGGATAATAATAGTTACATTACTCTTTTTCTAACGTAATCGTAATAAACATCCAGTCGTACACATGAAAGCCCTGTTTACTTGCTTTTTAACTTCCTGCTTTCCTGGCTGCGATTTTTTAAGAGCTATCATAAGATAAAATAATGCTTAGATTACTTCCAGTGGATGGTCAATATACGCGCTCTCTCTCTAAACTTAATGTACTAAATGCCTAATTGCATCGTATAAGGTTACGTGATTTCTAATAAATAAAATAACTAGGGTATTAATATCTTCAATAAAACTTAAGAAAAACGTTTAGGGTACATATGAGTTGTTTAGAAATGCTTGTGGAAATGTTGCGTCGAAGATGTCTCTAATCTAGCAGGTCGGACGCTTTACTGAGGCTGTGAAAATTACAAGGATGATGCCAGGCTAGCACAACTATCAACCTCTTGCTTTAATGATGACATCAGACCTATACGATTTGTTATGCCTTCTAGTTGCTGATCCACTGTTTGAATGATCATCGGTGGATTGAATTTGAAGTAATCATCTATGCACATGTTTTCAGTATAACGCGAGCCGACGAGGCGGTTGTCAAGCGTTTTTAATGAACCGACTATGAAGAGTGAACTATTCGACATATATTCAATGTCACTAATCATTTGGATATTACAATAAAAAGGAGGGTTTAGTTGTCACCATAAAACGATATTGAAGAAATAACCCTTTGGTCCATGATAATTGTGTAAATACAAGGTGTTATTGTAAAGATAAATTCACGAGGTAACCTGGGCTATCAATTTTCAGTCTGGTTTCGGGTATTTTCTATCAATACCGTCAAAACTGGTTTTCAAAGGATTTAATGAATGTGACCGAAGAGTCCGTCTTAGTTTGATGTATGTGTATTTATTATGATGCCTAACAAATGTTCTATAATAATTGGCTTTGCTTTTTCCCATCCTAGCTTATTTCGCTTATCTTCTATTTTGTTCACTAATATTGCCATCATTACTTTCATCCTCTATTTATTTTTCATCATGAATCAAAACCGGTTTTGGGAGCTGGAGAGCATTAGTATTTGATTCCCCCTAGTTCGAGGTTGCTCTTCAATGGGCACCCACAACCTTATCAGGGATCAGGCTCAAAACCTGATGTCGCGATGAGCACAATACTAGTGAGTCGGTTGATCCCTAATTCCAATCACTCGGTGATTTTGTGTTTCTGTCATGCTGTTTTTTATTCCATTCTTCGTGCTGTTGGTAAGGTTGAAATACGGTAACGTGAACTAGAAGGCCATTGCTACGTTTTCTGTGCTCGTTTTGAAAATCTTAAGTGATAACGATCAAAACAATAGCATGTATATGTGATTCAACTGTTAAAACAGCTTATATTGATCTATTATTACGTTTTTAATAAACTAGACGTTGTGTTAAAATATTTAATGTACTTTCTAATTAGTTTCTCATGAGTTATAAATAATTCATTTGAAATTCACATGTTCTTTGGAAGTTAATTTTTTTCTGGTTTATTCATTATGCTTGGAAATCGTCATATGTTCAGTTTTACTATTATTCTAGGTGTTCAACCTTTTCATGTGTATTGTGCAGAAATGTTAATACTGTTTAGAAAGCTTTAAGCCACTAGTTTTCCGTTCAAGATACATTACCATAAGGGATGGAACTGACGTTTAAGGAGGTACATTCTTGTTAACTGAAGTGATTTACTGCAGCTCACTTAACTATCAAAAATTACAATTACAAACTTATACATAATCTCTTCTGTGTATATTTATATGATCACATTTCCCTAAGTATACAGGCTTTCTTGTAGATAATGTTCCCTTTTATTATTTTTGAACTACAGGATGTTGTAGAGCAAAGCCTTATAGGTTAAATCATTCAGCCATTTTAGTTGCAGGTTCATGTCTCGTTCCACTTCACTCTAGAAATTCCCTAAAACACCAGTTGCCCAGTATATAAGTGTATAATTGATAAGCTAGTTTCATTTTTACTGAGTGTTGCTTTTCATATTTAGTCCCTGGATAATATTGTGTTGTTGTATCACGACCCTTTAGGTCGATAGGATACCTTACAAATAGGAGGAGTAAGCTATTTATTCTCATGGATTATCAGATGATATGCGTTGTCATTAAGTTTGTCTCTTAATACATTAACCAATAGTTAAATGATACTTTTATGCACAATTAATTTTTATTGTATTAAACAGGGTAACTCAAATTAAAACGTATTCATGGGATAATGCGCAAGTGGTTCTTGTTGGTAATAAATGTGATCTCGTAGATGACAGAGTTGTATCTGTCGATCGAGGCAGACATTTAGCTCATCAATTGGGTGAGTTTAGTATCTTCTCAACCTATCTACAAGTTATAATATTTGATATTAATGTAGAGCAACTAATCATATGTTTGAGTTCCGCTCAGTTTTATAATTTTTTTATATTAAACCTCCACTGGTGTAGTTTTTCAAAATCCAAGTTGGTTTTAGTTGAATTTTAAAATTCGGATTGTTATCATGTTGCGCAGATTAATGTGCGTGAAGTGATGTTCGGACCTTTAACCTGCTGATTAAGTGACAAATTTTTAAGTCATTAAATTATCACTACTCAAGATTACTTATACTGGTTCACAAAATTGTTAAAGCACCATTATAACACAGTCGTATGAACACGCAGTCCGTAAACTTGAAATATGAAAACAAGGAAAACGAAAGGTTCTAACCATGTTAGAAAAAGCTCGTTATGTATGATAACGTACAACAGGATTTAGTCGCCTACAGATACAATTTTAAGCTAGTCCTTAGGCTGTCGAACACAAAGTCCTCGGTCTGAGCACACGGGCAGTATCACAGCCCACACGCGAATCAAATGACGATTACTACTGGAAATATTCTTGCATCAATTAGCATTCAGGTAAATCATATTGACAATCATTTGATAACATTCTTTATCTTTCTTTATATACTACGTCGCTTATCTACTCTCTTCTATTTTCACTTTGTGTACTCTTATTTTCCAACTTATACCGAAGCTCGCCTATGGTGGAAATTCTGTCCTATCTAAACAATCTCGAATCACTGACTGGTCGAAAGTTGAATGCTACCACCGACTAAGAATACTGAAAGTCTTTCTGAAACCACGTATACCATTCAAACTGGCTTCCTTCAACGTTCACACACTAATGCAGATCGGACAACGGATAGGTTTGGCTGTCTTTAGAAAGTCTTAATATCGATGCCTGTTTGTCCGTGACCCGTGTTTAGGACTAGTGAAGTACTACAAATTAGCTCTCCATCTGTCGCTTCAAAAGGTTTATTTTACGTGCGCTTATCCGGGGACCCTGTGGCATATTCGTCTGGTTTTGCTGGTGTTGGTGTCGCACTAAGTGCCAGAGCTGAGGCAGCACTAATCGATTGGATCCCCATTAACAGTCGGTTATGTGCTGTTATATTAGAAATTTCCATCAAAGTAAGAAGAAATCGGTGTGAGAAACGATGTCTTTTCGTCATCTCCACCTATGCTCCGACAGATTGCAGCCCGGATGCGATCAAGGATGAGTTTTACCACCAGTTATCTGTTCTTCTCCAGAAAGTGTGCCCGATAGACATTGTAATACTAGACGGAGACTTGAAAGTTCAGTTCGGGCGTCTAGGCACAGAAGAGAGTCGTTTAGGTAGCCGATGGGGACATCTTGGACGCAAGTCAGATAACGGGGACCGTCTACTTCTGTGCGCAGATCACAACCTGTTTCTCACTAGCACTAACTACCGGCACAGTCATCGCCGATGTACCACCTGGCGTCCTCCCTCTGCATCTCAAGCCTGAACTCAGATTGACCACATCGTGGTCAGCTACCAGAGGCGTGGTTGTGTACAAGACTGACACTCCTTTTGGAGTACCTTTCTAGACTCTGATCATGCCCTTGTTTGCGCTAATCTTACCTTGCTATTCACTGGCCAACAGATTCATCGTCCTAAACAAATCGATGTCAGTAAATGGGTCACAGCTTCTGTTGTAACTAAATATCAAACCGAGATAGGTTTGAGGCTATCTACCATCTCACCGAAAACTATGGATGAGCATTGGTTGAAAATGCATAATGTCATGAAAATGTCAAGTCACTCATAAGCACTGGGTTTCTTCAGGCTCCTTACAAATCGATGGAGCCCGTCGGTCTGCTCCGGGTGATTGCGAGTTTGACCACAAACAAAGATTTACGAAATGAAATTGTGAAGCAGCAACTGCATCTGGTAACTGCTGGAAGCTCGTTCAACTCATCCGAGTCACTAGGAGCAAGAACTCTGGTGTGAGTGAAACAATCTGTGAAGGTGGCGGGATGCCAATCAGTAGCATTTATTGACGTTCTGGACAATGGGTAGAGTTTTTCGAGGAGCAGCTCAACTGGTCTGCAGTCTCAGCAACATCGATCAGACTTTCCTACCCCCATGACCCGTGACGACTGATCGACCTAATGAGGCGGAAGTCCACAAGACACTCTAACTCTTGAAGTGCAACAAATCTCCAGGCCCACATTACTTACCGCAATCCATTTTTAGACTTTATGATTATGGAACTAAGTTATAAAGGTTTGGCAATAAGTGGGTTTTCCAACATCGTAGAATAAGTTAGTGTTTGTTCCCATCTTTAAAAGGGTTCGATTGACCTAGTTAACAACGTCTCACTACTTTGGTTTGGACAACCGGGTAATATAGTCGGTCCTCACACACCGAGAGTGTGGCTCATACCCAACACTTGATGAATAAGTTAATGCTTGGTTGACTGATGCGCTACCGCTTCATCTATCTCTATGTGAACATCAGGTACTAGTTCAACGCCACGACCTTGCTTGTCTCATGTCAATGTGTGTGGGTATGATTTTTGATTGGGTAAACTTCCAAATACTGTACAGTGGAAGCAAAAGAAGCCCGGTTATTTTTTTAGAGGTTTAGCACCCCACTAACACATCAGTCAATAGATCTATGTACAACCCCAAGGTCAGAGATCAAGCCAGAGGTGAAAACGATAGAGACGAATATGCAGCACAATAACAGATAACTGTTAACTAGGTTCTAGGTCAACAAAACAAGCAGCTAGTCAGTTGAGAAGAAATCTTAGTAGCTCCTTATGGAGTTGTGTATCGATGATATCAAGAAGGATAATGAAAGCATCACAATAACATCATCCAGCTCAAAAACACTGAAATAGTAATATTAATTAAAGTCGTTTGTTGAGCCTTATCCGGTCAAGAAAAAGATAAGAATGATATGCAGAACCAATCAGAAGTAGTCGAATGAAAAGTTCAGTCGATGTCAATCAGAAGTGACCTAGGTGGCGAGTACATTTCATTGTCTATGAAATGGGTCAATTTCCTGAGGATAGTGTGGTATATATGTATGAATGAGTATTTGTGCACTTTATTCGGTAGCCCAATACATTTTCTCACTCAATCTTATGTTCCCGCCCAAGTAGTCATTTGGGGGCTTAGCACATCGTTTATCAATATCGGATTTTGGACACTGCCCGTCAAAACGGTTTCTGGCGAAGTTATTTTTGTCAAGCTTACGCAATGTTATCAGATCAGCTTAAATCTATTTTTCAGCAGCAACAAAAAAAGAATTTAAAACGACTCCCTGGTTAGGATCCTACAGATGGTGCAACACATTGGCTAGAGACTTCATCAGACGTGGCTCTGAATAGAAGCCTGTGGCAATCCTGCTGTCACTTTCTTTTACTTTCTTCATAAAGAAATGAACTTGACTTCTTCAACTGAATGAATTTTTTCTGGTTGTACCTTTGCTAACTGGACTGCCCCTCCCATTATTATTATTTCACTCTCACACTAATTTCTGTTCGTCATTGTTCTGCTTTTTCTTATACGCATTTTACATTCTCTTTCTTTTCACATTCACATTGTTGTTGTGTGGCTCATATTTATTTGGTGCCCCTTTGTACCAGTATTCATATGTTCAAGTAATAATAATACTAAGTGTTAGCGTAGCCAAAGTTAGAAAAAGTAAGGTATTTGGCTAGATAAACTTGATCGGTTTCCGAAACACAATTTAACAGCGTTACTACAAAAAAAACAAATTAGTAGTCGTTTATAAAAACATAGGAGATTGTGATTGGTAAATAATTGAAGCATAGTTGCAGAATGTCATCAAAGTGATGAGCAATTACTACTATAATTGGTGAGCTTATCAATCACACCTTGCATACAACACAACCCTCTGTGATTGCTTTAAAGTTCTACTAGTAGTCGGTAGTAGACGAAAGGCAATCTAAACAATGCACTTCTGTATTCTGTTTTGTTTCTCATAACCTTTCATCTCATTCAGCATCCCAATATTTTATATCAAACTGCTCAAAAATTCACATTTATTCCATTATCATTTAAAATGCTAGAATAGACAGTTGACCTTTGGATTCCGTAATTTAGTGTAGGGTTAGGAATTTAACTGCTTCTATTGTATTTGTCCATTTTGTTCGCCGAACATAAATAATCATTTTTCAAAAGAAAAATTATCTAGCAAAATGTGCATTTGGTTATGTAATGTTGTAGACAAGTAATTATTTCGTGTTCGAATAAGAGTTAAAGTATCACAATTTTTTCCAGCCAATTAAACACAATACAGATACCAAATGCTCACTTCGTAGTTTATCCCAATTTCATGTCGATCATTTAAAAATAGTTTTCCAAGCGAATCAGTAACCATATTAGTAAGTTTTTACTAGAGGGTAACTAACAATCATATTAGGTATCTGATTATTTGGAGATTTCTGTGTGAATTACTCTGTTATCGGTCGTCAACACTCTTCTTTAAAGTAGCTTAGACATAATGTGTATGCAACAAATCTTAAAGGCCAATAATTAGATTATAACCTCGTACAACCTCACTTATATTTCTTTTTTAAATAAACTAAACAGAGAAGTATATCTTACTGTTTAAGTCATAATGAGTAACAAATCATTTGAGAATTTGAGGTATTATTCTTATAAGAGATAACAGTGCAAATCTTACAGATATGTGTTGTATATATAATGTTTACACTTATTGTATAATTAGTAGACACATGGGTCACCATATCTTTATATTTCTATTTGTGCGATTTCATTTGATACATAAACTATTCTTGTATGTATTTACTTTGAGTCTTTAATTCATCACAGACCCATTGTCTAGTTTATCTGTTTTATGGCATAGTTATACGTACAATGTAATCTTCTATTTATGTTGATATGTCCAAAAATTACTATCATAATAGCAACCACACGTTAGAGATCTTATCTCCTTTGTCGTCTTACAGGAATGAAGATAGGGCATAGAAGGCGTGCTCCTGATTCAATCGACCCTTATATTATCTCAATTACAGCTCAAGCTTGATTGTTGCCACTCAAAGAGTGTTCAGTGTTGTTTTAAGTATTAAGATGAGAAAAACCATATCTACTTTTGTTGAGATAAAAGTTTACATTCACGAACCGCTGACGACCAGATGTTTTAATTGGTCACTCTAGGTTCTAGGTTTTCGACGATCTATATCTAACTATATATATATATATATATATATATATATATATATATATATATATATTGAAAACAACAGTGCATCTTTTTTCAAGGAAGAAACAGAAATTAGTTTTACCAACTCAAAATAAGATGTTCATTTGTTTTGTTGATAATTTCCCTGATTAATTATTACTTCGTCTATAATACTTTGAAAAAGGGGTGGATGTGTTTTCTAATTATTTGTTGTTCTTTCGCTTTTTTCTTTGAAATTATATGACACTTTACGGGGACCAAAAAGGCTTGGAATTTTTCGAAGCCTCAGCCAAAGAAAATATTAACGTAAAGAATGTATTTGATCGTCTTGTTGATATTATATGCGATAAAATGTCTGATAATATAGATAATAACCCAGGTGTGGTTGGTGGGACATCGAAAGGTGAGTTTTGGGGGAAAATACATGTTTACAATAATTAGATGCTTGGCAGAAATGATTAAATCATATCTTGTTATTGAAACTTTTATTTATACTGATGACGTGGCTGTATAGTACTAACGGTCGGTCACCCAGTCTTGGAAGACACATTACCTGGTCCTGATGTGTATTATTTCTTGTTACTAAACTGAACTGACATCTTCAACCATAGTTTAGGTTTATTTCATGAATAGTGGGCTGACTTTGACGTGACATTCTTAATAAAGTCTTAAACACGTAAGAAGTTGGTGGTTTTATGATTTCGTCAGCTTACCTACCATTATTTAATAGTTAAGACCTTTAAATTTCAGCCACTAAGTTCTGAGTGCGCACCTCACTCCATCTACTTTGGTTTGGACAACCGGGTAATATAGTCGGTCCTCACACACCGAGAGTGTGGCTCATACCCAACACTTGATGAATAAGTTAATGCTTGGTTGACTGATGCGCTACCGCTTCATCTATCTCTATGTGAACATCAGGTACTAGTTCAACGCCACGACCTTGCTTGTCTCATGTCAATGTGTGTGGGTATGATTTTTGATTGGGTAAACTTCCAAATACTGTACAGTGGAAGCAAAAGAAGCCCGGTTATTTTTTTAGAGGTTTAGCACCCCACTAACACATCAGTCAATAGATCTATGTACAACCCCAAGGTCAGAGATCAAGCCAGAGGTGAAAACGATAGAGACGAATATGCAGCACAATAACAGATAACTGTTAACTAGGTTCTAGGTCAACAAAACAAGCAGCTAGTCAGTTGAGAAGAAATCTTAGTAGCTCCTTATGGAGTTGTGTATCGATGATATCAAGAAGGATAATGAAAGCATCACAATAACATCATCCAGCTCAAAAACACTGAAATAGTAATATTAATTAAAGTCGTTTGTTGAGCCTTATCCGGTCAAGAAAAAGATAAGAATGATATGCAGAACCAATCAGAAGTAGTCGAATGAAAAGTTCAGTCGATGTCAATCAGAAGTGACCTAGGTGGCGAGTACATTTCATTGTCTATGAAATGGGTCAATTTCCTGAGGATAGTGTGGTATATATGTATGAATGAGTATTTGTGCACTTTATTCGGTAGCCCAATACATTTTCTCACTCAATCTTATGTTCCCGCCCAAGTAGTCATTTGGGGGCTTAGCACATCGTTTATCAATATCGGATTTTGGACACTGCCCGTCAAAACGGTTTCTGGCGAAGTTATTTTTGTCAAGCTTACGCAATGTTATCAGATCAGCTTAAATCTATTTTTCAGCAGCAACAAGAAAAGAATTTCAAACATCGCAATTGAAAATGATCAAACTTACTGCACAAAAATGATTAATTCAAGAAAATTCGGTAGAAGTGTTTAAATTAAAAGGCTTAACTACCGTATCATTGACCAAATCAATGAGGGAGTTTTGTTTTGATATCTCCGGTCACAATCAGGATGCTGCAATTTCCCGTGAATACGGTTGTTATTTCGTATCCATACAACTTCTGTATGTAGGAGACGTGTTTGAAACCCACTAGTAAAAGTTAATGTTTTATGATAAAGAACTGAATAATCTGGTTCTTTCTGCAAAATGACCGCTATCAACCAGGTGAAGTAGAAGAGAGCTTCATAATTTCTGTTTTCCTAGTTTGAATACGCCTGGGAATTCGTTCCTCGTCTCCTTTTCCATATGTTCAAACTTTTCTACTTCCATCGATAGTTTTATTACATCTACACTGTTATTTATTTTGATAAATTCTTCTCTTTGTTTTGCGACGACTTGACATATATATCTGTAATAAGCTCTACGTTACTTCTGATTATCTGACATTGTTTACTACCACACCATTTAATTGGCTTTTCTTCATCTCCAAACATTTACTTTGTAAACTACACTCTTGCATATTGCTATCATAAACTTTATTTTTTTTTGTACTCAATAAAATTAGGTAATCGATTGACCGATAAACCTCAACAGCAACAACAAAATCAACAGGGTCAATGTCAATGCTAAACGCTTACATAAACACAGAAGAAAAAGGATAAAAGCTAGTCGCGCGTCATAACTAATACATATTAATTTGCACGTATTTTTGCTTTCATTAAATGTGAAAATTAACTTGATTTTGTTGAAACCGGGTCAAACATTAAGATAAGTATTTGATGTTATTCAATGAAGTCGTTTTTCTCTTACCTTTATCATTTAACAGTCAATACTGGTATTTATCTTTATGAAGCGACGATGTTTTGTTACAACCACAGGAATTTATCTAGTATTAACAACATAAAGCGGAAATCAATCCTTATTTATAACTTCTTGATTTTCGGAAATGTCATTCACAAAATATATACTTCACCCATTACGTGCATATATAAATGCATATACACGAGCACTTTTTCAACTAAATAAAAATACGATGAAATGCATTTAATTCATACCTATATGAATACATGACTACTGATTCATTCCGTCGTTTTTTTTTCTTAAATATTAATGTTTCCTTCTATGCCTTACATTCTGTCGAATTGATTGTTCCACTTATGTTCTTTTTGATGTTTGTCAACCTCTTTCTTCATCCTATTCTTATCAAAACTATTCATCTATGCATATGATATATGTATCATATCTTCTCATGCCCACATATTCATCACGATTACTTGATTATTGTTTCTGCTCTCTGTATTGATTCTTTTTATCATTCTTTTACAATGACAATGGATGTGGCGAAAATTGTTTTTTTCTTGTTTTGTAGATTTGTTTCTGCGATCAGGTTCTTTTTAATTATTGTTTGTATGTAACTAACAATGTAAAATCTCCTGATTTCAGTATCTCGTTTGTCTAACCAGTGATTACTCTTCAATAAAGTAGCGAGTGGTTGATACAATAAAGATAATGATACGTCATACATACTTTGTGATCTAGAAAAAGAGAAATTATTAGTGTGGCTGACGAAAATGAAAAGACATCTATTACACACTGATAAATAACTCAACTGTTCTCAATTTCACAGAATTACAAGAATAATGGTTGCAACTACTCCGTTCTTACTTCATTATTTATGTGTCTGTTGTTTGTTTATTAGAAAATTTAGTTAAACTCCCATTTATTGCTGTTGTGTGCGTTTATGTATGTGGCAGATAAAAAGCTCATTCAACTTCTACTTATTCGAAAGATCATGCATATACGCATTTTTGTCTAACTTCCTTTAATCTATTATATTATTAGACTAAATAGCCGTGTGATCACTATAGATATTCGCATTCTGGTGCAACAACTCTTTTTTCATCTTTGCTCTTACGAGCACAGTACACATTTTTCCTGTAATGTGATGTTCATAAGTTTCTTATCTATTGAGTTCCGTTTTATTCGTCCATATAAATCTTTATTTCATACTATTATATTATTTGCTGTTTTTATAATTTATCTGATCCGTGACCATTCCTATTATCTTGGAACACTTTTCATTTGCTTAACTTGGGTTTCTTCTGTCGAGGTTGTTACCCTCTTTCTTCCTTGACATTCCTATATACTTTTGTGATTGAGCTGATAGTGCTCGACCAAGAAATGAAAATTTATCAAAACCTAATGTTCTGTTTTCAATATGTCTGTGTTATTTCAGTTTTGATTTTTCTGTCATCTGTTTACTTGTTCAGATTTCTGTGAACGCTTCACTCTTTTCTCCTTATATGCACACAAGCAGTTAGTACAACTGCATATATATATATATATATATATATATATATATATATATATATATATATATATAAAGGAATGCATAATTAATCTTCTTAGATAATATTTATTTTAAAAGTTTACTCTCGACAAAATGTGGAAAAGCGTATCTTAGTTAACTATTTATTTGCTTAATGTTCTGGCCTGCCTACTAGATCTAGCACACAATATATATATATATATATATATATATATATATATATATATATATATATATATAATTCCTCTTGGTAATTGCTCCTTACAACTCGGTTCATTGTAAAATATTTTTGAGCATACGGATTGTATATTTGTAGTTTAAAATGGGTTATTATTATTTATCAATGATCCGTTGTGCCTCTGCAACTATGAACTACTTGTCTACTGATGACATTGTTGCTAGTTTCTCCACTGGGCTGTTTTTTATATAAAAAATTAGATTACAGAATAAAAATGCCTCGACAAAAGAAATTTCCTCTCCGGTAATACCAATTAATTATTCTGTCCAATCGTATTTATATTAAATAACACATCTGTTAGCCTATAATATAGTACGATGATTTTGCTTCATTTTACAAGATTATCAAAAATTAGTCTTAAAGGTAATAGAAAGTAATAAATTGAGAAACAAAACTAACAGGTGGTTGTTCACGGGGTTCATATGCAAGTGAAAAATAAGAGGATAATTGGCGTCCGTAATTAGTAGCATTGCCATGGTAAAATGAGGGATTGTACGCTCCTATTTTACTCAGATACAAAGGTTGAATTAGTAACTTCTTATAAATTCAGTCGTGCTCAAATCCCCAGACATACGTAAACACGTACGTACATTATTACTGTTTACTCACTCTTTACTGCTCTTTAGACAGTGCTGAGACCAGGAAGCGTTAATCTTCTCTGTCCTAGGTTCTCCTCTCCAGTTTTTCCCATGTGCTACGCATTCCTTTCATGTCCGTCTCCCGTTTCCGGTGCATTGTGTTCTTCCTTCTGTTCGTTTTCTTCCAGTCTTGAGGACTCCAAGTCAGGACTTGTCTTGTGATCCAGTTTGATCACTTGTGCAATCGGTATCCTACCCACCGCTAGTGTCTTTTCGTAATTTCCTCTTCAGCTGGAAGCCGGTTTGTTCTATGCCAAAACAGGTTATCTCTGATGGTGTCTGGGCAACGGATCTGAAGTATCTTGCGTGGACAGTTCTTTATAAGTCCATGCACATTTTTGGTGGTGCTTGTAGGAGTTCCGCAAGTTTCAGCTCCGTACAATAAAACTGTCTTGACGTTTGTGTTGAAAATGCTGACTGTGATGTCGGTTGACAGTTATTTTGGGTTTCATGTGTTCTTCAATTGTAGATATGCTGCCCTCCTCCTGGAGTGCTTCTATGATTACGACTGGTCATCGTTCCTGATAAAAAAGGAGTCTTACGTATGGGATTGGCAACCCTATTAGGTGGAACGACAACCTTGTTGAGAAACGCTAACCAGAGTTATTCGTGTACCTATGATAGTTTTAATATTATAAGAATAGAACGTGGTCAACAGGGTTCAAAAAGAAGAAAAGAGTACACGAAATTTGAAATGTCAAGGAAGATTGTTACTCAGAATTCAGGGAACTAAAGAGAATAAATACGTTTGTACCACGTTTCACAGCTTTCAACCTTATCATCCGGTCTCGGATCACTAATTTCATTTGTTGTTTTTATTTATAGTGATTTTTGGTTCTTCCGACTTTCGTTTAACTTTTTTTTCAGAATATTCCTATCCAGTTTTGCTCTTTCTATCACACCACATAACTTTTAGATTCTAGTCTTGTCTGTCGTATAGCGTTTAGGTTGATCTTCTTTGGCTCGTTCATAGGTTTTAGATGCTTATTCACACTTTCTTTGTGTTTTCTTTAGAGAATATTTACAGTCGCAACCAAAAGTTTATTGTTACCTAGGACTTGTCTTCTTCCTGCTATAAGTATTAACAGTAAATCCATATAATACTTAATAGTCATATTTTATCAAATAATTTATACTACTTAATTTGCCAACACTCATAGACCATCTTAACAGAATTAATGAAATAAAGAGTAATGTAGTGCCTCGTGCACTTGAATTTCTAAAAACAAAAACACCGAACAAAAGGATATATTTTGAGGTAGTTTACTCATTATCATTTCCGTTTAGAAAAAGACAAAATGTTTTAGAATATAAATTTGTTCATTAGTTGATGATAGTCATTACTATAGTGTATTGATCAGGAAACAGAAAATATAAGTAGAACAAATTATTTCCACGTCTCATTCACTTTAGGTTTTCGATCGTCTTGCTGTCCTCCATGTATTTTAAGTATTATTTTTTGTTAATTTTATGGGGATTTTGAGAGTAGCACAGACATTCAACGTTATTCAAACAGGCAGGTAATTAGCCAAATAAAAACACTCAACACTATCTTTTTGCCCATACAGATATATATATATATATATATATATATTTTTCTGATTAGTTTAGTGCGTGACAGTAAACCTTTTATCAATAGTTCAGATAAACGTCATGAAAAAACCTGGACTTGCACATCATTTAAGAAACTGATTTACTAATATTGAAGGTTCGGTCTCTGCAATCTCCACTTGCATATAGTTAATGTACGTAGTCTACGAAGCGGTCAAAATTCCCTCATCTTGTGGTAAAATTAATTAAACCTTCTGAAAGTCATCCGAAATAAGAAAATCTTGTTCAACGCCAGCCGTCTTAACTATTCACACATCAACTGAAACATGTCAGGAACTGGAAGCTTGACAAATAGCTCTAGATGTTTTACTGAAGAAGTGAATAGACGATCCCTGGAATTGCATGTCACTGTATTTACTGATATTACATTATTTTAGGAACATAGTACGATCTTCAGAGAAGCGGGTAAGGTGGTAGCTTTTCAATGGACAAATACTCAAAACCGAACACAATGTTTGCACTGAAATAGTACGGTTTTAAAATTACGCTCTAATTAAATATTAGTGCATTTATCTCTGCTAATATAATGAATGACCTGTCCCCGAAATTGTAGATGTGTCATGATGTGACTATCTAACCTATAAGCTCTTACTCAGAAGTGACGTCATAGTCTACACTGACTCGTCCTACATGACAGTCAGTAATATGTCACCTAACACTTGAGAAGCACACATTTGGTCTGGATAGGAAGGTATGTAGTCAATAAAAAGCATTAGGCTATACAGACGGCAACACTTGCATGGCTGATCCATGCCATTTTGACTCTTTGCTGCCGCCTTCACCATTACTGAACATTTCTAAGTGCTGTATGTCGAATGCAAATCTTTTCAGTAATTATATGCTCGACCTCAAAGATCATGTAGTTAGGAACCAATATCACTTCACTTTAACACAAACAAAATAAGTTCAAACAACATTTTTTAGGTTTTTAGACGTCAACAGACTATTCAATAATGCGAACACTAAGAACTGATGAAAGCTTAACTCACTCAACCGACATCGGATGTGGGATAAAAGCTTTCAGATGGGTAGTATGAAAGCTGTCTTACAACGCAGGTATGTGTAGGGGTAATAATCAACCTACTAATAAATCACAAAGTACCTTCAGGATGTAGTATTATGTCTTCGGCGAGACTATAATTTATGGACGAGCTAATCAGAAGCGTTTAAGGGATTTTAAGGTCACGGTGCCAAGTTCAGTACCTGATGCTCACATACGATCGGTTCACAGCGGACTTTAGAGAAAACGTGATAATTGAGGGGCTGAAACAAATACGAGTACTAAGAACTCCCTTTATTTGTGATTGTGGTAATCAAATTACTTATGGACTTTGTACAGACTGCCTTAATAATGTTGTCTTTCGATGTAATGTGTGTTGGAGGAAGAAGTCTGCTAGAATAGGATTTCTGTACACTTTAATTATTTGGTTTTGTGCACTATATTTTTACTCTATATCAACCTAAGCTCCCAACTTTGGCGAAACATTGGGGAAATCACCAAAGTGAAATAACCTTCCCCAGAGTTTGGGGAAATATTGGGGAAAATCCCCAAAGTGTTCGTAGCGCATTATTCCACAGTAACATTTTATCTCCATTGGATTAATAAACCATAAAATATTAAATAACAATGAACCATTATTAATTTTTATACAATAAGAAGTTTTGGTCGGGAATGGTCTGTCGAATTTCAGGTGTTGTTTTAATACGTCAAACAGACACGAGACTATTAGTTGTCAGCTCCAAACCACTTTTTCAAAATTCGAACGCTATGCAGGTGTTATTTGCACTGTCCAAAACTTCGGTTACTGTTTCTGTTCAGTCTTACTTAAGTCAATTGTCTCTTTCAGAATAATAATTTACAGCTCGATAATATTGCTAAAAGGCGGGATCAAGCCACCAAAAACCTGAGGTTGCTGGGCTGTCCCAGATCAATCTATTACAGAAGGTTGAGGAAGTCAGAGGCTGACTTCATAAAAAAGTGTCAGTTATCGAGCAGTGACGAAGAAAACGACAACTCTGTTTTCGTTACAGAAGCAGGGACCACTGCAGCTATACAGCAGTGTACTAATGTGGTCTTCGATATAGCCACTGCTTCATGTGGTCACGTCCAGTATTCTGACACTACAGCCAGCGGTAGTATAGCTTTATTTATTAACAATTTGTAGGTGCTGTGATTTCAGGAATGTCTCCAACCATTCATCTTTCAGTGAAAGAAGAGGTAGACAGAGTTGTCATTGGGATGATGAATTTTTTTTTTTTTTTTTTTTTTCTTTTTTTTTTTTTTTTTTTTTTTTTCTTTTTTTTTTTTTTTTTTTTTTTTTTTTTTTTTTTTTTTTTTTTTTTTTTTTTTTTTTTTTTTTTTTTTTTTTTTTTTTTTTTTTTTTTTTTTTTTTTTTTTTTTTTTTTTTTTTTTTTTTTTTTTTTTTTTTTTTTTTTTTTTTTTTTTTTTTTTTTTTTTTTTTTTTTTTTTTTTTTTTTTTTTTTTTTTTTTTTTTTTTTTTTTTTTTTTTTTTTTTTTTTTTTTTTTTTTTTTTTTTTTTTTTTTTTTTTTTTTTTTTTTTTTTTTTTTTTTTTTTTTTTTTTTTTTTTTTTTTTTTTTTTTTTTTTTTTTTTTTTTTTTTTTTTTTTTTTTTTTTTTTTTTTTTTTTTTTTTTTTTTTTTTTTTTTTTTTTTTTTTTTTTTTTTTTTTTTTTTTTTTTTTTTTTTTTTTTTTTTTTTTTTTTTTTTTTTTTTTTTTTTTTTTTTTTTTTTTTTTTTTTTTTTTTTTTTTTTTTTTTTTTTTTTTTTTTTTTTTTTTTTTTTTTTTTTTTTTTTTTTTTTTTTTTTTTTTTTTTTTTTTTTTTTTTTTTTTTTTTTTTTTTTTTTTTTTTTTTTTTTTTTTTTTTTTTTTTTTTTTTTTTTTTTTTTTTTTTTTTTTTTTTTTTTTTTTTTTTTTTTTTTTTTTTTTTTTTTTTTTTTTTTTTTTTTTTTTTTTTTTTTTTTTTTTTTTTTTTTTTTTTTTTTTTTTTTTTTTTTTTTTTTTTTTTTTTTTTTTTTTTTTTTTTTTTTTTTTTTTTTTTTTTTTTTTTTTTTTTTTTTTTTTTTTTTTTTTTTTTTTTTTTTTTTTTTTTTTTTTTTTTTTTTTTTTTTTTTTTTTTTTTTTTTTTTTTTTTTTTTTTTTTTTTTTTTTTTTTTTTTTTTTTTTTTTTTTTTTTTTTTTTTTTTTTTTTTTTTTTTTTTTTTTTTTTTTTTTTTTTTTTTTTTTTTTTTTTTTTTTTTTTTTTTTTTTTTTTTTTTTTTTTTTTTTTTTTTTTTTTTTTTTTTTTTTTTTTTTTTTTTTTTTTTTTTTTTTTTTTTTTTTTTTTTTTTTTTTTTTTTTTTTTTTTTTTTTTTTTTTTTTTTTTTTTTTTTTTTTTTATTTTTTTTTTTTTTTTTTTTTTTTTTTTTTTTTTTTTTTTTTTTTTTTAATTAATTTTTTTTTTTTTTTTTTTTTTTTTTAATAAAAAATTTTTTTTTTTTTTTTTTTTTTTTTTTTTTTTTTTTTTTTTTTTTTTTTTTTTTTTTTTTTTTTTTTTTTTTTTTTTTTTTTTTTTTTTTTTTTTTTTTTTTTTTTTTTTTTTTTTTTTTTTTTTTTTTTTTTTTTTTTTTTTTTTTTTTTTTTTTTTTTTTTTTTTCCCTTTTTAAACTTTATTTTTCTTATAACTTTAATACGAGTAACTCTCTGTATGCTACACACAAGAATATAGTCTAGTTTAATCGAATACATTCAGGTCGTTTCATTGGGTCTGAGAAGGAAAGGGAGAAAATAAGGAAATAGAAATAAATGAGACGCGAAATACGTAAACAGTTTAATAGGCGTGTTTGTGAACACAGAACAAGAATAAATGTCAATATATGTATCGCCAAACGAGTAACAAACATGAAATGAAATAAACATATTAGGAAAATAACTAATTATTGCAGTAAGGTATGACGTTAGAATAAGTGTTTGTGCAGTCATAGTTACGAAAGTCCCAATTAAGTGCAAAGGTTTGTTAGCTGCTTAGAGTATGGACAATACGAGTGTTTTCCGTTCATATTAATCATAATCAAATAGAAAAGTCACATGTATGGTAGGTTTCAGTTATACGACGACAAAAACAAAATATGTAAACTGTAATTTATACAAATTAAAGTTTGTCACGATGTGAAAATTGGGTTTAAGCACGCCACATGTATTCGGAGTTTTACAACACCTTAACCAGTAACACTCATATAATCGAAATGTGCCAACACAGTCGAATCAGAAGTGAAGATTGTTGTAACTTTGTGAGCCGCTTGTTATCACATAATCTATTCGCCAATCAAAATATGACTTATTCGCTCTTATACTATACTGAACCAATGACGTTCGACCGGTCTGATCAGCCTAGCGTTCTATTGGTCCGTTGCTCGCCTAACCTGTCCAGCTGAGTCCAGAATGCTAATAATAGCCTCCACTATGCGGATCATTTATTTCAGATATACTGGGTTTATATACCACGGCATTCCCACTCGTGATCTGATGAGGATGCGTGACCGAGTGCTTTCGGCTGGGTGAGTCCACCAAAACTAATGCGGTCAGCATCAAATGTCGAAGACTTACAGGGCTCTTTATTTGTCGCTACATATCACTCCACACTAGTGGGGTAGTGATGGTCCTAAGACGTGACTAGTCAGAGGCTTACACTCAATGAGCTTATCGTTGATAAACACTCTTCTGATAGCTTGCTATGTCCAACAGTGTCTGGCCTCCTTCCTTACTATAAGTGGCCATGTGATATAATATACTAATGGAAAACAAGTACAATAAAATTTCCATTCATCTTAATCTCCGTCGCTTTTCCATCCTTCCCAGCCGTCCCGGGAAGAAAGAAAAATATATGTGAGCGCGTGTCGAATTACACCCGCATGTGCGTAAGGACACAAGACGGGCGAAAAATGAACTCACATACATGCGTTTTGCAATCATGCATTTGAGTAAAAACGATTTTCGCAAAGTGATTTTTGGTTTCCCCAGAAAAATATAATTATGCACATATAAACAAGCACAATGGCAACAAAATCTTTGGGTTTTGTTTTTTCTTGGGACAAAAAAGTGTGTATGAGCATATTCAAACGTTTTTTTTGTTTTTCGGACATAATAATACGAAAACTCGAGATGAAACAAGTGTTATGCAGTGTTTTAAATGCAAGCGCTAGTTACGTTCTTATCGATTATATTGTACTTAGGTTCACACTGAAGGCCGTTGAAGGGTCCTTCGTATGTTGTTCGAGAGGTCGTCGTAATGAGTCGTGACGTGCAAAAACGTGTATACTATATCGTAGAGCGAGTTGATCGAATTCATCAGTTGATTGAGTGCGCGTTGAGTGAAAACAGTTTTGGCTACACGTATGGGGTTTGCAAGCCTGCTTGTGTAAGAGATTAGATCCACGTGAAGAATCCACGAACTCTCCTGGAATCCGAAGTGTTGTTCCATAAACGAGTTGGGCTGTAGTATATCCACTATTAGTTTTCACTTCATTGTAAATGCCTAACAACACGAGTGGAAAAGCGTCAGTCCACCGTAAAGTGTTTGCAGCTGAGATTGAAAACTTTAGCTGTATCAAAACTACTGCTTATAAACAGAAGTTTTGGTAAGTAATAAACGATCAGAACAGCAATTGAAAATACCATTGTACCCTTAAATAGCACGCGTAAATCGAGGTCTTTTTATAAAAATCATTTTATAACTACTGAAGTCAGATTTTTTAAAATTGTTGATAAGGACAGTTATATACAAAAATGTATTTTTGTTTATATTGAGTGCCTATCACCTGTTAAGCCTTAGAAGATGTATTTTCGCTGTAAGATCACAAAATAAATTTATCGCGCAAGTAAAACATCGTTATGCCAGACCTGTAACCTATTACCCCGTCGACGATAGGATGCAAAATAACAAATGCAATGAATGGTAAAAATATTTATGCTTACTTACTTACTTACTTACGCCTGTTACTCCCAATGGAGCATAGGCCGCTGACCAGCATTCTCCAACCCACTCTGTCCTGGGCCTTCTTTTCTAGTTCCATCCAATTCTTGTTCATTTTTCTCATGTCTATCTCCATTTCTCAGCGTAATGTGTTCTTTGGTCTTCCTCTTTTCCTTTGACCTTCAGGATTCCATGTGAGGGCTTGTCTTGTGACGCAGTTGGGTGCTTTCCTCAATGTGTTTCCTATCCACTTCCAGCGCTTCTTCCTGATTTCTTCCTCCACTGGGATCTGGTTTGTTCTCTCCCACAGTACGTTGTTGCTAATAGTGTCCGGCCAATGGATCTGAAGTATTTTGCGTAGACAATTGTTAATAAACACCTGTATTTTCTGGATGATGGCTTTCGTAGTTCTCCAGGTTTCTGCCCCATACAGTAGAACTGTCTTGACATTTGTATTGAAAATTCTGACCTTGGTGTTGGTTGACAGTTGCTTTGAGTTCCAGATGTTCCTCAGTTGTAAATATGCTGCTCTTGCTTTGCCGATCCGCGCCTTCACATCTGCATCAGATCCACCCTGTTCATCAATGATGCTGCCCAAATACGTAAAGGTTTTTACATCTTCCAAATCTTCTCCGTCAATTGTGATTGGATTGGTGCATTCTGTGTTGTATCGGAGAATCCTGCTTTTCCCTTTGTGTATATTGAGACCTATTGCTGCTGAGGCTGCTGC
Source organism: Schistosoma haematobium (assembly GCF_000699445.3). Classification (NCBI taxonomy): domain Eukaryota; kingdom Metazoa; phylum Platyhelminthes; class Trematoda; order Strigeidida; family Schistosomatidae; genus Schistosoma; species Schistosoma haematobium. The sequence continues at coordinate 16,302,785 of NC_067200.1, forward strand.
CACACTGTTCGTCTTCTCCTGCATCTGTTGTTGCGTTTGGGATAGAAGGGCCAGATCGTCTGCGAAGTCTAGATCATCCAACTGCATCTTAGATGTCCATTGTATCCCGAGCTTTCCTTCAGACGTTGACGTCTTCATGATCCAGTCGATCACCAGGAGAAAGAGAAAGGGTGAGAGTAAGCAACCTTGCCTAACACCGGTCTTCACTTTGAACGACTTTGTCAACTGTCCTCCATGTACGATTTTGCAGTGTAATCCATCATATGAGTTCTGTATGATATTGACTATCTTCTGAGGCACGCCGTAGTGTCGAAGAAGTTTCCATAGTGTTGTTCTGTCCACGCTATCAAATGCCTTTTCGTAGTCAATGAAGTTGATGTAGAGTGATGAGTTCCATTCAATTGATTGTTCCACAATGATCCGTAGGGTTGCTATTTGGTCTGTACACGATCTATCCTTACGGAATCCTGCCTGTTGGTCACGAAGTTGGGCGTCTACGCAGTCCTTCATCCTGTTTAACAATACCCTGTTGAAGACTTTTCCCGGTATTGAGAGAAGAGTGATGCCCCTGTAATTATCACAGTTGCTGAGATCGCCTTTCTTCGTTATTTTGATCGGAAGTCCTTCTTTCCAGTCTTTTGGTACTTGTTCTTCATCCAAATCTTATTGAAGAGAATGTGGAGTATCCTTGCAGTTACCGCTACGTCTGCTTTCAGTGCCTCTGCTGGAATGTTGTCTGGTCCTGCTGCTTTGCCACTCTTGATTTGCCTGATGGCCATGCTTTTCTCTTCAGTTGTTGGTGGGCCAACATTGATTGGGAGGGCCGTGGGTGCTGTTTCGATGTTGGGTGGGTTCAGTGGGGCCGGTCGATTCAAGAGTTCTTTGAAGTGTTCTACCCACCTGTTTTGTTGCTCTTCAATGTTGGTGATTACCTCGCCTTCCTTGCTTTTCACTGGTCGTTCTGGTTTACGGCGATTTCCAGAGAGTTTCTTTGTCGTGTCATGCAGTTTTCTCATATTTCCTTCTCTTGCAGCCTTTTCCGCCGTCGTTGCTAAATCTTCCACATATTTACGTTTGTCGGTTCTGATGCTCCTCTTCACTTGTTTGTTTATTTCCGTGCATTCAGCTTGTGCCTTGGCTTTTTCTGCTCTTGTTCGGCTGGTATTGATCGCTGCCTTCTTGTTCCTCCTTTCTAGAATCTTATCCAGTGTATCAACAGTGATCCATTCCTTGTGGTGGTGCTTCTTGTGACCCAGAACCTCATGACATGTTGAAGTGATCGCCTCTTTGATCCCCTTCCAGTTGCTCTCCACAGTAGTTCCTTCTCCATTGAGTAGATCATGAAAGGCCTGGAACTTGTTGCTGGGGACTATCTTGAATTTGTTGAGTTTGTTAGTATCCTGAAGAAAGGCCGTATTGAACTTTTGTGATACTATCTGCCCCGTTGTCCAGTGTTTCTTGAGTTTCAATTTCATCTTGGCGACCAGTAAGTGATGATCTGATGCTATATCAGCTCCTCTCTTGGTTCTCACGTCCTCTATAATCCTCCTGAACGTTTTGTTGATGCAAATATGGTCGATTTGGTTTTGTGTATAGTGATCCGGTGAAGTCCATGTGGTTTTGTGTATGCGTTTATGTGGGAATATGGTGCCGCCTATGACCAGCTTATTGAAGGCACATAGATTTGCAAATCTCTCACCATTTTCGTTTCTTTCTCCCAGTCCGTGTCGTCCCATGATGTCTTCATATCCAGTGTTGTCCGTTCCAACCTTGGCGTTGAAATCTCCCACCAGAATGGTCGGGTCCTTTGTTGGGCACTTCTCGACTATTGACTGCAGCCTATTGTAGAATTGATCCTTAGCGTCTTCATTGTAGTCGTTGGTAGGCGCATAGCACTGGATGATGTTCATCGAAATGCCCTCTTTCTTTGTTTTAAACGAGGCTTTGATGATCCTTGGTCCATGAGATTCCCATCCTATAAGCGCATTTTGCGCTTGTTTGGACAGCATCAATGCAACTCCTTGTGTATGTGGTGCATTTTCTTCTTCATGGCCGGAGTATAACAGGAGCTCTCCTGTAGTTAGTCGTTGTTGTCCAACTTGTGTCCAATGTGTTTCACTGATCCCAAGTACCTCTAGGTTGTATCTTCTCATTTCTGCAGCAATCTGGAAGGCTCTTCCGGTGTCCCACACTGTACGAATATTACATTAACCTAAATAAATGGTCGCTCTGGTTGTCAGAAGGGGCATCGGCCTCGTAACTTACGAAGGGATTCGGCTTTCATCATGCGGCGTCATAATTCTTCTAAATGAAGATCTTCTGACTCCCACGGCAGAGTTTCAAATGTTTCAATAATTTTCTCTGGTTAGCGTTTTTTTAGCGAGTTAGCATTCTACGGGATGGGGACGCTAAACACATGCTCAAACCTCCTCCTCTATCCGGGCTTCGGACCGGCAATAACCACCGGAGGGACTACAGGCGGAGTTTATACACCAAACTATTAATGGCCACACAGGCAAGAAATTGCAAAAAATCAGTCAAGACCAACGATGTAGCACCGTCTACTGACGAAGGTTACTGAGCTTTTGAAGGTCAATCTGTTGTAGAACGATTCGTGCGTCACCTCGACAAATCGCAAGGTTTTGCAGAAGCGGTCAATTCAAGACAACTTTGAATTTGATTTGAATTTAGGTACACTGTCTGGTAACATCCATCCGTCAAGTGATGAAAGTGATGCCATGTGGAAGACCTGCATGCTTTTTTCCAGTGGATGATGGAATTCAGTGTGACAACTGCGATAAGTGGTATCACAATGTGTGCACCGCACTCACACTGCCGTAGTGGTAGAAGTATTGAGAGTATAAGCAGTAATCCGAAAGATTGGGGTTTGAAGATATTATTCAAGGAGTATAATCCAGTGAAATAAATTTGGAAAGAGAAAAAAGAAAGAGACTTGAAGAATTCAGAAGATTAGAATTTGGGAGAACACAGAGAGTGGATACACCTGCTCCTTAGCAAACGATTCTGAGCCATGTATGTCATTCAGGGTCTTTAACCGTCACCACCGCGTAGATATATCTGGTGGGAATTCTTAATGCTGTGACACTGATTTTGCTTCTCACTATGTCACATCAATTGTCGCTTGTGATTACCACCTGACATACCCTTGGTAGTGACAAGTAATGCCTCAAAATAGTGTTTCTATCGGGGTTGGCAAGACTACAATAGTCATATAAGTAACAGCATTATACCTACATTTATGAATTACAATTGTCCTAACTAACCTAGGATAAATTATGTATTCTAACTTGTGAATAACTGCTTTCAGGAATGCGACTATGACCACAGTTCAAATTTCTTTACCGGAAATCTAAGTAACAGAGATTCATGTGATCGTTTGACAAACGTATGACAGTATTTTATTAGCTCTTCTGAATATATTGTCTTTTCTCATGTGTAAAAGCACCAGTGTAACGACAACACTTATGAACCATATGGGAAATTGCAAAAACAATTGAGGAATATAAGAAGTGAAATACACCACTGAAAATTAGGTTAATAGTTTTAGGGTAACTTAAATAACTACGAATTCTTACACACACGAAAACTTTCGAATTCCATGAGGATAGTATCTTACATTTTCTGCAGTTCGCAAACACAAAACTGGAAAGTATTGACAAAACTGACAATGCCATACACCTACAATATAATATTCAATAGAAGCAGCTAGAAATAACATAATCAACTATATGGTGCACAACAACAGCCTTTTGAATCCATTATTTATCTCTAAAGCTATCAGAAGAAATGTTTCAGTAATAGACATTCCATATACTTAAGATACAACACCATCCCTCTTAATTCCTGATCTCATGAGATCGTTTGTAATGCTACTGCAGTAACATTCCTAGTGTTCTCAATTGAGAACTTTAAAGTCCTTGTTCTGGACAAAAGTACTGGATACATTACCGGGGAACTGAGTATATGTAACAAGAAAGTAAAATACTGATATCATTAAGTAGTAGCATATGGAGTCTCAGATATGTATTGAACAATATTACCCACCACAATCAAGATTGGAGACGAACAGTATCAAGTAAATATGCCAAATAATAGACATCAATGTACGTAGATGAATAAGTTTTCCTTTGAAAAGATAAGTTATAATTTCAAACCCACATTACTGAGAAAAGGGACTACATCGATACAAGACACACGTTCAATCTATAAGTCAAAGCCAACGATGTAGCACCGTCTACTGACGAAGGTTACTGAGCTTTTGAAGGTCAATCTGTTGTAGAACGATTCGTGCGTCACCTCGACAAATCGCAAGGTTTTGCAGAAGCGGTCAATTCAAGACAACTTTGAATTTGATTTGAATTTAGGTACACTGTCTGGTAACATCCATCCGTCAAGTGATGAAAGTGATGCCATGTGGAAGACCTGCATGCTTTTTTCCAGTGGATGATGGAATTCAGTGTGACAACTGCGATAAGTGGTATCACAATGTGTGCACCGCACTCACACTGCCGTAGTGGTAGAAGTATTGAGAGTATAAGCAGTAATCCGAAAGATTGGGGTTTGAAGATATTATTCAAGGAGTATAATCCAGTGAAATAAATTTGGAAAGAGAAAAAAGAAAGAAACTTGAAGAATTCAGAAGATTAGAATTTGGGAGAACACAGAGAGTGGATACACCTGCTCCTTAGCAAACGATTCTGAGCCATGTATGTCATTCAGGGTCTTTAACCGTCACCACCGCGTAGATATATCTGGTGGGAATTCTTAATGCTGTGACACTGATTTTGCTTCTCACTATGTCACATCAATTGTCGCTTGTGATTACCACCTGACATACCCTTGGTAGTGACAAGTAATGCCTCAAAATAGTGTTTCTATCGGGGTTGGCAAGACTACAATAGTCATATAAGTAACAGCATTATACCTACATTTATGAATTACAATTGTCCTAACTAACCTAGGATAAATTATGTATTCTAACTTGTGAATAACTGCTTTCAGGAATGCGACTATGACCACAGTTCAAATTTCTTTACCGGAAATCTAAGTAACAGAGATTCATGTGATCGTTTGACAAACGTATGACAGTATTTTATTAGCTCTTCTGAATATATTGTCTTTTCTCATGTGTAAAAGCACCAGTGTAACGACAACACTTATGAACCATATGGGAAATTGCAAAAACAATTGAGGAATATAAGAAGTGAAATACACCACTGAAAATTAGGTTAATAGTTTTAGGGTAACTTAAATAACTACGAATTCTTACACACACGAAAACTCTCGAATTCCATGAGGATAGTATCTTACATTTTCTGCAGTTTGCAAACACAAAACTGGAAAGTATTGACAAAACTGACAATGCCATACACCTACAATATAATATTCAATAGAAGCAGCTAGAAATAACATAATCAACTATATGGTGCACAACAACAGCCTTTTGAATCCATTATTTATCTCTAAAGCTATCAGAAGAAATGTTTCAGTAATAGACATTCCATATACTTAAGATACAACACCATCCCTCTTAATTCCTGATCTCATGAGATCGTTTGTAATGCTACTGCAGTAACATTCCTAGTGTTCTCAATTGAGAACTTTAAAGTCCTTGTTCTGGACAAAAGTACTGGATACATTACCGGGGAACTGAGTATATGTAACAAGAAAGTAAAATACTGATATCATTAAGTAGTAGCATATGGAGTCTCAGATATGTATTGAACAATATTACCCACCACAATCAAGATTGGAGACGAACAGTATCAAGTAAATATGCCAAATAATAGACATCAATGTACGTAGATGAATAAGTTTTCCTTTGAAAAGATAAGTTATAATTTCAAACCCACATTACTGAGAAAAGGGACTACATCGATACAAGACACACGTTTAATCTATAAGTCAAAGCCAACGATGTAGCACCGTCTACTGACGAAGGTTACTGAGCTTTTGAAGGTCAATCTGTTGTAGAACGATTCGTGCGTCACCTCGACAAATCGCAAGGTTTTGCAGAAGCGGTCAATTCAAGACAACTTTGAATTTGATTTGAATTTAGGTACACTGTCTGGTAACATCCATCCGTCAAGTGATGAAAGTGATGCCATGTGGAAGACCTGCATGCTTTTTTCCAGTGGATGATGGAATTCAGTGTGACAACTGCGATAAGTGGTATCACAATGTGTGCACCGCACTCACACTGCCGTAGTGGTAGAAGTATTGAGAGTATAAGCAGTAATCCGAAAGATTGGGGTTTGAAGATATTATTCAAGGAGTATAATCCAGTGAAATAAATTTGGAAAGAGAAAAAAGAAAGGGACTCGAAGAATTCAGAAGATTAGAATTTGGGAGAACACAGAGAGTGGATACACCTGCTCCTTAGCAAACGATTCTGAGCCATGTATGTCATTCAGGGTCTTTAACCGTCACCACCGCGTAAATATATCTGGTGGGAATTCTTAATGCTGTGACACTGATTTTGCTTCTCACTATGTCACATCAATTGTCGCTTGTGATTACCACCTGACATACCCTTGGTAGTGACAAGTAATGCCTCAAAATAGTGTTTCTATCGGGGTTGGCAAGACTACAATAGTCATATAAGTAACAGCATTATACCTACATTTATGAATTACAATTGTCCTAACTAACCTAGGATAAATTATGTATTCTAACTTGTGAATAACTGCTTTCAGGAATGCGACTATGACCACAGTTCAAATTTCTTTACCGGAAATCTAAGTAACAGAGATTCATGTGATCGTTTGACAAACGTATGACAGTATTTTATTAGCTCTTCTGAATATATTGTCTTTTCTCATGTGTAAAAGCACCAGTGTAACGACAACACTTATGAACCATATGGGAAATTGCAAAAACAATTGAGGAATATAAGAAGTGAAATACACCACTGAAAATTAGGTTAATAGTTTTAGGGTAACTTAAATAACTACGAATTCTTACACACACGAAAACTTTCGAATTCCATGAGGATAGTATCTTACATTTTCTGCAGTTTGCAAACACAAAACTGGAAAGTATTGACAAAACTGACAATGCCATACACCTACAATATAATATTCAATAGAAGCAGCTAGAAATAACATAATCAACTATATGGTGCACAACAACAGCCTTTTGAATCCATTATTTATCTCTAAAGCTATCAGAAGAAATGTTTCAGTAATAGACATTCCATATACTTAAGATACAACACCATCCCTCTTAATTCCTGATCTCATGAGATCGTTTGTAATGCTACTGCAGTAACATTCCTAGTGTTCTCAATTGAGAACTTTAAAGTCCTTGTTCTGGACAAAAGTACTGGATACATTACCGGGGAACTGAGTATATGTAACAAGAAAGTAAAATACTGATATCATTAAGTAGTAGCATATGGAGTCTCAGATATGTATTGAACAATATTACCCACCACAATCAAGATTGGAGACGAACAGTATCAAGTAAATATGCCAAATAATAGACATCAATGTACGTAGATGAATAAGTTTTCCTTTGAAAAGATAAGTTATAATTTCAAACCCACATTACTGAGAAAAGGGACTACATCGATACAAGACACACGTTTAATCTATAAGTCAAAGCCAACGATGTAGCACCGTCTACTGACGAAGGTTACTGAGCTTTTGAAGGTCAATCTGTTGTAGAACGATTCGTGCGTCACCTCGACAAATCGCAAGGTTTTGCAGAAGCGGTCAATTCAAGACAACTTTGAATTTGATTTGAATTTAGGTACACTGTCTGGTAACATCCATCCGTCAAGTGATGAAAGTGATGCCATGTGGAAGACCTGCATGCTTTTTTCCAGTGGATGATGGAATTCAGTGTGACAACTGCGATAAGTGGTATCACAATGTGTGCACCGCACTCACACTGCCGTAGTGGTAGAAGTATTGAGAGTATAAGCAGTAATCCGAAAGATTGGGGTTTGAAGATATTATTCAAGGAGTATAATCCAGTGAAATAAATTTGGAAAGAGAAAAAAGAAAGAAACTTGAAGAATTCAGAAGATTAGAATTTGGGAGAACACAGAGAGTGGATACACCTGCTCCTTAGCAAACGATTCTGAGCCATGTATGTCATTCAGGGTCTTTAACCGTCACCACCGCGTAGATATATCTGGTGGGAATTCTTAATGCTGTGACACTGATTTTGCTTCTCACTATGTCACATCAATTGTCGCTTGTGATTACCACCTGACATACCCTTGGTAGTGACAAGTAATGCCTCAAAATAGTGTTTCTATCGGGGTTGGCAAGACTACAATAGTCATATAAGTAACAGCATTATACCTACATTTATGAATTACAATTGTCCTAACTAACCTAGGATAAATTATGTATTCTAACTTGTGAATAACTGCTTTCAGGAATGCGACTATGACCACAGTTCAAATTTCTTTACCGGAAATCTAAGTAACAGAGATTCATGTGATCGTTTGACAAACGTATGACAGTATTTTATTAGCTCTTCTGAATATATTGTCTTTTCTCATGTGTAAAAGCACCAGTGTAACGACAACACTTATGAACCATATGGGAAATTGCAAAAACAATTGAGGAATATAAGAAGTGAAATACACCACTGAAAATTAGGTTAATAGTTTTAGGGTAACTTAAATAACTACGAATTCTTACACACACGAAAACTTTCGAATTCCATGAGGATAGTATCTTACATTTTCTGCAGTTTGCAAACACAAAACTGGAAAGTATTGACAAAACTGACAATGCCATACACCTACAATATAATATTCAATAGAAGCAGCTAGAAATAACATAATCAACTATATGGTGCACAACAACAGCCTTTTGAATCCATTATTTATCTCTAAAGCTATCAGAAGAAATGTTTCAGTAATAGACATTCCATATACTTAAGATACAACACCATCCCTCTTAATTCCTGATCTCATGAGATCGTTTGTAATGCTACTGCAGTAACATTCCTAGTGTTCTCAATTGAGAACTTTAAAGTCCTTGTTCTGGACAAAAGTACTGGATACATTACCGGGGAACTGAGTATATGTAACAAGAAAGTAAAATACTGATATCATTAAGTAGTAGCATATGGAGTCTCAGATATGTATTGAACAATATTACCCACCACAATCAAGATTGGAGACGAACAGTATCAAGTAAATATGCCAAATAATAGACATCAATGTACGTAGATGAATAAGTTTTCCTTTGAAAAGATAAGTTATAATTTCAAACCCACATTACTGAGAAAAGGGACTACATCGATACAAGACACACGTTTAATCTATAAGTCAAAGCCAACGATGTAGCACCGTCTACTGACGAAGGTTACTGAGCTTTTGAAGGTCAATCTGTTGTAGAACGATTCGTGCGTCACCTCGACAAATCGCAAGGTTTTGCAGAAGCGGTCAATTCAAGACAACTTTGAATTTGATTTGAATTTAGGTACACTGTCTGGTAACATCCATCCGTCAAGTGATGAAAGTGATGCCATGTGGAAGACCTGCATGCTTTTTCCAGTGGATGATGGAATTCAGTGTGACAACTGCGATAAGTGGTATCACAATGTGTGCACCGCACTCACACTGCCGTAGTGGTAGAAGTATTGAGAGTATAAGCAGTAATCCGAAAGATTGGGGTTTGAAGATATTATTCAAGGAGTATAATCCAGTGAAATAAATTTGGAAAGAGAAAAAAGAAAGAAACTTGAAGAATTCAGAAGATTAGAATTTGGGAGAACACAGAGAGTGGATACACCTGCTCCTTAGCAAACGATTCTGAGCCATGTATGTCATTCAGGGTCTTTAACCGTCACCACCGCGTAGATATATCTGGTGGGAATTCTTAATGCTGTGACACTGATTTTGCTTCTCACTATGTCACATCAATTGTCGCTTGTGATTACCACCTGACATACCCTTGGTAGTGACAAGTAATGCCTCAAAATAGTGTTTCTATCGGGGTTGGCAAGACTACAATAGTCATATAAGTAACAGCATTATACCTACATTTATGAATTACAATTGTCCTAACTAACCTAGGATAAATTATGTATTCTAACTTGTGAATAACTGCTTTCAGGAATGCGACTATGACCACAGTTCAAATTTCTTTACCGGAAATCTAAGTAACAGAGATTCATGTGATCGTTTGACAAACGTATGACAGTATTTTATTAGCTCTTCTGAATATATTGTCTTTTCTCATGTGTAAAAGCACCAGTGTAACGACAACACTTATGAACCATATGGGAAATTGCAAAAACAATTGAGGAATATAAGAAGTGAAATACACCACTGAAAATTAGGTTAATAGTTTTAGGGTAACTTAAATAACTACGAATTCTTACACACACGAAAACTTTCGAATTCCATGAGGATAGTATCTTACATTTTCTGCAGTTTGCAAACACAAAACTGGAAAGTATTGACAAAACTGACAATGCCATACACCTACAATATAATATTCAATAGAAGCAGCTAGAAATAACATAATCAACTATATGGTGCACAACAACAGCCTTTTGAATCCATTATTTATCTCTAAAGCTATCAGAAGAAATGTTTCAGTAATAGACATTCCATATACTTAAGATACAACACCATCCCTCTTAATTCCTGATCTCATGAGATCGTTTGTAATGCTACTGCAGTAACATTCCTAGTGTTCTCAATTGAGAACTTTAAAGTCCTTGTTCTGGACAAAAGTACTGGATACATTACCGGGGAACTGAGTATATGTAACAAGAAAGTAAAATACTGATATCATTAAGTAGTAGCATATGGAGTCTCAGATATGTATTGAACAATATTACCCACCACAATCAAGATTGGAGACGAACAGTATCAAGTAAATATGCCAAATAATAGACATCAATGTACGTAGATGAATAAGTTTTCCTTTGAAAAGATAAGTTATAATTTCAAACCCACATTACTGAGAAAAGGGACTACATCGATACAAGACACACGTTTAATCTATAAGTCAAAGCCAACGATGTAGCACCGTCTACTGACGAAGGTTACTGAGCTTTTGAAGGTCAATCTGTTGTAGAACGATTCGTGCGTCACCTCGACAAATCGCAAGGTTTTGCAGAAGCGGTCAATTCAAGACAACTTTGAATTTGATTTGAATTTAGGTACACTGTCTGGTAACATCCATCCGTCAAGTGATGAAAGTGATGCCATGTGGAAGACCTGCATGCTTTTTTCCAGTGGATGATGGAATTCAGTGTGACAACTGCGATAAGTGGTATCACAATGTGTGCACCGCACTCACACTGCCGTAGTGGTAGAAGTATTGAGAGTATAAGCAGTAATCCGAAAGATTGGGGTTTGAAGATATTATTCAAGGAGTATAATCCAGTGAAATAAATTTGGAAAGAGAAAAAAGAAAGAAACTTGAAGAATTCAGAAGATTAGAATTTGGGAGAACACAGAGAGTGGATACACCTGCTCCTTAGCAAACGATTCTGAGCCATGTATGTCATTCAGGGTCTTTAACCGTCACCACCGCGTAGATATATCTGGTGGGAATTCTTAATGCTGTGACACTGATTTTGCTTCTCACTATGTCACATCAATTGTCGCTTGTGATTACCACCTGACATACCCTTGGTAGTGACAAGTAATGCCTCAAAATAGTGTTTCTATCGGGGTTGGCAAGACTACAATAGTCATATAAGTAACAGCATTATACCTACATTTATGAATTACAATTGTCCTAACTAACCTAGGATAAATTATGTATTCTAACTTGTGAATAACTGCTTTCAGGAATGCGACTATGACCACAGTTCAAATTTCTTTACCGGAAATCTAAGTAACAGAGATTCATGTGATCGTTTGACAAACGTATGACAGTATTTTATTAGCTCTTCTGAATATATTGTCTTTTCTCATGTGTAAAAGCACCAGTGTAACGACAACACTTATGAACCATATGGGAAATTGCAAAAACAATTGAGGAATATAAGAAGTGAAATACACCACTGAAAATTAGGTTAATAGTTTTAGGGTAACTTAAATAACTACGAATTCTTACACACACGAAAACTTTCGAATTCCATGAGGATAGTATCTTACATTTTCTGCAGTTTGCAAACACAAAACTGGAAAGTATTGACAAAACTGACAATGCCATACACCTACAATATAATATTCAATAGAAGCAGCTAGAAATAACATAATCAACTATATGGTGCACAACAACAGCCTTTTGAATCCATTATTTATCTCTAAAGCTATCAGAAGAAATGTTTCAGTAATAGACATTCCATATACTTAAGATACAACACCATCCCTCTTAATTCCTGATCTCATGAGATCGTTTGTAATGCTACTGCAGTAACATTCCTAGTGTTCTCAATTGAGAACTTTAAAGTCCTTGTTCTGGACAAAAGTACTGGATACATTACCGGGGAACTGAGTATATGTAACAAGAAAGTAAAATACTGATATCATTAAGTAGTAGCATATGGAGTCTCAGATATGTATTGAACAATATTACCCACCACAATCAAGATTGGAGACGAACAGTATCAAGTAAATATGCCAAATAATAGACATCAATGTACGTAGATGAATAAGTTTTCCTTTGAAAAGATAAGTTATAATTTCAAACCCACATTACTGAGAAAAGGGACTACATCGATACAAGACACACGTTTAATCTATAAGTCAAAGCCAACGATGTAGCACCGTCTACTGACGAAGGTTACTGAGCTTTTGAAGGTCAATCTGTTGTACAACGATTCGTGCGTCACCTCGACAAATCGCAAGGTTTTGCAGAAGCGGTCAATTCAAGACAACTTTGAATTTGATTTGAATTTAGGTACACTGTCTGGTAACATCCATCCGTCAAGTGATGAAAGTGATGCCATGTGGAAGACCTGCATGCTTTTTCCAGTGGATGATGGAATTCAGTGTGACAACTGCGATAAGTGGTATCACAATGTGTGCACCGCACTCACACTGCCGTAGTGGTAGAAGTATTGAGAGTATAAGCAGTAATCCGAAAGATTGGGGTTTGAAGATATTATTCAAGGAGTATAATCCAGTGAAATAAATTTGGAAAGAGAAAAAAGAAAGAAACTTGAAGAATTCAGAAGATTAGAATTTGGGAGAACACAGAGAGTGGATACACCTGCTCCTTAGCAAACGATTCTGAGCCATGTATGTCATTCAGGGTCTTTAACCGTCACCACCGCGTAGATATATCTGGTGGGAATTCTTAATGCTGTGACACTGATTTTGCTTCTCACTATGTCACATCAATTGTCGCTTGTGATTACCACCTGACATACCCTTGGTAGTGACAAGTAATGCCTCAAAATAGTGTTTCTATCGGGGTTGGCAAGACTACAATAGTCATATAAGTAACAGCATTATACCTACATTTATGAATTACAATTGTCCTAACTAACCTAGGATAAATTATGTATTCTAACTTGTGAATAACTGCTTTCAGGAATGCGACTATGACCACAGTTCAAATTTCTTTACCGGAAATCTAAGTAACAGAGATTCATGTGATCGTTTGACAAACGTATGACAGTATTTTATTAGCTCTTCTGAATATATTGTCTTTTCTCATGTGTAAAAGCACCAGTGTAACGACAACACTTATGAACCATATGGGAAATTGCAAAAACAATTGAGGAATATAAGAAGTGAAATACACCACTGAAAATTAGGTTAATAGTTTTAGGGTAACTTAAATAACTACGAATTCTTACACACACGAAAACTTTCGAATTCCATGAGGATAGTATCTTACATTTTCTGCAGTTTGCAAACACAAAACTGGAAAGTATTGACAAAACTGACAATGCCATACACCTACAATATAATATTCAATAGAAGCAGCTAGAAATAACATAATCAACTATATGGTGCACAACAACAGCCTTTTGAATCCATTATTTATCTCTAAAGCTATCAGAAGAAATGTTTCAGTAATAGACATTCCATATACTTAAGATACAACACCATCCCTCTTAATTCCTGATCTCATGAGATCGTTTGTAATGCTACTGCAGTAACATTCCTAGTGTTCTCAATTGAGAACTTTAAAGTCCTTGTTCTGGACAAAAGTACTGGATACATTACCGGGGAACTGAGTATATGTAACAAGAAAGTAAAATACTGATATCATTAAGTAGTAGCATATGGAGTCTCAGATATGTATTGAACAATATTACCCACCACAATCAAGATTGGAGACGAACAGTATCAAGTAAATATGCCAAATAATAGACATCAATGTACGTAGATGAATAAGTTTTCCTTTGAAAAGATAAGTTATAATTTCAAACCCACATTACTGAGAAAAGGGACTACATCGATACAAGACACACGTTCAATCTATAAGTCAAAGCCAACGATGTAGCACCGTCTACTGACGAAGGTTACTGAGCTTTTGAAGGTCAATCTGTTGTACAACGATTCGTGCGTCACCTCGACAAATCGCAAGGTTTTGCAGAAGCGGTCAATTCAAGACAACTTTGAATTTGATTTGAATTTATGTACACTGTCTCTGGGTAAACCTACTCCTAAGCAAACGATTCTGAGCCATGTATGTCATTCAGGGTCTTTAACCGTCACCACCGCGTAGATATATCTGGTGGGAATTCTTAATGCTGTGACACTGATTTTGCTTCTCACTATGTCACATCAATTGTCGCTTGTGATTACCACCTGACATACCCTTGGTAGTGACAAGTAATGCCTCAAAATAGTGTTTCTATCGGGGTTGGCAAGACTACAATAGTCATATAAGTAACAGCATTATACCTACATTTATGAATTACAATTGTCCTAACTAACCTAGGATAAATTATGTATTCTAACTTGTGAATAACTGCTTTCAGGAATGCGACTATGACCACAGTTCAAATTTCTTTACCGGAAATCTAAGTAACAGAGATTCATGTGATCGTTTGACAAACGTATGACAGTATTTTATTAGCTCTTCTGAATATATTGTCTTTTCTCATGTGTAAAAGCACCAGTGTAACGACAACACTTATGAACCATATGGGAAATTGCAAAAACAATTGAGGAATATAAGAAGTGAAATACACCACTGAAAATTAGGTTAATAGTTTTAGGGTAACTTAAATAACTACGAATTCTTACACACACGAAAACTTTCGAATTCCATGAGGATAGTATCTTACATTTTCTGCAGTTTGCAAACACAAAACTGGAAAGTATTGACAAAACTGACAATGCCATACACCTACAATATAATATTCAATAGAAGCAGCTAGAAATAACATAATCAACTATATGGTGCACAACAACAGCCTTTTGAATCCATTATTTATCTCTAAAGCTATCAGAAGAAATGTTTCAGTAATAGACATTCCATATACTTAAGATACAACACCATCCCTCTTAATTCCTGATCTCATGAGATCGTTTGTAATGCTACTGCAGTAACATTCCTAGTGTTCTCAATTGAGAACTTTAAAGTCCTTGTTCTGGACAAAAGTACTGGATACATTACCGGGGAACTGAGTATATGTAACAAGAAAGTAAAATACTGATATCATTAAGTAGTAGCATATGGAGTCTCAGATATGTATTGAACAATATTACCCACCACAATCAAGATTGGAGACGAACAGTATCAAGTAAATATGCCAAATAATAGACATCAATGTACGTAGATGAATAAGTTTTCCTTTGAAAAGATAAGTTATAATTTCAAACCCACATTACCGAGAAAAGGGACTACATCGATACAAGACACACGTTCAATCTATAAGTCAAAGCCAACGATGTAGCACCGTCTACTGACGAAGGTTACTGAGCTTTTGAAGGTCAATCTGTTGTAGAACGATTCGTGCGTCACCTCGACAAATCGCAAGGTTTTGCAGAAGCGGTCAATTCAAGACAACTTTGAATTTGATTTGAATTTATGTACACTGTCTCTGGGTAAACCTACTCCTAAGCAAACGATTCTGAGCCATTTATGTCATTCAGGGTCTTTAACCGTCACCACCGCGTAGATATATCTGGTGGGAATTCTTAATGCTGTGACACTGATTTTGCTTCTCACTATGTCACATCAATTGTCGCTTGTGATTACCACCTGACATACCCTTGGTAGTGACAAGTAATGCCTCAAAATAGTGTTTCTATCGGGGTTGGCAAGACTACAATAGTCATATAAGTAACAGCATTATACCTACATTTATGAATTACAATTGTCCTAACTAACCTAGGATAAATTATGTATTCTAACTTGTGAATAACTGCTTTCAGGAATGCGACTATGACCACAGTTCAAATTTCTTTACCGGAAATCTAAGTAACAGAGATTCATGTGATCGTTTGACAAACGTATGACAGTATTTTATTAGCTCTTCTGAATATATTGTCTTTTCTCATGTGTAAAAGCACCAGTGTAACGACAACACTTATGAACCATATGGGAAATTGCAAAAACAATTGAGGAATATAAGAAGTGAAATACACCACTGAAAATTAGGTTAATAGTTTTAGGGTAACTTAAATAACTACGAATTCTTACACACACGAAAACTTTCGAATTCCATGAGGATAGTATCTTACATTTTCTGCAGTTTGCAAACACAAAACTGGAAAGTATTGACAAAACTGACAATGCCATACACCTACAATATAATATTCAATAGAAGCAGCTAGAAATAACATAATCAACTATATGGTGCACAACAACAGCCTTTTGAATCCATTATTTATCTCTAAAGCTATCAGAAGAAATGTTTCAGTAATAGACATTCCATATACTTAAGATACAACACCATCCCTCTTAATTCCTGATCTCATGAGATCGTTTGTAATGCTACTGCAGTAACATTCCTAGTGTTCTCAATTGAGAACTTTAAAGTCCTTGTTCTGGACAAAAGTACTGGATACATTACCGGGGAACTGAGTATATGTAACAAGAAAGTAAAATACTGATATCATTAAGTAGTAGCATATGGAGTCTCAGATATGTATTGAACAATATTACCCACCACAATCAAGATTGGAGACGAACAGTATCAAGTAAATATGCCAAATAATAGACATCAATGTACGTAGATGAATAAGTTTTCCTTTGAAAAGATAAGTTATAATTTCAAACCCACATTACTGAGAAAAGGGACTACATCGATACAAGACACACGTTCAATCTATAAGTCAAAGCCAACGATGTAGCACCGTCTACTGACGAAGGTTACTGAGCTTTTGAAGGTCAATCTGTTGTAGAACGATTCGTGCGTCACCTCGACAAATCGCAAGGTTTTGCAGAAGCGGTCAATTCAAGACAACTTTGAATTTGATTTGAATTTAGGTACACTGTCTGGTAACATCCATCCGTCAAGTGATGAAAGTGATGCCATGTGGAAGACCTGCATGCTTTTTTCCAGTGGATGATGGAATTCAGTGTGACAACTGCGATAAGTGGTATCACAATGTGTGCACCGCACTCACACTCCCGTAGTGGTAGAAGTATTGAGAGTATAAGCAGTAATCCGAAAGATTGGGGTTTGAAGATATTATTCAAGGAGTATAATCCAGTGAAATAAATTTGGAAAGAGAAAAAAGAAAGGGACTTGAAGAATTCAAAAGATTAGAATTTGGGAGAACACAGAGAGTGGATACACCTGCTCCTTAGCAAACGATTCTGAGCCATGTATGTCATTCAGGGTCTTTAACCGTCACCACCGCGTAGATATATCTGGTGGGAATTCTTAATGCTGTGACACTGATTTTGCTTCTCACTATGTCACATCAATTGTCGCTTGTGATTACCACCTGACATACCCTTGGTAGTGACAAGTAATGCCTCAAAATAGTGTTTCTATCGGGGTTGGCAAGACTACAATAGTCATATAAGTAACAGCATTATACCTACATTTATGAATTACAATTGTCCTAACTAACCTAGGATAAATTATGTATTCTAACTTGTGAATAACTGCTTTCAGGAATGCGACTATGACCACAGTTCAAATTTCTTTACCGGAAATCTAAGTAACAGAGATTCATGTGATCGTTTGACAAACGTATGACAGTATTTTATTAGCTCTTCTGAATATATTGTCTTTTCTCATGTGTAAAAGCACCAGTGTAACGACAACACTTATGAACCATATGGGAAATTGCAAAAACAATTGAGGAATATAAGAAGTGAAATACACCACTGAAAATTAGGTTAATAGTTTTAGGGTAACTTAAATAACTACGAATTCTTACACACACGAAAACTTTCGAATTCCATGAGGATAGTATCTTACATTTTCTGCAGTTTGCAAACACAAAACTGGAAAGTATTGACAAAACTGACAATGCCATACACCTACAATATAATATTCAATAGAAGCAGCTAGAAATAACATAATCAACTATATGGTGCACAACAACAGCCTTTTGAATCCATTATTTATCTCTAAAGCTATCAGAAGAAATGTTTCAGTAATAGACATTCCATATACTTAAGATACAACACCATCCCTCTTAATTCCTGATCTCATGAGATCGTTTGTAATGCTACTGCAGTAACATTCCTAGTGTTCTCAATTGAGAACTTTAAAGTCCTTGTTCTGGACAAAAGTACTGGATACATTACCGGGGAACTGAGTATATGTAACAAGAAAGTAAAATACTGATATCATTAAGTAGTAGCATATGGAGTCTCAGATATGTATTGAACAATATTACCCACCACAATCAAGATTGGAGACGAACAGTATCAAGTAAATATGCCAAATAATAGACATCAATGTACGTAGATGAATAAGTTTTCCTTTGAAAAGATAAGTTATAATTTCAAACCCACATTACTGAGAAAAGGGACTACATCGATACAAGACACACGTTCAATCTATAAGTCAAAGCCAACGATGTAGCACCGTCTACTGACGAAGGTTACTGAGCTTTTGAAGGTCAATCTGTTGTACAACGATTCGTGCGTCACCTCGACAAATCGCAAGGTTTTGCAGAAGCGGTCAATTCAAGACAACTTTGAATTTGATTTGAATTTAGGTACACTGTCTGTGGATACACCTGCTCCTTAGCAAACGATTCTGAGCCATGTATGTCATTCAGGGTCTTTAACCGTCACCACCGCGTAGATATATCTGGTGGGAATTCTTAATGCTGTGACACTGATTTTGCTTCTCACTATGTCACATCAATTGTCGCTTGTGATTACCACCTGACATACCCTTGGTAGTGACAAGTAATGCCTCAAAATAGTGTTTCTATCGGGGTTGGCAAGACTACAATAGTCATATAAGTAACAGCATTATACCTACATTTATGAATTACAATTGTCCTAACTAACCTAGGATAAATTATGTATTCTAACTTGTGAATAACTGCTTTCAGGAATGCGACTATGACCACAGTTCAAATTTCTTTACCGGAAATCTAAGTAACAGAGATTCATGTGATCGTTTGACAAACGTATGACAGTATTTTATTAGCTCTTCTGAATATATTGTCTTTTCTCATGTGTAAAAGCACCAGTGTAACGACAACACTTATGAACCATATGGGAAATTGCAAAAACAATTGAGGAATATAAGAAGTGAAATACACCACTGAAAATTAGGTTAATAGTTTTAGGGTAACTTAAATAACTACGAATTCTTACACACACGAAAACTTTCGAATTCCATGAGGATAGTATCTTACATTTTCTGCAGTTTGCAAACACAAAACTGGAAAGTATTGACAAAACTGACAATGCCATACACCTACAATATAATATTCAATAGAAGCAGCTAGAAATAACATAATCAACTATATGGTGCACAACAACAGCCTTTTGAATCCATTATTTATCTCTAAAGCTATCAGAAGAAATGTTTCAGTAATAGACATTCCATATACTTAAGATACAACACCATCCCTCTTAATTCCTGATCTCATGAGATCGTTTGTAATGCTACTGCAGTAACATTCCTAGTGTTCTCAATTGAGAACTTTAAAGTCCTTGTTCTGGACAAAAGTACTGGATACATTACCGGGGAACTGAGTATATGTAACAAGAAAGTAAAATACTGATATCATTAAGTAGTAGCATATGGAGTCTCAGATATGTATTGAACAATATTACCCACCACAATCAAGATTGGAGACGAACAGTATCAAGTAAATATGCCAAATAATAGACATCAATGTACGTAGATGAATAAGTTTTCCTTTGAAAAGATAAGTTATAATTTCAAACCCACATTACCGAGAAAAGGGACTACATCGATACAAGACACACGTTCAATCTATAAGTCAAAGCCAACGATGTAGCACCGTCTACTGACGAAGGTTACTGAGCTTTTGAAGGTCAATCTGTTGTAGAACGATTCGTGCGTCACCTCGACAAATCGCAAGGTTTTGCAGAAGCGGTCAATTCAAGACAACTTTGAATTTGATTTGAATTTAGGTACACTGTCTGTGGATACACCTGCTCCTTAGCAAACGATTCTGAGCCATGTATGTCATTCAGGGTCTTTAACCGTCACCACCGCGTAGATATATCTGGTGGGAATTCTTAATGCTGTGACACTGATTTTGCTTCTCACTATGTCACATCAATTGTCGCTTGTGATTACCACCTGACATACCCTTGGTAGTGACAAGTAATGCCTCAAAATAGTGTTTCTATCGGGGTTGGCAAGACTACAATAGTCATATAAGTAACAGCATTATACCTACATTTATGAATTACAATTGTCCTAACTAACCTAGGATAAATTATGTATTCTAACTTGTGAATAACTGCTTTCAGGAATGCGACTATGACCACAGTTCAAATTTCTTTACCGGAAATCTAAGTAACAGAGATTCATGTGATCGTTTGACAAACGTATGACAGTATTTTATTAGCTCTTCTGAATATATTGTCTTTTCTCATGTGTAAAAGCACCAGTGTAACGACAACACTTATGAACCATATGGGAAATTGCAAAAACAATTGAGGAATATAAGAAGTGAAATACACCACTGAAAATTAGGTTAATAGTTTTAGGGTAACTTAAATAACTACGAATTCTTACACACACGAAAACTTTCGAATTCCATGAGGATAGTATCTTACATTTTCTGCAGTTTGCAAACACAAAACTGGAAAGTATTGACAAAACTGACAATGCCATACACCTACAATATAATATTCAATAGAAGCAGCTAGAAATAACATAATCAACTATATGGTGCACAACAACAGCCTTTTGAATCCATTATTTATCTCTAAAGCTATCAGAAGAAATGTTTCAGTAATAGACATTCCAT
Source organism: Schistosoma haematobium (assembly GCF_000699445.3). Lineage (NCBI taxonomy): Eukaryota > Metazoa > Platyhelminthes > Trematoda > Strigeidida > Schistosomatidae > Schistosoma > Schistosoma haematobium. Next base: position 16,324,080 of record NC_067200.1, read on the forward strand.
ATACTTAAGATACAACACCATCCCTCTTAATTCCTGATCTCATGAGATCGTTTGTAATGCTACTGCAGTAACATTCCTAGTGTTCTCAATTGAGAACTTTAAAGTCCTTGTTCTGGACAAAAGTACTGGATACATTACCGGGGAACTGAGTATATGTAACAAGAAAGTAAAATACTGATATCATTAAGTAGTAGCATATGGAGTCTCAGATATGTATTGAACAATATTACCCACCACAATCAAGATTGGAGACGAACAGTATCAAGTAAATATGCCAAATAATAGACATCAATGTACGTAGATGAATAAGTTTTCCTTTGAAAAGATAAGTTATAATTTCAAACCCACATTACCGAGAAAAGGGACTACATCGATACAAGACACACGTTCAATCTATAAGTCAAAGCCAACGATGTAGCACCGTCTACTGACGAAGGTTACTGAGCTTTTGAAGGTCAATCTGTTGTACAACGATTCGTGCGTCACCTCGACAAATCGCAAGGTTTTGCAGAAGCGGTCAATTCAAGACAACTTTGAATTTGATTTGAATTTAGGTACACTGTCTGGTAACATCCATCCGTCAAGTGATGAAAGTGATGCCATGTGGAAGACCTGCATGCTTTTTTCCAGTGGATGATGGAATTCAGTGTGACAACTGCGATAAGTGGTATCACAATGTGTGCACAGCACTCACACTCCCGTAGTGGTAGAAGTATTGAGAGTATAAGCAGTAATCCGAAAGATTGGGGTTTGAAGATATTATTCAAGGAGTATAATCCAGTGAAATAAATTTGGAAAGAGAAAAAGAAAGGGACTTGAAGAATTCAAAAGATTAGAATTTGGGAGAACACAGAGAGTGGATACACCTGCTCCTTAGCAAACGATTCTGAGCCATGTATGTCATTCAGGGTCTTTAACCGTCACCACCGCGTAGATATATCTGGTGGGAATTCTTAATGCTGTGACACTGATTTTGCTTCTCACTATGTCACATCAATTGTCGCTTGTGATTACCACCTGACATACCCTTGGTAGTGACAAGTAATGCCTCAAAATAGTGTTTCTATCGGGGTTGGCAAGACTACAATAGTCATATAAGTAACAGCATTATACCTACATTTATGAATTACAATTGTCCTAACTAACCTAGGATAAATTATGTATTCTAACTTGTGAATAACTGCTTTCAGGAATGCGACTATGACCACAGTTCAAATTTCTTTACCGGAAATCTAAGTAACAGAGATTCATGTGATCGTTTGACAAACGTATGACAGTATTTTATTAGCTCTTCTGAATATATTGTCTTTTCTCATGTGTAAAAGCACCAGTGTAACGACAACACTTATGAACCATATGGGAAATTGCAAAAACAATTGAGGAATATAAGAAGTGAAATACACCACTGAAAATTAGGTTAATAGTTTTAGGGTAACTTAAATAACTACGAATTCTTACACACACGAAAACTTTCGAATTCCATGAGGATAGTATCTTACATTTTCTGCAGTTTGCAAACACAAAACTGGAAAGTATTGACAAAACTGACAATGCCATACACCTACAATATAATATTCAATAGAAGCAGCTAGAAATAACATAATCAACTATATGGTGCACAACAACAGCCTTTTGAATCCATTATTTATCTCTAAAGCTATCAGAAGAAATGTTTCAGTAATAGACATTCCATATACTTAAGATACAACACCATCCCTCTTAATTCCTGATCTCATGAGATCGTTTGTAATGCTACTGCAGTAACATTCCTAGTGTTCTCAATTGAGAACTTTAAAGTCCTTGTTCTGGACAAAAGTACTGGATACATTACCGGGGAACTGAGTATATGTAACAAGAAAGTAAAATACTGATATCATTAAGTAGTAGCATATGGAGTCTCAGATATGTATTGAACAATATTACCCACCACAATCAAGATTGGAGACGAACAGTATCAAGTAAATATGCCAAATAATAGACATCAATGTACGTAGATGAATAAGTTTTCCTTTGAAAAGATAAGTTATAATTTCAAACCCACATTACCGAGAAAAGGGACTACATCGATACAAGACACACGTTCAATCTATAAGTCAAAGCCAACGATGTAGCACCGTCTACTGACGAAGGTTACTGAGCTTTTGAAGGTCAATCTGTTGTACAACGATTCGTGCGTCACCTCGACAAATCGCAAGGTTTTGCAGAAGCGGTCAATTCAAGACAACTTTGAATTTGATTTGAATTTAGGTACACTGTCTGGTAACATCCATCCGTCAAGTGATGAAAGTGATGCCATGTGGAAGACCTGCATGCTTTTTTCCAGTGGATGATGGAATTCAGTGTGACAACTGCGATAAGTGGTATCACAATGTGTGCACAGCACTCACACTCCCGTAGTGGTAGAAGTATTGAGAGTATAAGCAGTAATCCGAAAGATTGGGGTTTGAAGATATTATTCAAGGAGTATAATCCAGTGAAATAAATTTGGAAAGAGAAAAAGAAAGGGACTTGAAGAATTCAAAAGATTAGAATTTGGGAGAACACAGAGAGTGGATACACCTGCTCCTTAGCAAACGATTCTGAGCCATGTATGTCATTCAGGGTCTTTAACCGTCACCACCGCGTAGATATATCTGGTGGGAATTCTTAATGCTGTGACACTGATTTTGCTTCTCACTATGTCACATCAATTGTCGCTTGTGATTACCACCTGACATACCCTTGGTAGTGACAAGTAATGCCTCAAAATAGTGTTTCTATCGGGGTTGGCAAGACTACAATAGTCATATAAGTAACAGCATTATACCTACATTTATGAATTACAATTGTCCTAACTAACCTAGGATAAATTATGTATTCTAACTTGTGAATAACTGCTTTCAGGAATGCGACTATGACCACAGTTCAAATTTCTTTACCGGAAATCTAAGTAACAGAGATTCATGTGATCGTTTGACAAACGTATGACAGTATTTTATTAGCTCTTCTGAATATATTGTCTTTTCTCATGTGTAAAAGCACCAGTGTAACGACAACACTTATGAACCATATGGGAAATTGCAAAAACAATTGAGGAATATAAGAAGTGAAATACACCACTGAAAATTAGGTTAATAGTTTTAGGGTAACTTAAATAACTACGAATTCTTACACACACGAAAACTTTCGAATTCCATGAGGATAGTATCTTACATTTTCTGCAGTTTGCAAACACAAAACTGGAAAGTATTGACAAAACTGACAATGCCATACACCTACAATATAATATTCAATAGAAGCAGCTAGAAATAACATAATCAACTATATGGTGCACAACAACAGCCTTTTGAATCCATTATTTATCTCTAAAGCTATCAGAAGAAATGTTTCAGTAATAGACATTCCATATACTTAAGATACAACACCATCCCTCTTAATTCCTGATCTCATGAGATCGTTTGTAATGCTACTGCAGTAACATTCCTAGTGTTCTCAATTGAGAACTTTAAAGTCCTTGTTCTGGACAAAAGTACTGGATACATTACCGGGGAACTGAGTATATGTAACAAGAAAGTAAAATACTGATATCATTAAGTAGTAGCATATGGAGTCTCAGATATGTATTGAACAATATTACCCACCACAATCAAGATTGGAGACGAACAGTATCAAGTAAATATGCCAAATAATAGACATCAATGTACGTAGATGAATAAGTTTTCCTTTGAAAAGATAAGTTATAATTTCAAACCCACATTACCGAGAAAAGGGACTACATCGATACAAGACACACGTTCAATCTATAAGTCAAAGCCAACGATGTAGCACCGTCTACTGACGAAGGTTACTGAGCTTTTGAAGGTCAATCTGTTGTACAACGATTCGTGCGTCACCTCGACAAATCGCAAGGTTTTGCAGAAGCGGTCAATTCAAGACAACTTTGAATTTGATTTGAATTTAGGTACACTGTCTGGTAACATCCATCCGTCAAGTGATGAAAGTGATGCCATGTGGAAGACCTGCATGCTTTTTTCCAGTGGATGATGGAATTCAGTGTGACAACTGCGATAAGTGGTATCACAATGTGTGCACAGCACTCACACTCCCGTAGTGGTAGAAGTATTGAGAGTATAAGCAGTAATCCGAAAGATTGGGGTTTGAAGATATTATTCAAGGAGTATAATCCAGTGAAATAAATTTGGAAAGAGAAAAAAGAAAGGGACTTGAAGAATTCAAAAGATTAGAATTTGGGAGAACACAGAGAGTGGATACACCTGCTCCTTAGCAAACGATTCTGAGCCATGTATGTCATTCAGGGTCTTTAACCGTCACCACCGCGTAGATATATCTGGTGGGAATTCTTAATGCTGTGACACTGATTTTGCTTCTCACTATGTCACATCAATTGTCGCTTGTGATTACCACCTGACATACCCTTGGTAGTGACAAGTAATGCCTCAAAATAGTGTTTCTATCGGGGTTGGCAAGACTACAATAGTCATATAAGTAACAGCATTATACCTACATTTATGAATTACAATTGTCCTAACTAACCTAGGATAAATTATGTATTCTAACTTGTGAATAACTGCTTTCAGGAATGCGACTATGACCACAGTTCAAATTTCTTTACCGGAAATCTAAGTAACAGAGATTCATGTGATCGTTTGACAAACGTATGACAGTATTTTATTAGCTCTTCTGAATATATTGTCTTTTCTCATGTGTAAAAGCACCAGTGTAACGACAACACTTATGAACCATATGGGAAATTGCAAAAACAATTGAGGAATATAAGAAGTGAAATACACCACTGAAAATTAGGTTAATAGTTTTAGGGTAACTTAAATAACTACGAATTCTTACACACACGAAAACTTTCGAATTCCATGAGGATAGTATCTTACATTTTCTGCAGTTTGCAAACACAAAACTGGAAAGTATTGACAAAACTGACAATGCCATACACCTACAATATAATATTCAATAGAAGCAGCTAGAAATAACATAATCAACTATATGGTGCACAACAACAGCCTTTTGAATCCATTATTTATCTCTAAAGCTATCAGAAGAAATGTTTCAGTAATAGACATTCCATATACTTAAGATACAACACCATCCCTCTTAATTCCTGATCTCATGAGATCGTTTGTAATGCTACTGCAGTAACATTCCTAGTGTTCTCAATTGAGAACTTTAAAGTCCTTGTTCTGGACAAAAGTACTGGATACATTACCGGGGAACTGAGTATATGTAACAAGAAAGTAAAATACTGATATCATTAAGTAGTAGCATATGGAGTCTCAGATATGTATTGAACAATATTACCCACCACAATCAAGATTGGAGACGAACAGTATCAAGTAAATATGCCAAATAATAGACATCAATGTACGTAGATGAATAAGTTTTCCTTTGAAAAGATAAGTTATAATTTCAAACCCACATTACCGAGAAAAGGGACTACATCGATACAAGACACACGTTCAATCTATAAGTCAAAGCCAACGATGTAGCACCGTCTACTGACGAAGGTTACTGAGCTTTTGAAGGTCAATCTGTTGTACAACGATTCGTGCGTCACCTCGACAAATCGCAAGGTTTTGCAGAAGCGGTCAATTCAAGACAACTTTGAATTTGATTTGAATTTAGGTACACTGTCTGGTAACATCCATCCGTCAAGTGATGAAAGTGATGCCATGTGGAAGACCTGCATGCTTTTTTCCAGTGGATGATGGAATTCAGTGTGACAACTGCGATAAGTGGTATCACAATGTGTGCACAGCACTCACACTCCCGTAGTGGTAGAAGTATTGAGAGTATAAGCAGTAATCCGAAAGATTGGGGTTTGAAGATATTATTCAAGGAGTATAATCCAGTGAAATAAATTTGGAAAGAGAAAAAAGAAAGGGACTTGAAGAATTCAAAAGATTAGAATTTGGGAGAACACAGAGAGTGGATACACCTGCTCCTTAGCAAACGATTCTGAGCCATGTATGTCATTCAGGGTCTTTAACCGTCACCACCGCGTAGATATATCTGGTGGGAATTCTTAATGCTGTGACACTGATTTTGCTTCTCACTATGTCACATCAATTGTCGCTTGTGATTACCACCTGACATACCCTTGGTAGTGACAAGTAATGCCTCAAAATAGTGTTTCTATCGGGGTTGGCAAGACTACAATAGTCATATAAGTAACAGCATTATACCTACATTTATGAATTACAATTGTCCTAACTAACCTAGGATAAATTATGTATTCTAACTTGTGAATAACTGCTTTCAGGAATGCGACTATGACCACAGTTCAAATTTCTTTACCGGAAATCTAAGTAACAGAGATTCATGTGATCGTTTGACAAACGTATGACAGTATTTTATTAGCTCTTCTGAATATATTGTCTTTTCTCATGTGTAAAAGCACCAGTGTAACGACAACACTTATGAACCATATGGGAAATTGCAAAAACAATTGAGGAATATAAGAAGTGAAATACACCACTGAAAATTAGGTTAATAGTTTTAGGGTAACTTAAATAACTACGAATTCTTACACACACGAAAACTTTCGAATTCCATGAGGATAGTATCTTACATTTTCTGCAGTTTGCAAACACAAAACTGGAAAGTATTGACAAAACTGACAATGCCATACACCTACAATATAATATTCAATAGAAGCAGCTAGAAATAACATAATCAACTATATGGTGCACAACAACAGCCTTTTGAATCCATTATTTATCTCTAAAGCTATCAGAAGAAATGTTTCAGTAATAGACATTCCATATACTTAAGATACAACACCATCCCTCTTAATTCCTGATCTCATGAGATCGTTTGTAATGCTACTGCAGTAACATTCCTAGTGTTCTCAATTGAGAACTTTAAAGTCCTTGTTCTGGACAAAAGTACTGGATACATTACCGGGGAACTGAGTATATGTAACAAGAAAGTAAAATACTGATATCATTAAGTAGTAGCATATGGAGTCTCAGATATGTATTGAACAATATTACCCACCACAATCAAGATTGGAGACGAACAGTATCAAGTAAATATGCCAAATAATAGACATCAATGTACGTAGATGAATAAGTTTTCCTTTGAAAAGATAAGTTATAATTTCAAACCCACATTACCGAGAAAAGGGACTACATCGATACAAGACACACGTTCAATCTATAAGTCAAAGCCAACGATGTAGCACCGTCTACTGACGAAGGTTACTGAGCTTTTGAAGGTCAATCTGTTGTACAACGATTCGTGCGTCACCTCGACAAATCGCAAGGTTTTGCAGAAGCGGTCAATTCAAGACAACTTTGAATTTGATTTGAATTTAGGTACACTGTCTGGTAACATCCATCCGTCAAGTGATGAAAGTGATGCCATGTGGAAGACCTGCATGCTTTTTTCCAGTGGATGATGGAATTCAGTGTGACAACTGCGATAAGTGGTATCACAATGTGTGCACAGCACTCACACTCCCGTAGTGGTAGAAGTATTGAGAGTATAAGCAGTAATCCGAAAGATTGGGGTTTGAAGATATTATTCAAGGAGTATAATCCAGTGAAATAAATTTGGAAAGAGAAAAAAGAAAGGGACTTGAAGAATTCAAAAGATTAGAATTTGGGAGAACACAGAGAGTGGATACACCTGCTCCTTAGCAAACGATTCTGAGCCATGTATGTCATTCAGGGTCTTTAACCGTCACCACCGCGTAGATATATCTGGTGGGAATTCTTAATGCTGTGACACTGATTTTGCTTCTCACTATGTCACATCAATTGTCGCTTGTGATTACCACCTGACATACCCTTGGTAGTGACAAGTAATGCCTCAAAATAGTGTTTCTATCGGGGTTGGCAAGACTACAATAGTCATATAAGTAACAGCATTATACCTACATTTATGAATTACAATTGTCCTAACTAACCTAGGATAAATTATGTATTCTAACTTGTGAATAACTGCTTTCAGGAATGCGACTATGACCACAGTTCAAATTTCTTTACCGGAAATCTAAGTAACAGAGATTCATGTGATCGTTTGACAAACGTATGACAGTATTTTATTAGCTCTTCTGAATATATTGTCTTTTCTCATGTGTAAAAGCACCAGTGTAACGACAACACTTATGAACCATATGGGAAATTGCAAAAACAATTGAGGAATATAAGAAGTGAAATACACCACTGAAAATTAGGTTAATAGTTTTAGGGTAACTTAAATAACTACGAATTCTTACACACACGAAAACTTTCGAATTCCATGAGGATAGTATCTTACATTTTCTGCAGTTTGCAAACACAAAACTGGAAAGTATTGACAAAACTGACAATGCCATACACCTACAATATAATATTCAATAGAAGCAGCTAGAAATAACATAATCAACTATATGGTGCACAACAACAGCCTTTTGAATCCATTATTTATCTCTAAAGCTATCAGAAGAAATGTTTCAGTAATAGACATTCCATATACTTAAGATACAACACCATCCCTCTTAATTCCTGATCTCATGAGATCGTTTGTAATGCTACTGCAGTAACATTCCTAGTGTTCTCAATTGAGAACTTTAAAGTCCTTGTTCTGGACAAAAGTACTGGATACATTACCGGGGAACTGAGTATATGTAACAAGAAAGTAAAATACTGATATCATTAAGTAGTAGCATATGGAGTCTCAGATATGTATTGAACAATATTACCCACCACAATCAAGATTGGAGACGAACAGTATCAAGTAAATATGCCAAATAATAGACATCAATGTACGTAGATGAATAAGTTTTCCTTTGAAAAGATAAGTTATAATTTCAAACCCACATTACCGAGAAAAGGGACTACATCGATACAAGACACACGTTCAATCTATAAGTCAAAGCCAACGATGTAGCACCGTCTACTGACGAAGGTTACTGAGCTTTTGAAGGTCAATCTGTTGTACAACGATTCGTGCGTCACCTCGACAAATCGCAAGGTTTTGCAGAAGCGGTCAATTCAAGACAACTTTGAATTTGATTTGAATTTAGGTACACTGTCTGGTAACATCCATCCGTCAAGTGATGAAAGTGATGCCATGTGGAAGACCTGCATGCTTTTTTCCAGTGGATGATGGAATTCAGTGTGACAACTGCGATAAGTGGTATCACAATGTGTGCACAGCACTCACACTCCCGTAGTGGTAGAAGTATTGAGAGTATAAGCAGTAATCCGAAAGATTGGGGTTTGAAGATATTATTCAAGGAGTATAATCCAGTGAAATAAATTTGGAAAGAGAAAAAAGAAAGGGACTTGAAGAATTCAAAAGATTAGAATTTGGGAGAACACAGAGAGTGGATACACCTGCTCCTTAGCAAACGATTCTGAGCCATGTATGTCATTCAGGGTCTTTAACCGTCACCACCGCGTAGATATATCTGGTGGGAATTCTTAATGCTGTGACACTGATTTTGCTTCTCACTATGTCACATCAATTGTCGCTTGTGATTACCACCTGACATACCCTTGGTAGTGACAAGTAATGCCTCAAAATAGTGTTTCTATCGGGGTTGGCAAGACTACAATAGTCATATAAGTAACAGCATTATACCTACATTTATGAATTACAATTGTCCTAACTAACCTAGGATAAATTATGTATTCTAACTTGTGAATAACTGCTTTCAGGAATGCGACTATGACCACAGTTCAAATTTCTTTACCGGAAATCTAAGTAACAGAGATTCATGTGATCGTTTGACAAACGTATGACAGTATTTTATTAGCTCTTCTGAATATATTGTCTTTTCTCATGTGTAAAAGCACCAGTGTAACGACAACACTTATGAACCATATGGGAAATTGCAAAAACAATTGAGGAATATAAGAAGTGAAATACACCACTGAAAATTAGGTTAATAGTTTTAGGGTAACTTAAATAACTACGAATTCTTACACACACGAAAACTTTCGAATTCCATGAGGATAGTATCTTACATTTTCTGCAGTTTGCAAACACAAAACTGGAAAGTATTGACAAAACTGACAATGCCATACACCTACAATATAATATTCAATAGAAGCAGCTAGAAATAACATTATCAACTATATGGTGCACAACAACAGCCTTTTGAATCCATTATTTATCTCTAAAGCTATCAGAAGAAATGTTTCAGTAATAGACATTCCATATACTTAAGATACAACACCATCCCTCTTAATTCCTGATCTCATGAGATCGTTTGTAATGCTACTGCAGTAACATTCCTAGTGTTCTCAATTGAGAACTTTAAAGTCCTTGTTCTGGACAAAAGTACTGGATACATTACCGGGGAACTGAGTATATGTAACAAGAAAGTAAAATACTGATATCATTAAGTAGTAGCATATGGAGTCTCAGATATGTATTGAACAATATTACCCACCACAATCAAGATTGGAGACGAACAGTATCAAGTAAATATGCCAAATAATAGACATCAATGTACGTAGATGAATAAGTTTTCCTTTGAAAAGATAAGTTATAATTTCAAACCCACATTACCGAGAAAAGGGACTACATCGATACAAGACACACGTTCAATCTATAAGTCAAAGCCAACGATGTAGCACCGTCTACTGACGAAGGTTACTGAGCTTTTGAAGGTCAATCTGTTGTACAACGATTCGTGCGTCACCTCGACAAATCGCAAGGTTTTGCAGAAGCGGTCAATTCAAGACAACTTTGAATTTGATTTGAATTTAGGTACACTGTCTGGTAACATCCATCCGTCAAGTGATGAAAGTGATGCCATGTGGAAGACCTGCATGCTTTTTTCCAGTGGATGATGGAATTCAGTGTGACAACTGCGATAAGTGGTATCACAATGTGTGCACAGCACTCACACTCCCGTAGTGGTAGAAGTATTGAGAGTATAAGCAGTAATCCGAAAGATTGGGGTTTGAAGATATTATTCAAGGAGTATAATCCAGTGAAATAAATTTGGAAAGAGAAAAAAGAAAGGGACTTGAAGAATTCAAAAGATTAGAATTTGGGAGAACACAGAGAGTGGATACACCTGCTCCTTAGCAAACGATTCTGAGCCATGTATGTCATTCAGGGTCTTTAACCGTCACCACCGCGTAGAT